>NC_143063.1:28841590-29144621 GCF_052426305.1 Pelodiscus sinensis
GTACAGCATTCCTGTGTCCAGACTGTCCATCTGCAAGCATGGTATCTGGTTGGCTCTCCTCAATAGAAGTGGTCTGTTCTGGACCCGTACAAGAAATTCTTTTGAATAGTCACAGGCTGGCTACTAGAAAATCATACCTGTATAAATTGTGCAGAGATAATTTGAACAACAGGGCAGAAAACACACACCTGTGAGGGAGGGGAGAACCCCCACCACCGTCTACTGCGTTTCAACAACTGACATCTAGAGAACAAATTTGAGACTTTGGTCCAAGATCCCAACTGCTTTCCGTGTTAGAATCACTAATCATCTCCCAACCATTCAGAGATTAACTCCTTTTTACTCAATTTGACGGTTCATAAGAATGCAATTGTCAGTGCAAGAACTACAGTGAGTCTACCTCAATTCTGAGGCAACATCTTCTCTACTACCACTGCAGTGCTTAATTTTAACCGATCTGATCTCCACAATGCTAAACACTGTTGGTAACTACCAGAACTTATCTGCAACTGTTGGACCACTTGGCTATCACAACTTTTGTCATCAAAGCATGCGTGACTACACATTATATTTACAATCATGGTTTCAAACAGTCTACATTCTCCCCAGGCAGAATATTAAAAAAAACACTCAGTGCCAAAGAAGATAAAATATTCTCTACTGTGGTGGATGCTGCTGGACAATGTCTGTGTGGGTGTGCCTTTTGTACAGAATCTGCCAACAATAACATCAGAGCAGACACATTACTTCTAGGTTGAGTAATGCATCTGAACTCACATTCTATCCAGGGCTGTTGGTTCCCTGCAAAATCTCTTCTGTACATAAATATTTTAGAGCTATGAGCAATTTCCAATGTCTGTTCCCACTTCTTATCCATTGCCAACTTGGCATGCATGTTTTACATAAATGTAGGGGATAACACTTTCACACTACCTGTACATAGAAGCCATGCAACTCTGGCACAGGTGCATCACACGCACAGTATGCATATCATAGCATCATAACTACCTGAATGCCAACACAGGATTTTTTTTCCCAGGATCATGAATGTATGTATTCAAGCATTGGGGGTTCTCAACAGTAGATCTTTTTGTAACTGCAAAATTCCAAATGTCCTGAGATTTGTTACAGAGCAGGCCTGGATCTTCACTACTTAGGCAATGCCTTGCTTATCAAATGGGATAGTTCCCTCTTACATGCCTTTCTTCCCACTCCTCTCCCAGTATGCGTGCTTCACAAAATCAGACTGGAAAAGTCAAAAGTAATCTGGATACCCCCTATGTAGCCTTAACAGAGGCAGCCTTAATTTGGGCACATCTTTAGTTTTGAATGTTTCTTTCCCAAGTGCGTTTTGTATGTAATTTCATTTACAATATGCACATAGTTTGTTTTAAATAATGACTAAAAATAGCAAAAGCACAAGAATATCCAGAATAAAGCATTCCTGTCTGATCTCCAGCAAAACAATTTTAGCTTTGTATTTGTAGCCAGGTAGCATTGGTTTGTCTCATTCTCCAAGAAGATTAAAACTCCTGATTCAGTCTCTGTCAAAAAACATATGCCCTAAGCTAGTGCAATCCACCTGATATTGCTTGGTTTCACAAGTGTTACATTTGAAAAAAACTTCTATATTTCAGTAAAAAAAGGTAGCATGGCAACAGTATTCCACTCAAGAACTTTAACCACTGATTCATAAACTCTGTCTTTGTGATATTGGGAGATTAAATGTAGTTTTAACTGTTTTTGTAGTTGAGAGAGAACATTTCAAATAGGTGACATTTCTGTTAATCGTTCTCCTATTTTTGCCACCTGATTTTAATGTTTGGCTGCTAGTAAGTTTTGTGAGCCATGTGTGTCAAGTCAGTTGAAAAATATTTTAAATGGAATATTGTTAACAAAAATGTAAATAGTTTTGTAGTACAGGTTGAAGTGGAATGCTAGTTCAAGAGGATACCTTTTGAAATATTATTTCAGTCATTAAAAACCTGCTATTTCAATAAATCCATTTTCCTGATGGTCATTTTAACTTTGCCGTAAAGATGGCCATACTGGGTGAGACCAAAAGACCATCTAGCCCTGTCTGACAGTGGCCAATACCAGATGCCCCAGAGGGAACACAACAGGTAATCATCATGTGATTCCTCTCCTGTCATCTGTTTCAAGAAAAACCGAAGCTAGGGACACAATTGTTACCCATCCTGAGTAATAGCCATTCATGGACCTAATCTCCATGAATCTGGTTAGCTCTTTTTTGAACCCTGTTAAAGTCCTGGTCTTCACCACATCCTCTGGCAAGGAGTTCCACAGGTTGGCTGGGGGGGGGGAGAGACTCTTCCTTTTGTATGTTTTAAACCTGCTGCCTATTAATATCATTTGGTAACCCCCAATTCTTATATTGAGGGCACTGACAGTCCTCATTAGTGTATACTCTTACTTAGAAAATTATTTGACATGTTACCTTGAGGTATCAAAAGATAGCAGTGTGCTCCTTTTGACACAATAGAGTTTGAAAGGAAAAAAAATCTGAATGTGCAAAAAAATGACAGATAAAAGCAGCATTTACTTCAATATGTGAAACATATCATGAGTATTTAACAGATGGGAAATTGTTAAAGTATTAGTAACAAAAATCCTGTACGTGTTACAACTTTGAATACTTTTGATAATTTATTTGCGAGAGATTTTTTTTTCTAATTCTAATCAGAATGGAGGGCTAAGTCCATAGAAAGTTGAAATTTTTGAAGAAGCTATTTTTGAGTTACCCATGCATTCAAAAAAATCAGACATTTTAGTTGGTGAAAGACAACCCATTTCTTCATAAAAACATTTCAGTAGAATTCTGTTCTTCAATCAGAGGACTGACTTTAAATAAGAAAAACAACAAATTTATTTTACAAAAAGCCTGTTTATTTAAAAAGGTTAAACTAAAGAAGTTATCAAACATAATTATTTCTAATTGAATCTCATGGGTACTCCTTCTGCATATAAGTCCAAGAGGTGTGTAACATATGAGTAGAACAAGATAACTATTTCAGCTGGAATAATGGTAATCAGATATCTTTTCTGTAATATACTTCTGGAAAAATTCTTATGTCTTATATTTCATCATTAGGCAGTAGAGAGCAGTTCTATATTCTGCTTGAAAGTACACAAAGAAATTGAATTTAATTTCAAACATGCCATTGAGCAGTGGAACAGAAAAATTAGTTCTGGCACCCATGTTGTATTAGGTAAGTACATTCCTTTTTGAGTCGGTCATTTAAAAAAATTGTCTTTGCTGTAACACTGGTTTTAAAGAGTGTCTGCAGACAGCGGTATTTCATAATTGTGGAATCTATATAAGGTCTTATGCATTCATGCTTAATTTAGTTATATTACTAAAATGAAAAAGCAACTTAAAAATGCCACTAAAATTTAGCTTGCCAGTTCTTAGCTATATGTCACTTTACGTGTGGCTCATGCATAGTGATGTGAACGACTAGTCAACTATCTGATAAGCATTTGCCATTCAACTAGTTGCTTCTCCTCCTGCTGCCTCTATCAGAAAGAGGCAGGAGGGAGTGGAAGAATATGAGAGGGTGCTTCAAAGCAGCAGTGCTGCATGGAGCCTGGGGTTTGACTTTTCCAGTCTGCATGGAGCCTGAGGAGGGACTCCCCTGCTGGCCCCAGGCTCCATGTGATGCTGCCGCTTTGAAATGCCATCGGTAGCACATGGCCAGTGGGGGACTCAAGTAGTCCCACCTAAGCCCCTTGCTCCCTGCAGCGTTTTCGCATTTGAAGTGTAGTAACAGTTCTAGGGCTGTTGCTGCACTTCAAAGGCAGAGGCACCCTTGTTGACTAATGAAATAGTTGATGCAAATTGCACTGACTATTCGATTAGCTGTTTAATCTAAATTTAACATCCCTAACCATGCACCGGTCTAAATATACTCATTGCTAGGTTACGCCAATGTTTCTATAGGAGGCAGTTGGTTATGAGTTTGGCATTCTGGTGTGGATTAGGTGTGGATTAGGAACTCAGATAAAAGCAACCTCAATTTCAGTTAAACTGACTCAAGATAGGGAAGCTATTTAGTAGAGTCAGTTTGGGTCCAGAGGAACTTTTTATAATATACTTACTTTTATTCTTAAAGTTGAATTCTTTTCCCCTGATTTTTAGAGCAGTTGTCTTAGTCATTTGTGTATTACAAAATTCTCATAATGGTCTATGCTGAACCTGATTGCCAGTGCTTGTACAAAGGCTTATATTTTGATCTCCTCACTTGCAGTTACTTGTAGTAGTGTGGTCTTTGCACTTTGTTTTTACAGGAAAAACATGAATTATTTGAAAATCAAGCAATTTGACAATTAGAATCCTATTCATTCTCAAAAGCACACCTTTGAAAATAAAGGAATACAAACTGTATGGCTTCATTAAGAAATGTTAAGTGGTAAAGTGTCTTAACTGTACCACTAAAATGGGATGGATATTTTTGCTTCTACTCTGCATCTACACAGAAAATAGTGACTTCCATTTTAATCTCAGTGAATAGTTTCTAAAAGCATTATTTTTCTGCTTAATATTTCTAGAGTCTTGAAAGACAGAAAATGTTCTTAAAAGAAATTTTTATTTGGCATTTGCTGACTTCCAAGAACATTGTTGTCTCTTTCAAGGTGACGCTGTTGTGACTAAAATCTAAGTATCAAAAGTATTCTCAAATTGTTGTCTGACACTTGCTGCAGTGTGACTTGCTTCCCCCTCTTCTGTTGTCTACTCTGCCCTTTCCCTCTCCCCTTTAAACGTTTGTCAACTATGCACTGGCCAGCTGAATTGCAATCAACTTGCATGTAAATAGACATTTCCTCAAGTGCTTTTAATGGGACAGAGTTGAGGGGTCTCTAGTAAAGACACTTGTAGTTTTGAAGAGCTACTATATCAGAAATCATCAATTCAAATTCAGATATTAGGTTCATGATTATCAGATTTTTACTTCTTCAGATCTCTGGATTGAAGACTACTATGCTTCTGCAATCCTATCTCCCTGACTGGAGAACCAGAATTCAGTGCCCAGAAATGAAAATGAAATGTTAGCCCTCTAGCCTTTCCTCATTAGGAGATGTCTGACACATTTCTTGATATTCTGGTCCCCAAAACTCAAAACAGATGGCACAGAAAATAATTTCCAGGGAATATCTAATGGAGATGCAAGAGAACCATCCACTTTTTTATTAACTCATTGTCTCTGTCATCCATTGTAGAGAAATCTTTGACTATTATCTCATGTGCCATCATATGAATTTTTTTTCTATTTACTCTGGATTATTGGCGAAAGCAAAGATGACCAGAGACTTTCATCCAGTCACTAGTAAATTAGTACATATGTAAGTGACCCAGAACATTACCCTCTCTCCATAGGGGTGAAGTTGTTACCTTCATTTTAATCTCTCTGAGCATCCTTGTATTTCTTCATTTTCTGATAAGTAACAAATGTTAACCTTGGGCTTTCTTTTGGTCCTAGCATCTGTTTTCCAAGTTACTTGTGATCATGCTTTCATGACTGAGAGAAGGGTAACTGAATTTGCAATTGCCTGTAGGCTTCTGTACTTCCAATCTATGAATTCTCTGTGAGCATTTGAAAGGCCTCAATGCAAGTCTCTTCCACATTCAGTTTTCACTTCAAGGAGTCAAGTATAGTTTGTATTACATTGTATGTGTATTTCCTGAGGATAGTTTCACTTTTAAAGTCTTATTTGTAATTTTCCCTGCTATGATGGAACCGGTGGATCTGTGGTTTATTTTGAACTAAACTGTATTTGTAATTATTGTGCTGTAATCTGGAGTAATATGTTGAAGTTTGTCAACATCAAGCTGGAAAAGTGCTGCTTCACATTAGCTGTTGTCAGTGCTGTTTCAGCCATGCTTGTCCCAGGATATTGGTGAGGTAAAATGTCAGTCCAATGAAAGATATTATCTTACCCATCTTGTTGATTCACCTTGAGATACTTTTTCTGGAAGGCAGAGGAAAAGATTAAACCTTGGGTGGTGTTCTGCACTTCTGGTATCTGTTTTATCAAAGCTGTTGTGTGTGGGTCTTCATGAAGATCTCTGTCATCTATTTTACTTTATATGATTTCTGTTTCAGATAATTTGTTGTAAAGAGTGGCAGTGAGGTCAATATAGTGACTTCTTCTGCTCATTAATATTTTTTAAAATCAGTTCAGGATAAGGAATTGTTCTGTTGAATAGAAAAAGACACATCTTGACATACTATGATGATAATATATCACCTCTTCTTTTCTCCTGTGTTCTTCTCATTTTTTGTTGTGTAAAGTTTCTTAACTAAGAGCAATTTTTGCCTTTTGTAAGCGTATTTGTGGAAGACAGGAAGATGTTTTACCTTGACATTATTGGAAATTAATCATAACATAGGAGGTGATGAGGAAGAGAGAACAGCTATGACAGGCAATTATCATTAAGTAATGTGTCTTTCTGTAATATCTTGTAGTACTCTTACATGATGTGTAAATTTCTTTTTTTATTTTTCCTTTTCTAGTTTTAACTGATGACTGCATGCCATCCTTGGGAATTACTGATGCAACTTGCGTGGTTCATTTTAGTTTTCCTGCATCTCGAAGAGTTTTTGGTGTGCGCTTACACAGCATGTTTGATAACTTCCAGAATGTATTAGAAAAGGTTTGAGTAGCTTTTAAGGCATTTTACTTTGCTGGCTAGCATTCATTTAACAACAGTAACATTTTGCCACATAACTATTTGAATAACTTCTAAAGCCTAAAAATAAAATTCTCTCCCTTTTGCTAAAGGGTTCCTCTGTAGATCAAATATATATAAAGGCAAAATCAATCTTATTGGTGACAGAAAGAAATGGATGCCATGCAGTAGGTGTACTGCGTTATTTGGAACACACGGAAGCTGAAATTCCATCAGAACTGCGTAACTTCACAGCAGGGATACTTGATGCAAAAGAAGATATGAAACTTGAAGAGCCTCTTTGTCAATGTCTTAAAAGATCTGGTGTTTGCAAGTAAGAATAATACCAGGTTTAGCTAACAAACTTCTGTTTTGAATGATTTATTCAATAAGAATTCCCTTTTGATAATTGTAATGAGGTCAAATTTTCAGTCATGGTTCTTTGGCTTCTGTGTAGTGATAAGTGTACTATAATATTTAACAACAAAAGTGTCCATATATCTCCATGACACAGTGCATACCTATGGCAGTTAAAACATAACTTCCCTAGCTGTCAGCTGTTTTTCTTCTGATAGTGAAGGGGCTGTGTGGTAAAGCTACTTTCCTTCTGGAAAATAACTTACAGTTTTCTTGGTTAGTTGATTGAAGACCAAAGAACTGATGGATTTTTTCATTACAGTTCTCTTTGATATTTTTCTTGTAGTAATGATCAATATTACTGATTTTTGTAAATGATCCTTAAAATAGTTTGTCTCAATACCTTAAATTGAGTTCTTTATCTTGTTCTTATACTGATTTTCTTTTGTTATTATACAGGGATATGAGAATATGTCCAAATCGTCATCGAGTTCACTTACAAATAGACTTACTCCAAAAGATTTCAGTTAGCGCTTTACCAAAGACTGGACATGTCACAGTAAGTTATTTATAATTGTTTAACTCTGCCAGTGCTTGGATTTGATGACTAGTTGTAACTCTCTTAAGTAACATGATTAACAGTACCAACAATAACATGTACTTAGTCCCTTGTGTGTTCTGTTCCCCCATAGCTCTCCTTTCTGCCCCAATTTCTTTAGCTTAAGGAAGTGAACAGGCACTTTATGCTGTTTATGGTATTTATGGCAATAGCCACAGAAGAAAAGGGCAAAAATGCACTCATTTCAAGGGACTGCTCAGGTCTGCCATAATAACCCTCATCTGTTTGTGGCTTGAGGTGACCTGCTCACCTGAAGGATTTGTAGTAGAGGTAAGCAGTGGCAGTCTTCAGCCAGGTGTATTCCCAAAAGTTAAGTTGACCTAGCTGCATTGCTTGGGCATGTGAAAAATCCAACCTCTCCCCACTTCTCCCTTAGTCCTTCGCCCTCCTGGTGCCTCCCCCTCTTTACACATCATCATTATTCTGAATAAAGAGTTGATTCTTTATTGCCGTTGTCATAGAATCATAGAATACTAGAACTGGAAGGGACCTTGAAAGGTCATCAAGTCCAGTCCCCTACACTCATGGCAGTACCAAGCACCATCTACATCTGTGCTGTGTAACACGCTAGCCACATTTGGCTGTTCGGCCTGTTGAGTGTGGCTAATTCACTTCAGAAACGGTTGGATGCCGTAGATCTAGATCATCCCTGACACATGTTTATCTAACCTACTCTTAAAAATCTCCAATGATGGAGATTCCACAACCTACCTTGGTAATTTATTCCAGTGCTTAACCACACTGATAGGAAGTTTTTCTTAATGTCCAACCTAAACCTCTCATGCTACAATTTAAGTCCGTTGCGTCTTCTCCTATCTTCAGAGATTAAGGAGAATAATTTGTCTCCTTCTTCCTTGTGTAACCCTTCTGCCAGGTAGGCCTGGCAGTAACCAGGGCAGGGTTCAATATCTTGGGGTCCATCTCACATAGAACCGGCTCGAGCCCCCATCCAGTAATCTGGGAAATTCACGCACCCCTGGACGCCTCTGAGAAGGCAATGTTTCCACACACGCAAGCACTGAGTCTTGAGTGTAGGAAAGAAACATTTAATGAAACAGAGAGAGAAGTCATACGGCATTAACTTGGGGAAAACACCACAAACAGAGTTCATAACCCGAACATGAACCAAGCCCCCTCCCCCCCCCAGCCAAGAATTGCCCGAAGTCCAAAGAGTCTAACACCCCAAAAGTCTCTGTCCCTAGTCCGTGCCATCTTGAGTC
This sequence comes from Pelodiscus sinensis, assembly GCF_052426305.1. Lineage (NCBI taxonomy): Eukaryota > Metazoa > Chordata > Testudines > Trionychidae > Pelodiscus > Pelodiscus sinensis. Next base: position 28,850,475 of record NC_143063.1, read on the forward strand.
CCAAAGTTCACCCGCAGGGTTTCACCTCCCAACCTGGGTAGAAATGGGGGGGGGGGATAGATAGGGGGCACCTTATATGAAACTTCGCCATGCTCCACCAGCTGTCTTGCCCCACGCCACTGAATGCTCTGCTGGGTGCCTGCCGCTGCTCCTCATCTGCTGCCGTCGCTGGTCGCCGCTCCACGCCACGCTGCTGGTCGCCGCTCCACGCCATGCCGTTGGTCGCCGCTCCTCGCCTGCCAGCTCATTTTGTGCCTTCATCTTTCTAATTTTGCCTCTACATACGTGTGTGCATTTGTATATGTTTGCCCTTTGTAGCTTTACCTAGTTTACACTTTTTGTAGGCTGCCTCTTTAATTGTTAGACCATTCAAGATTTCCTGGTTAAGCCAGGGTGTCTCTTTCCATACTTTACTATGCAGAGGAATAGTTTGCTCTTGCGCTCTGAACTTTTCTTTGAAAAACTGCTATCTGTCTTCAGTTGTTGTTCCTCTTAGTCTTACTTCCCATCGGACCTTACCCTACCACCTCCCTGAGTTTTCTCAAGTCTATCTTCTTGAAATCCAGGCTTTATTTTGCTGTTCTCCCTCCCACCAGTCCTTAGAATATGAGCTCATCATTTCATGATTATTTTCACCCAAGCTGCCCTCCACTTTCCAATTCTCAACCATTTCCTCCCTATGTCAAACGGAAACCAATGGGTGCTGCAAGGCCCCATAGCTATGGCACTAGTAAATAAACACACTGCTGCGGCCAGTTAGAAGCTTTCTCAATGTAGTTTTGCGGACCACTTTGAGAAACACTGATCTAGCCCAATGTACATGTTTTGTTAATCTTTATGGTGCTGCTAGACTATTAGTTGTTTTTAAGTTTATCCTTTCTTCTGACTGTGACCTATGCTGGGGTCTCAGAGGAAATTAACAGAATAGGTAATCATCAAGTTATCCATTTTCTGTCATTCATTTGGCTGATATATATTTTATCTAAGGCCTTTCTCTAAGTTCTCTGGGAGTTCACGTAGAAGTGATTTCAGTTATTTACTGTCCCAATCAGGGAAGATTGATTTCCTCCATCCAGTTGTTTCAAGTTCACAAATTCTGGAAAGGCAGTGCTACAGAGACTATTTAAATAGACTGATACACACTCCTAGTGGTACTGTTTGTGAGCCACCTTCGTGGAATACGTGTGTGGAGCCCCTCAAGAAAAAATGCTTACTTACCTTTGTTTTAACTATTACTCTTTGAGAGGCTGTTGTGCATGCATGTTCTGATTTCTATGACCCATGCTCCATTCCATCTGCAGCAGAGTCCTGTTTTGCTGTGTGTATCTTACATAACCATAGGAGAGTCCAAAAGACTTTGCACCTCTCATGAGTAATGCTGCAGAAACTTTGGTTCAGGTCTTGTAGATGCCTACACACTCTTCAGTAGAGCAAACATATGCAACATCATCTTAACCAATAGCTATAGAACAGGTTAGTAATGGTTTCAGACCACTAAGTTAACTGCCTTTCGGACTCTCCAGGGTTCCAAGAGTTGGGAAAAGCCTTTCTGCGGTTGTTGCACATATAAGAAAGGAGGATCATCTATGTTAATATCTAAATGCGTGACTGAGCAGAGGCATGTAGTCCTCAACTGCTTGTTACCTGCTTATCTGGGCCTTCTGTCTCATTCATCCTATCATAGAAGATAACATTGGCACCAAGAAGTTTATATTATGTGAAAGTGAGGGTTTTTCAGAGGACACATTTCTTTCACTTAAGTTACTGCTGAACAGAACCAGCAGAGATGAAACTGAATTGCCTTGTATTTATTAGTCCATATGTTAGTGTGTATATAAATGACTATGCTTGCCAAGTGTCATTTGAAGCTTCTACAGATAAATCCTATTACCAGGTCAGTCGGGGCTCTTGTACATTTCAAAGGAGGAATGTGGAAGTGCCTGTTGACTAGTCAAGTAGTCGATGAAAATTCCATCGTCTACTCGACTAGTAAATTAACCACAATTTAGAATTCTTAATCCAAAGAAGACTAACTCCTCCAAATGGAAAAGATTCTTGAAATGAAGTTCCCAAAATGGCTAGAGCCAGTGAAGGTACCAATACCAATGCTGCTCAACTGGGGTCTGTAGTTAAAACAGTCTGTATTTTCTATTAGCTTAATCAGGGTCCGTCTGGCAGCAATATTGGTATAATCACTTTTGATATTCTCCAGTGTGGCAGTATCCAAGTTTTTCAAGGGCATATTGCACACTTACCCACCAGTCAGAGCACCTACTTGTGTTGAATGGGATGGGTTACCCTTTTCTGGACATCCCAACCATTCAGTTTAGATGTGAACGACTAGTTGACCATCCAGTAAGCAAATGCGTATTGGATAATTGACGCACTAGTGGACTAGTTGTTTCCACACCCCCTTGCTGCCTCTATCAGAAAGAGGCACTAGGGGGTGGGTGAAGAGGGGGTGCTTCAAAGTGGCAGGGCCGTGTGTAGCCCAGGGCCAGAGCCTGGGCTCCGTGTGGCGTTGCTGCTTTGAAATACTGCAGGGAGCACGGGGTCAACTGGCAAATGCTTGGGTCCCCTACAGGCTGTTCTCCACGCAGTGCTTTTGCCTGGGGCTGTTGCTATACTTCAAAGGTGGAAGCGCCCTTATCAACTAATTGAATAGTTGATGCAAATTGCATTGACTGTTCAATTAGCCAGTTAATCTAAATTTTACATCCCTAATTCAGTTAACTAAATTGCCTCTAAAGGCTAAATCCACAGAGAGAGTCTCCAGGAATGCTAGAGAAGCAGGAAGTGTTGGCAGGAAGCCAGGAGAGCCAATGAAAACAGTGTGCGGGTTTTTGAATTGGAAGCAGGGCCTTCCTGCTGCAGTCTGAGACACCAGCGGAGAACTAGACAGACATGAATTAAGCCAAGAGGCAAGGCATGGAAAATCCAGCAACATCCAGTGTTCCCTCTAACATTTTCCATCCACGAGTGAGTTTTGTCTTGTGCCCCAATATTGACGTTGTGTGCCACATGCAAATTGTTGGTGCATACCTGCACTTTAAAAGGAACGATGGGAACATCCATGTCTAGGGAAGGTCTAATCCTTGGAACAACAGATAAATGAGTAGAACAGTAAGGGAATGTTTAGCCAGATACAATTAGGTTTTTTTTCCCCCAAATTCTCTCCATATGGAGGATAAAAGAGGTTAACGATACCCCACAGTAAGAAATTCCCAATTGCATCATCTTGGGTTCTCAAAGGACTTTTTGCATTTGGTTGGTGGCAGTGTACCATCCAAGGTCAGTGAATCTGTGACTTTGGGCAGTGTTAAACAGAAGCCTTTAATGGCAGAGTATTTTAAAATCTTTTGTGGACTTGTGGGTAAGTGTCAGAATGGGAAATAGCCTTGACAGTACTCCTGCTTGAAACTTCATCATAGTCATTTGAAAGTTTAATAAACTGCTTGATCCACCATCTTATTCTCAAAGTGGTCTTTGGAGAAGATGTTATTGTGGCCAGAAGAATAAATGTCAGGAACTCATGCCTTAGGCCCCATATACCACATTCCATAAGGATGAAGTAGTACTGAGACCTTATGCAAAACTTACTCTCAAAATGGCTTCTGAGTTCAACTTAAACCATTGAATTAATTTAGCTGTGTTTGTCTCCAAACCACTTTTTATACAAGGAGGAAAAAAGGCTGAATGTTCTTTGATATTACATTGTTGGGACCAAATAAGATCATAAGAACGGCCATACTAGGTTAGAACAAAGGTCTATCTAGCCCAGTATACTGTCTTTTAACAGCTGCCAAATGCCCCAGAGGGAATGAACAGAACAGGTAATCATCAAATGAATCATTCTTTCTCACTCATTCCCACAAACAGAGGCGAGGAACATCAACCCTGCCTGTCCTGATTAATAGCCATTGGTGGACCTATCCTCCATGCCTTTATCTTTTTTTTTTTAACCCTATTATAGTCTTGGCCTTCACAACATCCTCTGGCAAAGGAGTTCCACAAGGTTGACTGTGCATTGTGTGAAGAAGTACTTCCTTTTGTTTTTTAAATCTGTTGCTTACTAATTTCATTTGGTGACCCTAATTCTTATGTGAAGGAGTAAATACGTTTGCTATTTACTTTCTCCACACCCATCGAGATTTTATAGATCTCCATCAATTTCCCCCTCTTAGTTGTCTCTTTTTCCAAGCTGAACAGGCCCAGTCTTCTTAATCTCTCCTCATACGGCAGTCGTTTTATACCACTAATAATTTTTGTTGGCCCTTTTCTGAAGTTTTACCAATGCCAAGATAACTTTTTTGAGATGAGGTGACTATCTGCACGCAGTATTCAGTGCCATGTGGGTGTACCATAGATTTAGAAGCAATAAGATATTTTCTGTCTTATTCTCTGTCATTTTCTCAATTATTTCTAACACTTTTTTCTTTTTTGGCTGCCTCTGCATGGATGTTTTCAGAGAAATAGCCACAGTGACCCAATATCACTGTTTCTTGAGTAATAACAGCAAATGTAGTCCCCATCATTTTATACATTGTTTGAATTATGTTTGCCAATATGTGTTACTTTGTATTTATTAATATTAAATTTTATTTGCCATTTTGTTCCCTAGTTACCTGGTTTTGTGAGATCCTTTTGAAGCTTTTTACAGTCTGCTTAACTATGTGCATGACTCTTTCAATGGGATATGTGAGGCTTATTATTGTGACGTGAAAGAGTCCATCAACACCCTGTTTCGCATCTGACTAGCGTTGTGTCAGTACTAGCACCACACAGGCCTGCTTTCTGCAACCCTCCTGCCCCTAAATAAGTAAAAATTTCAGAACTGCCCCTTCCCACGCCTCCAACTTTGTCTGTTTGTCTCTATCTGCTGGCTGGTTCACCTCTCCTAACAGCCACTAGACACCAGGCAACATCCTATTGGCCAGCTTATGAAATGTGTCTGTAAGGTATCTGGAGTAAACACTCGTGTTTTTCAGGCACTGTGCACTGGACTTAGCTACTAGATCAGAGAACAAATTTGGGGGAGTAGTACTCCAGTTTGTAAGCCACTGATCCAACTTGTAAGCTACTCCTCTTTTCCATCATCCTGAGAGGATATTTACTCCTTTTCTAGTCACCTTGGCCTGGTCTGTACTAGACTAAACAGTTTGGCTTAGGATACGCAACTATGCAAAATGTGTAGTTGGAATTGGCTTACCTTAAGCCGAGCTGTGGTGGCAGCCATATAGCAGGAGGCCTATGGGAGCATAGGCTCCTCTCAGCTTCCCTTTCTCCTTGCAGGAGGAGGGGTAACGGATGCTGGTGCAGTCCTCAGTGTTCTATTTAGGGGTTTCTACTAGACCAGCTAAATTGAATGCTAAGATCTACCTCCAGAGCGTTGATCTTCTCATAAGTGTAGACATCTTCCTAGAGTAATTTAGACAGGAAAAAGCCATTCCTAAGTCCCCATAGTTGTATGTGGCAATCGCGGAGAGTCTCAAGGGCCAGCCGGTCTCCACTGAGAGGATTTCTTCATGGATAATCTCCTGCATTAAGGAGTGTTATGGTGTGGCTGGAGTTCTAGCCCCTCCTTTCACAGCCCACTCCACGAGGTCGCAGGCCTTCTCTATGGCGTTTGTGGCTCAGGTCCCTATTTTGGACATCTGTAGGGTTGCCCCGTTGTCTTCAATCCATACCTCTACCAGACACTATGTTCTGGCCCACTGCTCTAGGGAGAATACAGCCCTTAGTAGGACTGTGCTCCGTTCAGTAGAAGGTTAGACCTCCGACCCCGCCTCCTGTGGTTTCTGCTTTGGAGTCACCTACATGGAATGGACATATGAACGATCAAAGAAGAAAAAAAGGTTACTTAACATTTGTAATTGTTGATCTTGGAGATGTGTTGTTCATGTTAATTCCAAATCCCATCCAGCTTCCCTTCTTCGGAGTAGTCCACTGAGGATACGTCTAGACTACGTGCCTCTGGCGACAGAGGCATGTAGATTAGACTACCTGGCATAGGAAAATGAAGCGGTGATTTAAATAATCGCCGCTTCATTTAAATTTACATGGCTGCCATGCTGAGCCGATCAGCTGTTTGACGGCTCAGCGCGGTGGTCTGGATGTTCCGCGGTCGACATCAAAGGCATTTGTCGACCTCCCAGGTATGCCTCATCCCAGGAGGCATTTTCCTATGCTGGGTAGTCTACACTACATGCCTCTGGCGACAGGCATGTAGTCTAGATGTACCCTTAGAAGGAACCAACGAGGTGGAGGGCCAACACGGGCATATATTAGCTGATGTAGTGGTGCTGCTCCAGGGGGCTCCCCTGCTGGCCCGACAGGTACTGCTAAGGGAAAAATTTGATGATGCATGCATGCAGCGCATGCACATCTACATCAAATGGACATGAGCAATACATCGCAAAGAACAACCGTTATGAATGATAAATAACCATTTTTTCTAAGTGGTGTTATACTGAATGAGGATACCACAAACTGCCCATAGTTCTTGTTTTTCAATGTCCTCCAAAGACACTGGCTGAAAATTGAGGGAGGACACTATTAACAAAGGCCCTTTTCTATACTGGCAAGTAACAGCACAGTAAATCAGTTCATAACACTGTAACTCCCGAGGTTTCCACAGTGACAAGGCAGTTAGTGTATTCTAACTGCACAGTTGCTTCTCTCTAGGTAAACCATGTCAATGAGAGGCGTAGAGCTTGCTACATGGTGACTACAATGTGAGGGTGTCAGTGTGAACATTGTAGTGTACTGCATTACTGTGACTATCCTCCAGTAGCTGTCCCACAATGCCAGTTACTGTTTTTTGGTCATCACGTTGAACTCCATTGCCCTGCCCTCAAGTGACCAATTATCAGACCAATTATTACCCTTCCCACTCCTTTGGAATTTTGAAAGTCCTCTTCCCATTTGCTCGTTGACATGTGGAGTGCTCTCGGCACACATGTGGAGTGCTCTCGGCACATCTTTCCAGGCCTCCTCCATGCACCAGGTGATCCCCTATTTGGAGTCACATCGGGGTGCTGGACCTGCATCATCAGTCAGAAGGTATTTTCTGCCCCGGAAGAGGTTAGCCAGTCTCAGCAGTCGGTAGTTGGGGAAGCACAAACAGCAGAGGATGCATCTGGTAAGTGGCTTTGATTTCTGGAAGTGCGGGAGGCTTGCAGAAATCATAATTGTGTGGTGATAGTACTAACACAGGGCTTCTCAGATGCGGAACATTGTAATGGACCTCTCGTATCTCATTGAAAGTGTCTTGCAGATCTGCTGTGTTCATGGTCATGTTAATGGTAACATTTTCACACTACAGTGCTGTAAACAGGGGGACCGTAGCTACACAAAGGCAAGCAGTTAAGGACCAGGATGGAAGCTGTAGTCTCATAAAAGACATTTGTAACCCTCAGTAGCAAAATATCTTCCATGATGAACACAGCCTGTAGAAAATGTGTGGACGTTATCAATTACAGCCCCACTGAAATGTTGGCTCTCCCCAAAACACACATGCCCAGCCCTCAGTAAGTCACTGCAACAATAAATTTCCCTGCTCCAGTGGTTAATTACCATTTTGGGGTTCTTGTTTGCTGACCCTGGTAGAACCAGTCAGTGATAGGTATGTGAACAGTGCTTGTATTTAAACTGGGCTGTGTCAGAGTGCTCTGTCTAGTGTTAACAGTAGTCCCTCTTAAAATGTTACATTTTGGCTTCACAGATTTAACCTTGGAATCCCAGCTTCATTGTTATTGCTGGCTGAACAGCTCAAGGATAGGAAACATCCTTGGAAAAGTAAAGATGACTTGATGCGTGAGATTATGCTGCAGGCTGTTGCTGAAAAGGAAGAAGTGGAGAGACAATGAGAGGAGGGAATGGAAGGAAAATATTGAGTGCTAGAACAAAGTCACAGAGTGGCTCTTAAACATTATAGATCACAAAGCTGACATGCTCGAAGTGGTAGAGCTGCCTACGATATCTGGACGTAAACAAATCTGTAAATATTCTGGGGCCTTGCTTCCTCTCTTCCCACAAATGTGATCATGCAGATGTGTCATGTTGCATGTGTATTCTATATTCATTGGGTTTGAAAGCAATCTTTATTCCATTAAATGAAAGCAAGCAACAGGCACTTTTGTACGAAGTGCATTGTATGGACCACAGTTCCCCCATTATTCTGCATCAAATATTACTGACTTACAGCATCAGATTAATGCCTGACGGCATCCCTGATCCTTATGACTCCATGTTGTGCTCCTCCAATAGCTCTGGTTTCAGGCTGTTCAAATTCAGCCTCCAGTTGCTTAGTTTTAGCAATCCAGCTCTGAATGAAGCTTTCATCCTTGCCTTCCCAAATATTATAGAGGGTGCGGAATGTGGTTATAACCTTAGGGATATTGTCATTGGCTAGGTCCGGCTTCCCATACAAATATCACCAGCAGGTTTTTAAACAGTCAGAAGCACATTCTGCAGTCATTCTGTACTTGCTCAGCCAGTGGTTGAAGTGCTCCTTGCTGCTGTCTAGGCTCCCAATGTATAACTTCATTAAGGAGTAGGTGGGGATTTTGAATCCCTCACAGTGATCTTCTGATCGAGGAAGAAAGTCCCCATTTACAGCATCCTGAAGAGGACAGTGTTCTGACAGATGTGTATGTTATTCACCTATCCTGACCAGCCTGTGTTAATGTCTTTGAAACACACCCATGGGTGAGCCATAAGTGCCTGGAGAACCATGGAGAATTGTCCCTTCCAATTTATGGATTCCAAGGGTAGGTGGTCTGTTTCCAGAATTGGAATATGCTTGCCATTTGTTGCCCCTTCTCAGGGAAACCCATCTATCCAAAGCCATCCACAATTTCATGTGCATTGCCAACGTCATGGTCTTTAGAAGAAGGATGCATACTTCCATCAAAACAAGTTCAGTAGTCAACTTCCCCACTCCAAATTGGTGACTAATCACTGGATGTCTGGAGTAGGCAGCTTCTACAGTACTATTGCCATATGCTTCTCCACTGGCAGAGCAGCTCTTTCTCGTCGGCTGTGTCTACACTGGGCCACTTATTCCGGAAAATCAGCCGATTTTCTGGAATAAGCTGCGAGCTATCTACACTGGCCCTTGAATTTCCGGAATAGCAACGATGCTCTACTGTACAAAATCAGCTGCTATTCTGGAAAAACTATTCTGCTCCCGCTCGGGCATAAGTCCTTATTCTGGAACACTGTTCTGGAAAAGGGCCAGTGTAGACAGCCCAGTAGTCTTTTCCAGAAAAAAGCCCCGATCGCGAAAATTGCGATCGGGGCTCTTTTCCGGAAAAGCGCGACTACATTGGCCACAGACGCTTTTCCGGAAAAAGGGCTTTTCTGGAAAAGCAGCCTGCCAATGTAGACGCTCCTTTTCCGGAAAAACTGAAAACAGAATAGTATTCTGTTTTAAGCAGTTCCGGAAATTCATGCCAGTGTAGACACAGCCGTCATCTTGTACCATAGGGTATGGGTGAAAGTTCTGCAGCCACTACTTGTCATCCCAGACTTGTATGGTGATGTGATCCCACCGTTCAGTGCTTTTTTTTTTCACAAGCCCAGAGACAGTATTCCACTGTGCTCAGTACCTTTGTGAATATCACAAGAAACTGCCTCGCTATTGCATGGCAAACTCTGTGTCTGGACTCCTTGTCCTCACTTCGTAGCTTAAGGAATAACTCAACTGCCATCTGTGGCACTTTGGTGAGACCTTTGAGCATTTTCTTCAACTCTTCAGGATCCCTTCCCACAGAGCACACATCACAAAAGATGTTGACAGATGGTGCCAAATGTGGATGGAAGCACAGTGGTTGCTGGGATGCAAAGTGATGCACCACAGGCATTGGGACAGGACCCAGCGTGCCCTGTAACTCCCCTCTGCCTTCCCTCAGGCCTCAGTGTCAGAAAAAATAGAAGCAATCTGTGGGGTAGCTGTCCAGAATACCCTACTCTGAATGCCATTGCAAGTGCTGCAAGTTCGGTCATGCGACTGCACTGGCTGTTGACACTGGACACCCAACAGCAGTTTTCCTGCTGTCCTCTCTGATCAGTTCTATAACTGGTACATCTCTCTCTTGGTACTACTGAGCAGTACTGGAATTAAATCAGTGGATTTATCTATAAAAGACTGTCATTCAGTAATTTAATTTCATGAGTTGTCTATACTCTTTTGCATATCTTTTTTCACTCTTTCAGATACTACCTCTCCATATTGTGGATGCAACAAACTACTTTGGTCGCATAATAGATAAAAAAAAGGATCAATATGCAATTCTTGCTGAAGAGATGACTGAGTATTTTAAGAAAGCTGGGAATAAATTGTCAGTTGAAATGGTGGAGAAACAAGCGCTATATGGGTTACATGAAGAAGGTATTTTTCACAGGTAAAATATTCAGATTGATATGGAAAGAATGATTTTAAAAAATTAAATTCCTGGGTATTTTAAAGTAGTACTTTGTATTGAAATATTATTATATACTGAAAAAACTCAGTATTCAAAGGACTAAAAGAGACTATTATTAATTAGAATTCTATGTAATATAGGCTGTGTCTAGATTACATCTCTCTTTCGACAGAGGGATGTAAATTAGGCACTTTGAAATTGCAAATAAAGCTGGGATTTGAATTTCCCATGCTTCATTTGCGTAATCATGTAATGGCGCTCTTTCGAAAAAGCACCATTTCAAAAGTAATACCGTGGTCTAGATGCGGTTCTTTCGAAAAGGGAAGGCATTTTTGAAAGAGCCTATAAACCTCAAGTTCTCAGGCCTCTAAGCAGGAAATTTGAAGCCAGAAACCTATATTCGACCACTGGCTCCATCCCTTTCTACATCATTGAGACACAGTAACATCAGACCAGTGGGTTCTTGAGATTGTTCACACAGACTACTCTATCTCATTCATGTTTCTTCGCCTTCTCCTGCCCCTTCAGGGATGCCTCCCATGAGGACCTTCTCAGACAAGAGTTCAATTGACTTCTACACATAGAAGCAATAGAGAGTGTCCTTAATCTTTATCAGAGAAGAGGGTTTTATTCAACCTACTTCCTGACCCAGAAGCACACAAGAGGTTGGAGTCCCATCCTAGATCTGTGCAAATTGAACAAGTTTCTGAGAAAACAGCGCTTCAAGATGGTCATGCTGGCTTCAATCATTCCTGCGCTGTGCAGAGGGGACTAGTTTGTAGCCCTCGGCCTCCAGGATGCCTATTTCCACATCTCCATACTACCAGCCATTAGCATGCTCATCTGGCTAGCCAGAGAGCCCCCTGGAGTGCACTGGTATGCTGATGTGTATATATACCCTTGCTGGCCCTCCATCCCCTCAGTTCCTTCTTACCTACCCACCCCAAATGGAGTGACTCTTCAGGCTGATAGCCCACTGCCCTTAGCATACTGCTTTATCTTATTTTGTATTCATAGTTAGTCATATCTGTTAAATTAGTTTAGTAGTGTAAATAGTTAAATAGGGAGAGGCCCACTACTCCTTCTCCTATCACAGGAAGGGATTCTAGGGCCGCAAGGCTTCAAGCCTTGTGCTCGAAGCCTATGATCTGTGGTGACCCACATAATTCATGCTTAAAGTGACTCGGTGGGGCCAATTGGTCAGATAACTGCTCCATCTGCAAGAGTTTCAAGCTGAGGACCAAAGAGAGAGGGGGCCTCTAGGCTAAAACTCATCCTGATGGAGTTGGTTCTGCAGCCTCAGGTCCAGAAATGACTCCCATCAGTATGCAGCACACCCTCCTTGGCATGGGAGCCATCTATGGGACCGGCCAGGCACATGACGGCTTCATTGAAGGCGCCTAGGCACTTACTGCAGTCCCTGGCACCGAGGAGGCCAAGGGAGAGGTGGGCAGAAAGGCGTGGCCATAAAGTGTGACCAGAGGAATGGCATGTGGCCTCGAGGGCGCCTAGGGAGGACCTGGCGCCACCAAGGCAGAGACAGAGCTCAGTGTGTAGCCAGAGTCCAGGTCAGGAGGGTGCACTGGAAGATATCTGCTGCACCTTTGCTGCAGAAACATTTGCAGTGGCACAGGAGCTCATAGAGCTGACCTCCACACCACACATGCTGGTGCCGCCGCTGCCGGTACCAAGAGGGGCTCCTCTGGCACCGGAGGTGGTACCAATGAGAACTTCAGTACCATGCTGACATTGGCACCGATGACAATTCCAGCACCAGCAACGCACTTGTGCCGGCAACTTCAACACTGAGATCTTTGCCAACACCCTCACCGGTACCAGTTGTATGGACGGCATCAAAGGTACCAGGACAGGAGTTTCCCCCAGCACCGCAGAGAGATCCACTGCCGCAAGGATACTTCCTGGCCTACCAGCTATCTACGGTGCAGGCACAACTGCAGCAGGAGACCATCCAGGCACCAACGTTGCCCCCTCCCCGGCGCTGAGTTCTGTGCATAAGGGGAAGCCAGCAGCCATGGCACATCACCAGAGGGCACATTTGTCAATGGCCGCTCCCTGGTCAGCCTCTGACTATTGCTCTGAGTCAGAGGCCAAGTCAGCACATTCAGCCAGTTCATCCTATAGATCGAGATCCCGGCACTGGTCTTGCTCGTGCCACAGGTCTTGGCATTGTAGCCTTACAAGTCAGCAGGCCTGGCAGGCTCAGTGGCCACTCCAACCACAATGGCCGTTCTGGACTCGGCGGGCATACCACTAGGCCTAGGGTCCATCTCCTACAGCATCTCTGTTGAGGTCGTCACACGGGGGAGTGCCCCTTTGGTTATTCCACTACATAGGGTCCCACCATTGGAGGCGAGTCAACAGGCCAAGGAATTGGTGAGGCTCCTCCCATGATTGGGCAGTGTCCCAGAGCCAGGGATGATCAACCCACCTGTATCGGAGCAAGTGAGGCCACTGGTTGTGGAGAAGCCAAAAGTGACTGATTGGGGGGGAAAGAACAGACAAACGCTGGTGAGAGAATCCCAGTTCCCGTCCATGGATGCTAGGGACCACTAGGACTTGTTGAATAGGGTTTAGAGCCAAAGAGGCCCAGGAGGAAGTGGACCCCAAGGTAGATATCTTTAATGCAGCAGCCCTGGGCTGTGTGGCATTGCCACTAATCAAAACGATTGAATTTGCGTCCGAATGGCTTCTTTTTCCCGAAACATGGCATCCACATAAGGAAATTTAACCAAATTATTGCCTTCGTCACTTACGATCCAGAGTTCCAATTTGTCAAGAAAAGCCTTGATGATGCTTTGGTGAGAGAACAGATTTACGCCTTTCCCTTGAAGCTGAAGATTCAGTTTGTTCAAGATTCTGAAAATATTGACAAGATATGCAAGTTCTAAATTTGACTGCATCAGCACATTTCGGAATTCCTCTTTCCCTTGAGCCTGGAGAAATAAATCCAACTCTTCTCTCAACTGAAAAACTCTGTTGAGTACGTTCCCTGCTGACAACCACCATACAGAAGAGTAGAACAGCAACATGTCAAAGTCGGAACCCATGTCCAGGCAAAATCTTTTGAACAGCCTGGTGTTCAGAGCTGATGATTTGATGTGATTCACCACTTTCACCAATCCTTTGAAAACGGCATTCAGTTGATCAGGCAATGTTTTTGATGCCAAAGCTTCCCTATGAATGAAGCAATAAACTCTGTTTACCATTGGAGCATGCTGTTTCACTAGCATTTGGAAGCCTGCTCTTGAGCCCAGCATGGCAGGTGCACCATCAGTGGTGACACCCACAAGATTTACCCAGTCCAGACCATGTTCTTCAAAGAAATTGTTAACAATTTCCATCACATCCTGAGCCTTTGTGGTGGTATCAAGAGTCTTACAAAAAAGAAACTCGTCTTTGAAATCTCCCTCAACCATGTATCGTGTGAACACCAATAGCTGAGCGCACAATGTGACGTTGGTCGATTCATCCAATTGTATGGCAAACAATGGAAATTTCTTTATTTCATCCACAACTTGTTCACTGATGTTCTTTGATATCTCATTTATCTGTCTTGATACATGTGTCGTTAGAGACAGATATATCATTCAGCTTCCTTTCTGCTTCCTCGCCAAGAACAAGCCGCACAATCTCTTTTTCACAGGGGAGCACAAGTTGCTCTACAATGGTAAGAGGCTTCTTGGCCTGTGCAACTTTGTATGCAACAATGTAGGAAGCGTGCACTCCATTTTTTGTCTTACTGTAGAACGCACTTGCTGAGTCGAGGCACTGCTGTTTGAGACCTGATAACCACCGTTCAAAACAATCTTCATCCTTTTGCAACAAGTTGGGGTGACAATTTGATGTAGTCCCCCGAATACTTGTGCTTGACATTTCTTCCTGTCCTTGCCATTATAAACAAACTACACCACACCTGTAAAACAGCACATGTAGCACAGGACGAACGACTCAGCAACCGCTCAGCATGACGGTGGCAGCTACACTGACGGCAGCTCAGAGCCTCAGACGGAAGTTACTAGAAACACAATGTAGTTGCATCCAAGGTGATGCTATGGATGGCGTGCTTGTGAACACGACATAAAACAGCCTAACGGCGGCGCCTGCTTACGCCGTGTGACTTTGGACAGTGTTCCTGTGGACCACCGAAAAAGTCACCATGGGCCACTAGTGGACCACCAGTTGAGAACCATGGTTCTACATAATCAGTGCAAGATTGACAGGCTCTCTGGCCATGAAAGTGGCCACAGGGTGGAGGTGTTGGCGAGCACAGCAAGCAGGGGGCACTCTTGTTATTTAATGATGATATTGCATTTTCATAAACGTTAAGCAAACCCAGTAGATTAAGGTAGTATTTATCATTTCATTTTTTGTATCTCTGGTAATGTTGTATTTAATTTGGAAAATGAAAACATTCTTTCTTTTTGCCCCTAAGGGTTCAAGTGTTGGATATACCCCCAAAAGAAGAAAATTGTTTATTTCATAACGTTGTCATCAAGTATATAGATGAAGGCAGAATTGGTCAAGTGCAAGGTCATGAGCTTTTTCACTTACCTGCAAGATTTCAGGTTTTGCCCTCACAAGCTGTAGAATTTATTGTTAGTAGAGTGAAACCTATTGATAATGAAATTGAATGGAACCCAAAGGTAATCTTTAATATAGTATGTTTCTCTTTTTAACTCAAGTTCAGAAAACTTTTTTCTGAATTACTTAAATTGCCAGTGTTTTTTGTAGATTGTTTTTTATAGTTCATCCGTAATTTTTAGAAATCGGTGTTAGTAAATGTAATTAATTTTTAAGGGTCTTTTATTACTAAAAGATTTAATATTCCTGTTCCATTAGAACAAAACAATGCATTTCATAACTATTGCATTAATCATAATTGCCCTCCAACTGGGTACAGTAAAACCTGTTATCTGGCACACATGGAGATTAGGTCATGCTGGGGGGGGGAGGGCAAGATGAGGCCTGGTGAGGGGGTAAGAAGCCAGGGCAGCGGAGATGGCAGGGGTGGCCTGCTGGAGGGGGGAGAGCCACGAGGGGGCGGGCTAGGATGCATGGGGGTGGAGGAAGTGGGCTGCCAGTGCAGCCATGAGCCGCGGAGGTGCTGGACTTCCTGGAGCCATGGGGAGCTGACCTGCCAGGGGGCCGAGCGGCCACGAGGGTGCCAGGCTACTGGGAGCTGCAGAGGGGCTGGAGCAGCTGTTTGTCCCTCCCCCAGGTATGTACTGCATGCCCAGCTTAAACTGCCAGTTTGCTTCCCTCCCCCCGACTCAGAAATTTGCCAGTTTCTAAAGTTTCCCAGCTAGTTAAGTGTAAGATAGCACAGGCTTTACTGTAAGTACTTGGGGCTATTTCTTTGGGGAATGAGCTTCTGAGAGAACCCGTCTCAGAATCTAGTACAAGCCCTTTTACACCCTTTCTTTTGAAAACCTTCCACCAGTCTTTCACTTATATAGGAAGACTAGTTAAAGCATCTTCCAGGACTAGTCATGCTCCTTAGATCTGCCAAAAGCATTTTGACATGAAACTTCCGATAACCGTGCCGTATACTTCTGTTTTCCTCATGTCGCAGCGGTGAAACCTAATTCACTGACTTCCAGGCCAGCCCCCTTAATCATGCTACCTCTAATTATGCAATATATGTCTTTCATAGTTTATATATGGCTTGCTCCATAATTGTTTATTCAATTTGATAAATGTCTTAATTGCTAATTATAATTATCTGAGCTTTAAAATACAAAATTTGTACTTGTTTTCAGACTTATTTTAAATACAATCAGAGTTGTTTTTATTAGGTTACTAGATACATTCATCACAAAATTCGAGGAAAACTTCATGAAGCAAAAATAGTGCTTGCCTTAGGAAATACAGTTTGGGTTGATCCAATGGTAAGTATTAGAGAATATTTATCTGAATTTCTTAGAAATGCTCAATAAATGCATTCTCTTTGCATTCTTGTTACTGGTATTTTTATATATTTGTGACTATACTGAGAAAATACATGATGGTAAAGTGTAAGTTTAGCACTAGTGTTCACTAGTATGCAGTACCGGAAAAGCTGCAAATAAATGACACAAATAATCCTAAATGAATGTTAATAGAACGTTAATTCCATCAGCTGGATCTGGATAACAATCACTGTTCTAGCTCTGGTTTAATCAGGCCTAATCATCAGTTCTAGATCCTATGTCTGACACATGTCAGTTATATAACCCCAAAGTCCAGCTGCCAGTTTCTCAGCCTTCTTGACACTACCAGTTGCTTAGACTTATTATTTCCAGAACTGGGTGAGCTCTGGGACCAAGTGACAGTTACAGTTAGGCTTTGTAGAGAAACATTTTAAATAAACATAGATTTGTGAAACATGCAAGAGGGGTCTATTTTTTAAAATGTCTATATATGTTTATCTCTCATTTCTCACTCCTCATAATACTCTGGGTCCAAGATCTGTCCACACGTTACACACACACACACACACACACACACACACACACACACACACACACACACACACCAACCATGCAACACGTTACACACACACACACACACACACACACACACACACACACACACCCCCAACCATGCTTGGTTTACATGCACAGTTGCCATTATTTCAGACGTGTGGAAAAGTTCATAAGAGTTATTAAAAAGTCAGTAGTGCCTGGCAATCATGGCTTACTCTTCCAGTATGAGTTGTGTAATGTAAGAGAGCCTTTCTTCTGGCATTACATATTTTGATACGCTACATAATCTGGCTCTCAACACAGGGCACACAGGACAGTAATGTATGAAGTGGAGGTTCTAATCCATAAAGCAGGTTTGAAGTCTTAAGTAATGCAAAACAAAATTAAACTTTTTCAAGTGATGTCTCCGTGGGTGCTTCACTCTGGGTGCTGGTGCATTCTCACACTGGCGACAGGAGATTTTTGTAGCAGTGCCCTGCCACGTTGCACATGTGCCATGGTGCTGCCACCTGCTGTTTGTGTCTGTTTGACACACATGTGGTGCGGCTCCCTCGGTTCCTTCTCTATCATCCTCGGTGGCAGATGGAGCGCTGTTGACTCACCTTTTCTTCACCTAAAAACCCAAACAAAATTTTAGGTAATTCCAAGTTTCAACTTCTACCCTAACCACTGAACCCTCCCTCCCTCCCTCCCCCCCCCCCAAAAAAACCTCTACAACCCATTCTTTGTCACCATGCTTAGCTTTCCAGGCTTCAAACGTTGTCATTCTTGCTAGGGATGTGAAGCAAATACTTATCGTATAGTTGACATGCTGGTCGACTAGTCGCTCCCTCTATCGGGTGTTTCAAAGTGGGAGTGCTGCGTAAAGCCCGGGGCCAGACCTCCACTCAGCACTGCTGCTTTGAAATGCTGTGTGCAGCCCAGGGTCAGCTGGGGACCCGGGGCTTTATGCGGTGCTGCCACTTTGATATACCACATTGAGCCTGACACCGGGCTCCCTGCAGTGTTTCAAAGCGGCAGTGCCGCATGGAGCCCAGGGTCAGCTGGGGACTCCGATTAGAAGTGCCGCAAAGAGCACAGGGCTGGCAGGGGACTTTTGAGACCTCTGCTGGCCATGTGCTCCCTGCGGTGCTTTCACCATTGAAGTGTAGCAACAGCTCTGGGGCTGTTGCTACACTTCAAAGGCAGAGGTGCCTTTATTGACTAATCCTATAGTCTGCAAATTGCACCGACTATTCTCTTAGCCAATTAATCAAAATTTTACATCCCTAATTCTTGCCAGTAAGCAATGCAAGTCTCTGACAGTCATGCCTCTTGCATAAGGTGTCTCAGGGAGGCCCACTTGACGTGAAAGTGTTCGCACTGTTCCATTCTTGTGGCCAGAGCTCAATGCAACCATGCCAAAAAATCACTACAGCCACAGGATAACAACTCACCACCACCATCCCCAGAGGCAAGAAAACTGCACCAGTTAAATCAAGAAGTATGGACAAAAGTGATCCCTCTACCTCCGCTGACAAACTAAAAGTGAAAACCTGGGTTTCTCTGGAGAAATTGCTACTTCCGGCGCCAAGCTCAGCTAGAGTGAGTAGAGACAGCAAGCCCAGCACCTCTGGCATAGTACCGCGTAAACACTCAGTGCTGCAGAAGAGAACTCATTCAGAGCCCAGACAGAAAATGTCAGCACCAATGGCACCAGCTGAATCCACAGTGCCACCCAAACACCACAAATCTATGCTGAAAACAGCACAGGAGACAAAACTGCATGTGGCGCCTAAGAAACCCTGCACTGACATGCTGCCTCCTGAAGGCACCATCTCCTATGCCATCAGCGGCACCAACCACAGTGCAGTCAGCCTTGGCACCGCCGCTTGACCACACGTAGCACAATTCACCAGCATTAGCCTGTGCTACGTTAGTTCCATCATCATTGGGGCGGACTGCTCATTCACCAAGGTCACCAGGTCCATCTGTTTCATGAAGTGAGGCTGGCAGCGGTCCGCATAGCCGCATTTCTTCTCCGCATTCCAGCCCTACTCAAAGATACCTCCTTTGGGAATCCTTCTCCAGACCATCGCACCCACTTCCATCACCTCCCTGGTATTCACACTATTGGTCTTACCCACCACCTCCTTATCTCTACCAGTGGGATCCCTGGGATACTTGGTCTTCTCGCAGGAGCCATCATACCACTCCTTCCACACCATCCAGGAAACCAGCACAATCCCCTCAGCCTGCACCTAGAGACACCGCACTGAACTCCCCAGAACACTTACTATCAGAGGTGGAGGATTTGCTGTCAGAAGGAAAAAACAGATCCCCATTATATAACTCCTCTTCATCACCCGATGAGTCCATCATCCCCTTACCCCACCCCCATTGGATGATGCAAAACAATTCCAGGAACTTTTCAAGAGGGTGGTTCTGGCACAGAAACGTAACCTACAAGAGGTACAAGTAAAACAGTACAAACTGTTGTGTACGCTGCAACCTCTGACGTCCTCCCAACACATCTCCAAACTGATAATATTCTGTATCATCCACTTTCGTGATCTTCATAATAAACCCTTGACAGCTCTGCTGAGAGTCCATACCACCCACTTTCCAGGAAAACAACTACTGCTTTCCTGAGCAGTGTCACTTTGAGCAACATCTATTGGGCAGCCACCTGGTCATCTGAACATAGCTTCGCCAGGCATTATGCTATCATGCCACAACTCGCAGGTGATAGTGGTGGCTACAGCAGTCTTATCAAGGATCACACTTCCAATGGATGAGGCCATCATGGGCACTGCTGATATCTAGGAGACCTCAGCATTGATTAAACCCATCAACAAGAGCGTTGACCGTAAATACTTCATCACACCTTGTGATGAGGTGTGGCTACCCTGCACTGAGTCACAAGATGTTCCCGACCCAGCTGGCCGAAAAGGTCCCACCCCCATGACCCTGCTGGACACGCTTGAGAGGGAGGCTGCGTATAAAAGCCAGGGAGCCACTCAGTCAGGGCTGACTGCCAGAGGGGAAGGAGCTCAGGCTGGAGCTCCCAATCAGTTCCTCCAGCCACAGCCTACGCAGACACAGTGGCTTCAGCCGCAGCCTCCATAGCAACTGCTGCAGCAGCGTCAGCTGCAGCCTCAGCAGCCACAGCCTCGGTAGCAGCTTCATCCGCAGCCCCTGTGACAGCTCTGGCCAGGGAGACCGTCTAGCTAGGACCAACCCACTGAACAGAATTCCGAGAATAGAACAGCGCACTGGAAGCAGTAGGAAGTAACCCAGGGCAGATAATTGTCCTCCGGGAGCTCAGCGTGTTCTGGCAGGCATCCCCTCTGAGCAGGCAGTGGAATTTGCCATTGCCAACAGGGCCCTGGGCTGGGACCCAGTGTAGTGGGAGGGTCTGGGTCTCTCTACCTCCCCACCCCACAACAATCTCGCTCCCTAGTATTCGGGGAAGCCTTCTTTGGGCTAGGCCATTGTGAACTTGGGAGAGGGGAATGTGTATCTGACTAGGCTGGCCTGGTCGTATTCACACTGATAGAGGGGATTGTACCTTGGGACTAGGCAGGGCATGCCGGATTCACCCTAATAGTGGGGACTGTACTTTGGGGATTAGACCTGCAGGGCTGTATTCATCCTAATAGAAGGAATTGTACCCTGGGATTGAGCCTGCAGGGTTATATTTACCTGGCAGAAAGCGAGCATGGACCCCGACCTTGGGGGCTTCTGGACTGTCAAGGGTGCTGGCCCCTCAGCACACCTAACGGCATATGCTTTCTTTTTTTCACACCCACCACCTAACTCCCTGGTGGTTGACTCAGCCAGAAATAAAGGCCAAACAACCAAACATAGGATCTACTACCCTGGGCAAAGAGCGTAAGAAACTTGACAACATGGGCAGAAAGGTATACTCCTCGGCAACCCTACTATTAAGGGCAGCTAACTGTACCGCCATGCTGTGTACCGATTATGATTATATGAGCTACTCCAAACTATTAGCGCTCCTCCAGTTCCTGCCAGAGCACAAAAGGCCAGCACTCCTGAGTATTATGCAGGAGGGGCACACTATCTCATGCACAGCATTACAGTCTTCTATGGATGTGGCTGACACTGCAGCATGTACCACTGCAACTGCCATCGTCATGTGTAGGGCTTCGTGACTCCAGGCAGCCGGTGTTCCTAGGGAGCTACAGCACAAAGTCGAAGACCTCCCATTTAATAAAGCTAACCTTTTTGCCACGAAAACGGATGAGGTCTTATACTCTATGAAGGACTCCCAAACAACAAAGAACTCTCGGCATGTACACACCACCTAATAAAAGGTTCAGAGACAACACCCATCCAAGACCTAGAGAGCATTACCGACCGCGACCTTAATATGATTTTAGATAAAAACATAGACCTCAACAGCTCAGACCTCAGCACCAACAATTTCCCACAATGTCCCGGCCTTCATCCTCTAAGCAGCAAGTTTGAAGGTTTGGTCTGGTGTCAGAGACACACCCCTACTATGGCCACATCACCAACTGGACAATTTCAGTTCAGTTACTGCCTGTGGCCCTTTTTACACAAATGAGCACAAATAACATCAGGCAGATGGGCACTAGAGCTCATGAAAGTGGGCTACTCCATCCCCTTCATCACTGTTTCTTCTCCCCATTTCCCCTTCCCAGCTCTCTTTAGGGACCCCCTCATAACGTGCTCCTTCAACAGGAGGTCCAACATCTTCTGCATATAGGAGCAATGGAGCCAGTGCCCACAGCCTTTCAAGGATGGGAATTCTATTCAACATACTTCCTAATCCAAAAAAAACCTGGCAAGTGAAGGCCCATTTTAGATCTAAGAAGGCTCAATAACTACGTAACACAGAGAAGGTTCAAGATGGTGACTAGTGACAATTATTCCAGCCTTGCATCTGGGATATTGGCTCTTGGCTCTCGACCTTCAGGACACATACTTCCACATAACGATACATCCTGCTCACAGACATTTCCTATAGTTTACAGTGGGAGACTAACACTACTAATATCACGTTCTCCCTTTTGACAGCCCCCAGAGTTTTCTCCAAGAATCTGGCTGTTACGGCTCGCCTACGCTGGCAGGGAATGATAATGTTCCCATACCTTGACGACTGTCTAATAAAGGGCATATCATTCCAAGAAATGCTGTCCATGGTCAATACAACCATCAGCCTCCTATTCTGTCTTGGCTTCCACATAAATGCCCAGAAATCTATGCTCCAACCGACTCAAACTCTGTGTTCATAGGAGTACACATAGATACCATTTTAGCTAAGGCAACACTGCCGAAACACAGATTTGAGACCTTCCAGAACCTCATAACTGTGGCACACACAACCCCAACTACAACAGGATGTGAATGCCTCAAAATCTTGGGTCATGTGACTGCAGCCATCCATGTAGTGCAATGGCCAGACTACACGAGGTGCTTCCAAGCTACATTGTATGTACCTCACAAGGACCCCCCTCGCCAAAACTGTCACTATTCCACCGCACGTCCCCAACTCTCTGGATTGGTGGATGGACCTGACCATCATACTAAGGAGAGTATCTTTTAGATGAACCCCCACATTTACTATCACAACAGATGCATGCCTTATCGGATGGGGGGGCCATCTGGGACCTCACACTGTGCAAAGCAAGTGGTCGTTCACTGAACAAACATTCCACATCAACCTGGTAGAACTCAGGGCAGTCTGTTATGCATGCTGTGACTTCCTACAGTACATAGCTCACAAAACAATTGATGTCATGACAAATACCACCTGCATGTATTATATCAACCAGCAGGGTGGGTCCAGATCTACTTCCCTATGCATAGAAGCACTGAGACTATGAAACTACTGCATTGCACACCACATCACCCCCATAGCTACCTACCTCCTCGGGGTACTCAGCGTGACGGCAGACACTCTGTCGTGTCTACTCCGATCACCACAAATAGAAGCTAGACTCTCGAGCCCTCAAGGAGATATTCGTCAAATGGGGGCAGCCGGATATATTCGCAATCAGAGCCAACCGAAAATGCCACGTCTTCTGCTCCAGAGAAGCCCTGGGAAAGGGATATCTAGGAGATGCGTTCTCCCTGAAATGGGACGCAACCCTCCTATACACATTCCCACAGATTCCCTTAATACACCGAATCATCACAAAAATCAGACAAGAATGAGCTTATGTAGTCTTGGTTGCACCAGTATGGTCAAGGCAAACTTGGTTCTCTTACCTGCACAGATTAGCGATAGAGGAGCTTCACATTTTCCCCACAACGCAATCTTCTCACTCAACATCACAGCAGAGTTTTCCATCCCCATCCAGACAAACCACCACATGGCTCCAAAATGTTGAAAACACCTGCTCAGAAAAAGAAACAGATTCTAATTAAAAGTAGAATCCATAAGGAAAACTTACCTGTACGAGTGGACGAGGTTCTCTGAGTGGATCAAACAGTATCATCCTACACCACCCAACGAAACACCTTTCCTCATTATATTAGATTACTAGAACTAAAAGAAACAGGTCTTGCTTTCAACACTATTGAAGTTCATGTAGCAGCAATAGCAGCCTTCCATAGAGCCAAGAATGCCATTTCATTCTTTTCACACCCACTTATTAAATGCTTCCTTACGGGTCTCCAAAATACTTTCCCATTGGTATGGCCTCTAGTCCCCATATGGGCCCTGAACCACATCCTTAAAAGCCTAACTAAACCACCCTTTGAACCTCTAGCAACTTGCTCATGGCTACACCACTTCATGAAAGTAGCCTTTCTTGTAACCATCACTTCCAGCAGGAGAGTCAAGTTAGTTAGCAGCACTAATGGCAGAACTGCTGTACACAGTATTTACCAAGGACAGGGTAATCCTTCAGCTGCACCCTGAATTCCTACTGAAGGTCCCATCTCCTTTCCACATTAATGATCCCATATACTTATCTGCATTCTTTGATGTTCGAAGAGCATTGTTTCTATCTAGATCAGACATAACCATGGAGGAAATCAACCAGACTTCCTGTCTTTTGCTGAATGATCCTGAGGTCAAGCCATCTACTCACAAAGAATATCCAAATAGATCTCATCTTGCATCCACACTTGCTACATCATTCACAACAAACAGCCACCAGATACCATCACTGCTCATTCTACCAGTGCTCTTGCCTCTATAACTGCCTTTAGAAGACATTTGCAAGGCAGCCACTTGGTCATCTGACCACACTTTTGCAAAACACTATGCTCTCACCTCCGCCATCGCTCCATCCATAGCAGTTGGGCAAGCGGTGTTCTTCTCAATTGCACTGGCGGAGCTCGAAACGCATCTCCACGACACGACTACTGCTTTATAATCACTCAGGGTATGTCTACACATTAAAGTTAATTCGAAATAACAGCTGTTATTTCGAATTAACTTCCCTAGTGTCTATATAGCCAAACTGCTATTTCGAAATAAATTTGAAATAGAGCGCTTATTTCGAATTTGGTAAACCTCATTCTATGAGGAATAAATAACGTCAAATTCGAAATAAGTGCTGCAGCCCTTCCCACTGTGCCCTGGTGGCCATTTTGGGCCAAACCAGGAAAATGCATCTCCTTTCCCCCAGCCCTGGAGCCCTTTAAAGGGGTAGACTCTAGTCACAGTGCATGTGCCAGCTCCAGGCATTCCAGCAGTTGCTGCCCCGACCCAATGGCCCCACAGTGAGCTGGGCAGCCAGTGCCAACCAGCCGTCCACTGTCCAGTCCCCCAGCTCCGAGGAGCCAGCCTGGGGCCGGAGAAGGTTGGCACCTTCCTGGACTAATGCGGAGATCATGGATCTCATTGAGGTTTGAGGGGAGGCCTTCAGCGTCCATGATCTCTGCACTAGAAAGAGTTATGTGGCCGTCTATAGTCTGATAGCTGCTAGCATGACCACAAAAGGCCATATGTGCACCCAGGAGCAGGTGTGCATGAAAATAAAAGAACTACAGCAGGCGTATGCCAGGGCCACACGGGGCAGCTCCCCAACAGGGGCAGGCACATGCCCCTATTTTGATGCCTTAGACCGCATCCTGGGGGGCAGAACGGTCCGTGCGCAGAGGGCCCTGACCAGGGCATGGAGGAGGAGCGGCAGGAGCCGAGATGGAGTGTGCTACGCTGCCAGGACTCCTAAGCTGTCCCAGCAGCCGAGTCACCAGGATCATCCGGAGAGGCAACTACATGTGAGCGCCATCACTGTCCCCTTATGGCGGGGAAGGCGGGGGGAGGGATACCAGGTACTGCGCACGTGGGCTTTGCTTACCCCACATCACGCAGCAACCTGTGCAAGTGCTACCCCGGGGCATGTGGCTCCAGCTGTCTGCCACACATGCGTGTGTGAAGAGACATGGCATGCTCCTGACCCTGGGGAGGGACACAGCAGGATGCCCTCTCCCCACAAGGCCATTATACACAGATGCAGGAGACATCTCCCCCCACCTCAGCTGCATTATACACAGCACAGGGACATGGGTGCGGTCTCGGGGCAGCTCCCACTCCCGGGGATAGCCGGACATTCTGATCATTGCCTCTGTGCAAGCACATCCGCTCTGATGGTGCAAGGAATGGTCATCCTCGCCTTGCAGAGGGGGGAGGGGCCTCACCCACTGTCCCCCCAGGGATAACTGACCACTTCTCTTGTTTCTGCACAGCCGCACCAGCTGCGCGTGCAGGATGCACCACCCTTCCTGGGATGTGCTCCCACACCCGAGGGCTCTGCAGGACCACCCGAACAGTGTGGGCACTGTGAGCCCTGCACCGCACCCTACAGAACTGGGTGCAAGAATCTCTGGTGAGAGCAGCTTGCCTAGGGCCATGCCATCTGCTAACACCTGCAAATGCTGGTGCACAGCGTGCTGCCTCCTGCCACTCCAGCGCCTGCTGCCTCCCTAGCTACCGCTCCTGCTCCCACTCTTTCTCCTCCTCCTGCTTCTCCCTCCACATCCTCCTCCCCATCTCTCCAGGGACGCCGAGGCCCCCACATCTGCTGTACTGGGAGACAGTTGGCCCGCTGAGACCCTCACCACTAAGCTTCCCCTCCTTCTTCCCCTTGCTTCCCCTTCACCTCTCCCACCCTCTCTCCTCCCCTCTCCCATCTCCTTTCTCCAGTCTCCTCAGAGTTTCATCCCCCCCAATTTTGTTAAATAAAGAGTTTGTATTTATAAAAAAACTGTTTTTTATTTTACATTAGGAAGGGAGGGTTGGGGGGAGGGAAGGTAAGTGAAAGGCTGTGAGGAAGAAATGAGGCACAAGCCCCCAGTGAGGCAGACCAGAGAAGTTCTTAGTGCTCCTCAGGGTGGATGCTCTCCCGCAGGGCCTCCTGGATACTGACAGCCCCTGCGATGGACCTCCCAGATGGCAGCCCACAGAAAGTGCAGCCAGGCTCGTAGCAACGCGTCCACGAGAAGCACCAGAGTGCCCAGAGGCAGCTCTAGAGCCATGTTGCAGAGTGCTATGGTTGTCCCGAGTGAGGGCAACCAGAACACACAGAGAACAAATGCTTTGCTGTCCCTCAGTGAGGTAGGCAGGGAAACCTGAGAACCGTCTGCCCGGGGGGTGTCCCTTTAAGCACAAGCCTCAGATAGCCTCAGGCAGCAGCCACACAAAGACACTCCTGACTTGATGCCCTGCCTGAGCTGGTTCCAGCTGGCCTTAAATGAGATTCGGTGTCCACTCGGCATGGATGTGGATTAACTATTTCGAAATAACGCTGTAGCGTAGACATATCCTCAGAGTGGAACACCCATGGGGATATCACTTGAAGAAGAAAAGAGAGTAACAGGAGTTTTTCAAAATGTGAGTCCCCGTGGGTGCTCCACTACCCTCCCTCCTTCCCCTATTTTGGAGCCTCTCCAGGGCTAGAACCAGTGTAAAAAAGGAATGGAGGGAGCTGTACTGCGCACACACCAACAGCACAACGAGACACCAATGCCTAACAGACAACAATGGCATGAGCTCCACGGCAGGGCACTGCTGCAAAAATCTCCAGTCGCTGGCACTAGGACACACCAGCAACCACAGTGGAACACCAATGGGGGGACACATCTCGAAGAACTCCCGTTACTGCACAGGGTGAGTAACTCTCTTTCATAAATGGACACAGACACTTTTTCCAAAACCTTTCACACTATGTGTACACTGAGATAACATTATCTCTATCCCAAAGAACTTACAGTTGTGTATGCATGAAACACACAAAATTACGTTAAAAGAATGTTAAATTTGCAAAGACAAGCACTGAGAAGATAGGAAATGCCAGAATTAAATTTTCCTGTGCAACCTTAATTACATTCCTTGTGAGTATGCATTATGACATATTCCTTAATTATGTGGCCACATTTTTTTGAGGATTTAGTGTCTTGCACAGTGTACTCACTTCAGTATTTTTGTTTTACTTTCATTGTTTAAATTATATGGCATCAGGCCTTACAGCATACTATTTAAACCTTGCTATGAAGACAGAATTACCAGTTTCCTGATGGCATCATCACTATAGTATTTGAGTTTTCATAAACATTAATCTTTAGAACAACTTTCCTTCTCTGTGGTTCTGGAAGTTACTTTAATTGATGAAAGCGTGTGGTACCTTAACACTGTTCATCAATATGTTATAGTAGAGAAGAAGGAAATTAGTAAAAAAGATTATAATTAAGTAATTATTCCATTTAACTAAAGATAAATTAGTTGGTTTTCAGAGTTATAGATGCACATGATGTTTATTCACATGTGCCAAATGTTTTAGTTTAAGTTAATAGAAAAACTAGAGGTAGAATGAGTTTCTTATAAAAACAAATGTTGTTTACATAGTATATCTTTCTTTATATAAGGTCCGGGTCACCAAGCTTTCAGATTTGAAGACTTCTATCAATGAATACAATATTCGGTCTGAGATTTTATCTATGGGAATGGGAATTGACAATCCGCAGCATATAAAACAACTCCAAAAATTGTGTGAACATGCAAAAATGCTAGCTCTTGAAGAAACGACCCTGCATACTTTGTAAGTGATTGTTTTTGATTTGCATGCATTCTTTTAACAAATGCTGGTTTTTGTCTGAGAGAAGTTTCTTAATTTGATAAACAAGATATTTATACACTATGTATAAATTCATAAAACAGTTGACCTTTTATTTCAATGTGGTGTCTACTTGACTGGCACCTGCAACATGTTTACTTTCCCTGAGAGGCTTTTCTGGACTCATATTCTGCATTGCAAAATCACAGAAAAAAATAGAAATTGCTACTTCAAATGTCTTGTAATAGGAATGTCAAAATTCAAAATTTCTTGTGATGAGTAGTTTTTAATGAACTAGTTCCAAATTTCAATACTCTCCATCAACTTAAAATTTGACATAAAGACTGAACTTTTGGAGTGACTAATGTGAAAACTTATTTGAGTGATTGCTCATGTTCATTCTATGTAGGTGTGTGTGCTCGCCTCATGCACCGGTGCTGGAAGATTTTTCCTTAGCAGCACCCGTAGAGGAGCCATCTCAAGTGTCCCTGGAGTTGTGCACACATGCCATGCTATATAGAGTGATTCTGGCCCCCCTCTCCTCAGTTTCTTCTTGATGGTGCTTGGAACTTGCTTGTCTCATCATTAACTGTTATGCATTTCCCTATTTAGACTTGGAGTTTTTGCTGTAAATAATTTCTCTTGTTTGTCAATTTATTGTTTTAAGTGGTTAGATAGCGTAAGTCCATTAGATGCTTAGCCTCAGGTCAGGGCATGCCCTATTCCCCATGCTTCAACTTGTCACAGCTGTAATTGGTCCATGCCAATGTGTGACCTCCACTGTGACTGATTGCAGTGCTTAGGAGAGGCTTACAGAAATGATAAATGCCGCATTTGCAAGTCCTTCAAGACTCATACCAAAAAGGAAAGGGACATTCATCTCAACACTCTCCTAATGGAATCTGCTTTAGATCTGGTATGCAAGCACTTGGATAATGCACTGATTACCAGTGCATGAGTGCACAACGCCCAGTGCCGTCGACTTCCTGGCAACACTCCCTGGTCCCATGCAAGTCCAGACAAAGCAAGGGCAAATCTCCAGGGCCTAAAAAGGACAGTCCATAACATTGATTCCAATGCATTCTCCTGCTATAGTACAGCAGATATCTTGGGCCCCTTTGGAATGTGGCTCCTCTTCTCGTTTCGTAGCCCAGTCTCAGAGCAGCATCAAACAGCTCTGGGTGTCATCAACCCCAGAGGCCTTACAGGCAGCCAAGGACATCTTGTCATTGCCGTTGATGTCACTCCTGTGTTCACAGGACTGTGCCATAAAGAAAGCCCAACATGGGACCACTCCAGTCTCCACAGAGGTAGGGTTCCCCCTTGGTTGGAACATCCAAAGGCCCACCTCCTTGCAGTGAGAGCTGCTGATCCCACAGTCTGGCCCAGTCCCCTGCGGGGCCTAAGGCCGCAGAAGACATCAGGTGGAGCTGTCTGGGACTTTAATGCAGCTATCCTGAGACATGCATCCACCAGTACGAACGGTACACTCAGGACCAGTACTCTTTGCGGTCCAAGTGCTATTATTCAAATAGGTCCCTGCCGTGGCCTTGTTCATTGCGCTTGTATTGTATCGTGGCTCACAACTCCCCGCAACATGTTTGTGAGGGACACGGGTTCACATTACTGCTTTGCTTTGCAGCATTGCTCTTCAGCCAGTTGGCACTGATCCCATAGCCATTCATGAACCAGACAGCCACTAATGCTGCATGTCCTCTTGCAGATGACTCTCTCTGAAGGACCACTCTCGATGTTCCTCTGCATCCCGGGTATCATTATCAATGGCTAGCATGCAGCACCACACTACCAATCTTTGTTCCTGGTCCCCTGGCATTACACGCTCTGTCTGCCTGGCCTGGCTCATGTTCCTCCTTTGACATCTCCAGTACCGCAAATGGGCCCCTAGATTGCTCAGAGGTTACAAGCCTGGCTGTCCTAGTAGTGCTCCTAGAACCTGTGGGGCGGTTCCCATGCCATCACAGGTGCCACGCTGTATAGCCAGCATGTCAGTGTCACAATTGGCTGCCTCCACTAAATGCCTTTTGGCAGCTGAGGCTTCGAAGGCTCCCACTCTGCAGGTGGAATAGGAGGTAGAGGCATAGACTTCTACCTCTCTGATCCTGAAGAAGTTCCCCTGTGCAGGCCATCTCCGCTTCTTCCTCCAGATGAAGCCATTGTGGAGCCCCTGGACAATGCTCAGGCCCACCAGGAATTTTTTAATAGGATGACCACCAACCTAAACCTGTAGGTGGAGGAGCTCAAGGAGCTTCAGAATACCATATTTGAGATGTTGGGAAAGCTCTGCCCCAGCCAGAGTTGCCTTTACTCCCCATGACTGGGTGGCCAAGATGGCTACGGAGCTGAGGCAAACACCTGCCTCTATTTCCCCTATCTGTAAGTGAGTGGAACGCAAATACTTCATTCAAGCAAAGAGTCACAAGTACCTTTACTCCTACCCAGCCGCCAACTGTCTGGTGGTGGAGCCTGTCAATAATGGAGAGAGGCAAGACCAGCATGGGACATTCCTGAAAAATAAAGGCTCAAAGAGACTTGATTTATTCAGGCAAAAAAATTGTTCATTCTCCAGCCTACACCTCCAAGTGGTGACTCATTAAGCCTTCCTAGCCCGCAACAAGGTAAATATGTGGCAGACTCTGAGTTCTGGGCCCTGGTGGAGGAGGGGGCAACAGCTGCTCAAGCAATGCTTCATGCAGCTTCAGATGCGGTGGACATGGCAGCTTATTCCACGGCTTTGGCCATGTCCATGCAAGGGCATCATGGCTGCTTCTCTCTGGCCTCTCTCTCTCAAGGTGTAGTAATTCCTGCAGGAACTCCCCTTCAGCGATGTGGCCCCATTTGTGGGGCAGATAGACACTAAGCTGCACAGGTTGAAGGACTGCAACATAATTCTCTGTACCCTTGGTTTGTACATCCTGAGGCCAGTGTATAAGAAATTCAAGCCCCAAACTCTGGCTGATCAGCCTTCCGAACCCTGCAAGGACTCCTGGAAGAGCAAGTACAAAGGGTTCATGAGGAGGCAGTCTAAACCTCACTCTTTCACACAATTCAGTTCCTGTGGTCCTAAGACTGCCCCTAAATGTCTCTTTTGAAGGTACGATTGAGGAGGATGTACCTCTCAAACCGCAGGATACTTCCCCTATGCTCTTTTCCAGCCAGATGTGCCCTTTCCTCCCTGCCTTGCGTTCTATGAACATGGACCATTGGGTCCTTGACACGGTGCAATAGGGTAATACGTTCTAGATCTTCAGCACCCCACCTCCGCTCCCCACCTTCCTTCAAGGACCTTCTCATGAGACATTCCTTTTGCTGGATGTCAAAAGGTTGCTCAGACTTGGGGCAGTAGAGGAGGTTCCGCATTGCTACCGGAACCAACTGTTTTATTTCCACTACTTTTTGATCCCCAGAACCAAAGGGGGTCGGGGGTTCTAGAACATTCTGGACCTGCACAGCTTAAACTCCTATTTGGTGAGGCTAAAGATCCTTGGCCTCCATCATCTCTTCCCTGGATATGGAGTAGTGGTACACCGCCCTCAATTCAGTGGTGCATATTTCCATATTGTGATATTCGAGGGTCACAGAAATTCCTGCAGTTCATGGTTGTAATCAAACTACTGCTAGTTTACAGTCCTCCTGCTTGGCCTAACCACAGCCATTCTGATTTTTACCAGGTGTATGTCAGTGGTGGCCACCCACTTCCTACAAGCAGAGGTTCAGATCTATCCTTACCTGGATGATTGGCTCATCAGCCTCAACTCCAGCTTCAAAGTCTTGCTTTTCCTGTGTCGCCACTTTGACCTGTTGATAATACAGAAAAGTCACAGTGCTGATCTAATTCATAGACTGGTACAAGTGGTACTTGACTCAATACTAGTGAGGGCCTTCCTAACTCAAGACCAGTTCTGTGCTCTTGCTGACATCGTAGCCTGCCTGAGCACTTCTTCAGCAGTTCTGGCCAGGTTCTTCTTCAAGTGGTGTCCCCGTGGGTGCTCCATTTTAGGTGTCGGTCATCCCAGCGCTGCAAATTGGTGTTCTCTCTGCAGCCTTCACATAGTCAGGCAGTGGCAATGTCACCACCTAATGCTCCCTCTACAGCTCATCATTCAGAGCTGGAGGAAGGTCAACTCTCCAAGGTTGCAGAACACTCACCAGCTGTATCACTGACTGATTAGTCATTGTCATCCTGTGAGGAAGCAGTCATACCTAGTGACTAGTCCCTTCCTGGTGACAAGAGGCAATTTCAGAAGCTTTTCAAAGGGTGGCTGCATCTCAGGACATCACATTAACTGAGGTACCTGAGAAATAACACAGGCTCCTTAAAAACCTCCAGCCATCACAACAGGGAAAAGTGGCCATCCCCATTGATGACGCCATCATGGAGGCTGCCGATGGGATATGGCAGACCCCAACTT
This sequence comes from Pelodiscus sinensis, assembly GCF_052426305.1. NCBI lineage: Eukaryota > Metazoa > Chordata > Testudines > Trionychidae > Pelodiscus > Pelodiscus sinensis. The sequence continues at coordinate 28,882,853 of NC_143063.1, forward strand.
CAACAGTGCCAACTAACAAAAGTAATAGAGATGTAGCCGTGTTAGTCTGGTCTTGCTGAACCAAAAGACAGGACTATGCAGCACTTTAAAGACTAACAAGATGGTTTATTATAAACCATCTTGTTAGTCTTTAAAGTGCTGCATAGTCCTGTCTTTTGTTTCAACTAACAAAAGAGCTGACAAAATATTTGTTCCTCCAAAGGGAGCTGATTTCTTATTTTCCCACCCTCAACCAAATTCATTAGTCGTTGACTCTACTCAACACAGAGCCAAATTACCACAATATAAAAACATAGCAAATAAAGATAATAAACGTATGGATCTGTTTGGAAGAAAGCTTTATTCTTCAGCTACCTTACTCCTGCGTATAGCAAACTACGCGGCAATACTCTCCAGTCACAACTTTGATAACTACACAAAATTGGCCTCTCTCTTAGAACGTCTGCTGGACTCCAAAAGACCCATATTAAAATCCATAGTTCAGGAGGGCCTCCTCCAGAACAGCACTCCAAATAGAACTCGATGTAGCTGATACAGCAGCCAGAGCTACTGCTACAGCAGTAGTTATGAGGAGGTCCTCCTAGTTACAGTCTGCGGGGGTCCCTAGTGGGTTCATAGGTGGAAGATCTCCCTTTTGACAAGCAAAAATTATTTTCTGAGAAGACCGATGACGTGTTGCATTCCAGCAAAGACTCTAGAACAACATTGCGCATTCTTGGGATGTATACTTCCCCATTCTGCCATAAACTCTACAGTACATATCAAAAGCAGCGGGAGTTCTCCTACTCCAGGTACTAACAACGCTCTTCTGATCAGTCAAGGAGGAAATTACACCCATAAAGGAAATGTCCACAGAGCCCTCATAATACTGACAACCAGGCAAGCAAGCAGCAGGTTTGGCCTGTTGGTTGAGGGTCTGAAAAATGTCCCCATCTCACACGAAACATCTCACACTGCTTTGGCCTTCTATTACCATCTGAGGCCTTTGTGTCATCGCTGGGCAGCCATCACGTCAGACTCCAGGGTCCTCGAGATAAGATCAGGGTAAACCATCCCCTTTATCTTGCTTTCCCCCACTATTCCACCCTCCCTTTCCCTCTTCAGGGACCCCTCTCATGAAGACCTGTTAAAACAGGAGGTACAATGACTGCTCAGTATAGGAGCAATGGAAGTAGTACTGGAGGACTTCAGAGTCAGGGGGTTCTCCTCCCCATTACTTTCTCACACCAAAAAAGATGGAGGATGGTGGCCTATTTTGAATCTCTGCAAATTGAATCAATATCTTTGAAAGCAATGATTCCTAATGGTTACCCTAGCTTCAGTAATCCCAGTGTTAGAGAAGAGAGACTGGTTTGCAGCCTTCAACCTGCAGGATGCCTTTTTCACATAACTATTCATCCCACTCACAGATGGTTCTTACATTTTGTTATGGATACAGATCACTATCGATACGGAGTACTACTGTTCGGCTTTTCATCGGCACCAAGAGTGTTTTCAAATACATTAGCCATTGTAGCGGCCTACTTTTGCAGAGAAACCATGATTATTTTTTCCGTATCTCAATGATTGCTTGGTAAAAGGCCCATCAAAAATGGAGATGCAGCAAATGGTGGCAATAACTAGGCAAACATTCGATCTCTTGGGTTTCATACTCAATACACAAGTCAACGCTACAACCAACGTGAACTCTAGAATTCATAGGTGCCAAGTTATATTCCGTATCTGCAAGAGCATACCTCCCCATGTAGAGATTCCGAGCAATCCAAGAACTGGTTACTACTGTTACTCTCAGCCCCACAGTTCCCATACTTACCTGTCTCCAGCTTATGGGTCACATGGCTGCTACAACCTATGTGGTCGATCATGCTTGTTGGTAAATTTTATTATATTATGGTCACTATTTTCAAGTGGTCCAGTTATGTTTACTCCTTAGGCCAGATTCTGCGCTCCACCTAGGACTAAATCAAGTATTGTCTCTCCCCTTGTGAGTTCCAGAGAGAGCTGCTCTAAGCAGCAGTCATTTAAGGTGTCAAAAAACTCTCTCTACATCCTGTCCTGAGGTGATGTGTACCTGGTCAATATGGAGACAGTTGAAATCTCCCCACTACTATTGAGTTTTCCATTTTTATAATCTCTCCAATCTCCCTTAGCATTTCATTGTCACAATCACTATCCTGGTCAGGTGGTCAATAATATAGCTATTGCTATATTCATATTATTAGAACATGAAATTACTATCCACAGAGATTTTATGGAACATTTTGGTTCATTTAAGATTTTTATTTCATTTCATTCTACATTTTTTTTTCACATATAGTGCCACTTCCCAACTAACACAACCTGTTCTGACCTTCTGATATATTTTATATCCTGGTATAACTGTATCCCATTGATTGTCCTCATTATGTGATGCATCTTATATCAATACCTTCCTTAAATATGAGACATTCTAGTTCACCCATCTTATTATTTAGACTTTTAGCGTTTGTGTATAAGTACTTTAAAAATTTGTCACTATTTATCTGTCTGCCATTTCCTGATGTTTGAATGTCACTTTTTCATTTCACTGTTTCTCATCTGATCTTACCTATATTATATCTTCTTCCATGCTCTCCTCCTTACTAGAACTTAGAGAATCTCTATTAATAGACCCTCCCCTAGGAGATGTCTGTCCAATCCGTGTGCTCTTCAGCACCTGTCAGCTTTCCTCCAACCCTTAGTTTAAAAACTGCTCTATGACCTTTTTAATTTAAGTGCCAGCAATCTGATTCCATTTTGGCTTAGGTGAAACCCATCCTTTCTGTATAGGCTCCTCATTTCCCAAAAGTTTCCCCAGTTCCTAATAAATCCAAATCCCTCTTCCCTACACTATTGTCTCATGCACGCATTGAGACCTTGCAGTTCTGCCTGCCTACCTCACCCTGCTTGTGGAACTAGAAGCATTTCAAAGAGCGCTACCATTGCAGTTTCTGGTTTTTAAACTTTCCCAGCAGCCTACATTTGGCCCCCAGGACTTCTCTTTTATCCTTCCCTATGTCATTGGTACCTACATGTTCCACGACTATGGGCTTGTCCCCAGCACTACACATAAATCTATCTAGATGTCTGGAGAGATCTGCAACTTTCACACCAGGCAGGCAAGTCACCATAAATTTTTCCCAGTCATTGCAAACCCAGCGCTCTGTTCTGAATGATCAAATCCCCCATTACTGACACCTGCTTTTTCCTAACTATGGTAGTTCCCTCAAAGTATCCTCAGTACAAGAAAATTCCACAGCATCATCTGAAAGGAGGTTCCCAACTATGGGATCATTTTCCTCTGCTCCCATTGAATATTCTCTTTCCCTGAGCCTTTCACCTTCCTCAACACAGGGGCTGTCTGACTGGAGATGGGACCATTCTACAGTGTCCTAGAAAGCCTCATCATCTGCCTATCTTTCTGCCTCCCTTAGCTCCTCTAATTCAGCCACCCTGGCATCCAAAGTTTGTATGTGATCTCTGCGGGCCAGAAGCTCTTTACATTGAATGTGCATATATGCCACCTGTCCATACGGCAGGTAATCATACATGCTGCATTGGGTGCAATAAACAGGATAAACCCCCACTCTGCTGCTGGGCTTCTGCCTGCATTCTCTCCTACAGATAATTAGATTCTTGATAGGGTTTTTATTTAAATCAGGTAGTTTTGGTTTTAGTTTAAAAGAAGCTTTAAAGAATGTCAGGTGTACCCGGTCCCCTTCAAACTTCTCCTCACAAAACTCCCTGTTAGCTTACTAGTGGGCTTTACGTTGCCCTGGTCTTCCTGATAGCTCTGCCCCCTCTGCTTAATGCTTGACAAATGAACAGAGGGCTGTTTTTGAAAGCCTCATTAAGAAGCTCACAGTTTCCAACTGCTAGTCTCAGCACACAGTCCTTCAAACAAAAAGCTCAGCACATAGACCTCCAAACAAACACAAGCCCAGCACACAGTATCTTTCAGGCAACCAGCAAGTACCCCCCAAAACACACATACTACAAACAATCATTTACCCTAAAAGTCGCATAATCCATCCTCCTTCACCTGGAGAACTCCCTCAGAAAACTCCTTGTTATCTGCTCCTGTTCCACTACCTCACAGATCTTTCCTCAGATTCAAGGTGACCCCGAACACTACCAATACTGAGTACTACTCTGGCTTGTCCACTGCCCCATAAGACTTCTCAAAGACTCTCGCAGTAGTAGGGGTACACCAGTGACAAGAGGTAATATTTCTCTACCTATATTGCCTCATCAAGGGCACCATGTGCCATGAAACAATAATGATGGTGCAGTCAACTATGGACCTCTATCATTGTCTCAGCTTCCAGATTAACAGATAGAAATTGACCCTGGAATCCTCACGAACTCTTAAATTCATAGGAGCACTCCTAGACACCATACAAGCCAGGGCATTACTGTTCCAACACCAATTCATTACAGTAGCAACAATCATAACCACAGCTGTTCACAGTTCCCACACTACAGTGAGGATTTGCTTTCTAATCTAAGGCCACATGGTAGACTTGACATATGTGAGACTACGTGTGTGCTGCCTCTAGAGTTGGCTCACCATTGTGTTATACACCTGCCCACCATAGCCTGGACAGGTGAGTCACACTTCCAATATAGGTACTTTCCTTCCTACACTGAAGGGCATAACCTCAAAACTTACTGATGGATGTCACCTTCCAGCAAAACCTCCTGTTATGCGTTATCACCATGGATGCATCCCTTATGGGACGAAGCTCTCACATAGACAACCACACCACCCAGGGTAAATGGTCCCTACCAGAATCCCGCCTACATATCAGTCTCCTGGAGCTCCATGCAGTACAGAATGTTTGCTACCACTTCCTACCACTAATAGAGAACAGGACCATACACATTCTCACCGATAACATCACACGTATGTTTGATATCAGTTTGCAAAGAGGAGCCTGATCTCACTCCCTGTGCACAGAAGCTCTCAAACTATGGAACTTTATGCATCTGCAACAACATAACGATGATAGCGTCCTACTTACCAGGTACCCAAAATATGTTGGACACCCTCAGTCACCACTTCTCAGAACAGCTCAAATGGTAGATAGGCCCCACCATCTTCACGAAAATGTTCCACAAATGTGGGTACCCACAGATTGACCTCTTTGCTACACTGAAGAACCACAAATGTCCCCACTTCTGCTCCAGAGTGGAGTCTGAACCATGGTAACTGTGGGTACTCTTTCCTCATCATGTGGAGTGCATTGCTCCTTTATGCATTCCCACCCATACTTCTGAGCCATAAATTATACAAAAGATACAGACAGACCAGGCTTATGTTCTCCTTACTGCCCCAACATGGCCCAGCCAGACTCTGTTTCCTTACCTTCCTCACCTTGCAGTATACAATCCTCATCTCCTACCTCTGCGACCGGATCTCTTCTCGTATCATCGGAGCCACACACTGCCCCTAAACCTAGGGCCTCTCCAGTTCAAAGTGGCTCCTCCATGAGTCCAACATGGAGTGGAAACCTGTTCTAACAGGGTATAAAATTACTAAATAACCATTGTCTCACAACCATGGATACTTACCTATCAAGTAGAAAAGATTTCCCTATGGTGCCAGCAAACTTAGCTGTCTCCTATCAGGCTGCCCTTATTTATGATAGTCCAGTACATGTTGGATCTTAAAGAATCAGATGAGCTCCCTTCAAGTCCATCTGATGGCTATCACGACCTTCAAGAAACTGGTGGATGCCTTATTGATCTTCGCCTGCCCTACTACTAAACACTTTCTCACGGGAATCCAAAACATACCCTGAAGTGCAGAGACATACATCACCATGAGACCGTAACTATGTCCTCAAAAGTCTTACAAGATCACCATTTGAACCCTTGGCCATCTGCTCCGTTCCACATGTCAATAAAAGTTGCCTTCCTGCTGGCAATCGCATCTGCCAAATGCATTGGAAAAATAGCAGCCCATATGGCAGAACTTCCATACACTATTTTCACAAAAGATAAAATTACTGTACAACTTCATCCTGAATTTTTTCCAAATGTTGCCTCCATTTTCCACATTAATGGACCTATACGCTTACCTGCATTCTTTCCTAAACCATATAAGGACACACTCAAAGCATGGCTTCACACACACAACATAAGATGAGCAGGTGCCTTCTACCTTGATATTACCAAATCATTGTACAACTCCACAAGACTATTTATATCCATAGCAGAATGATCCAGAGGATCTGCAATTCCTCCCAATGACTCTTCAAGTGGATCTCTACTTGCATATATACTTGCTGCTCAATACATGAAAAACATCTGCCTCAGGGAGTTGCAGCGACTTCCACTCAAGCTGTGACAGTTTTCACAGCATTCTTTTAAAATGTCCTATTAACAGACATATGCAGAGCTGTAAACTGGTCTTTGGAGTACACCTTCATGAAACTTGATACCATCACAGATGGCACTATCCTTATTACTGCCGTCAGCCTCTCTTTGCTCTTCTGCACATCCAAGACAGATCTCCAAATCCCACCACTCTTACAGGGGCCACTGCTTTACAGACACCTAAAGTGGAGCACCCATAGGGACACCGCTCGAAGGAGTAGTTCTTCAAGAGATGTCCCTGTGTGTGTTCCACAGCAGTTGTGAGTGTGTTACAGTGGCATCAAACCAAGTCTTTATAGCAGTGTTTGGGAGAGAGGGGGGGGGGGCTCATGCATGCGCAGTCCTCTGGCTGTATGGATCCAGCATGCTGAGAGTGCGCACGCGCAACCCCCCTCTGCTCAGTTCCTTCTTACTGAGCTCAGCAGTGGTCTTCACTTACCGTTGATAGATGCCTATAGATGAGTAGTTTGTTTTTTTGTTTCCCCCCTCGTAACGTTGCTGTTCAATCCAAGTTCTTCTTCCCTTACGAAAATACTGAAGAATTTTTTTTTATTACTATTGGAGTTATTTAAATTGAATTAACCATATCCAGCTCGCCAAGATTCAAATGCCGCAATGTTTGCAGTGATGCTTATTCCCATATTGGATGGGCATTCTAAATGTCAGATGTTGGGAAAAGTCTCATATCCCACAAGATTGCCATCATTACTTCAAACTGATGGTGCAAACCCCTAGAGACAGAGACCTGCATCTCAAATTAATCATGCTGAAAAAAATCTCAACATCCAACCTCTGACCCAGGTGCTGAAGTGGTTGAAATTCCCCAACCAATAAAGAAGAAATCAAAAAATGTGCCGCCTTGGTGCCACATAAGGTTCCATCACCAAAATGGCATCCGACAACTAAATTGGCACTACTGGCCAAAATAGCGCTGCAGCTTAGCACATATAATGCTCCAGGTGTCTCCAGCACAAAGCGCACTAGTAATAGGCACAGTATGCACAGATCCGGTGCTGAGACCCCAGGCTTGAATATGCCTGCCTTACAGACTACATTATCTAATACAACACCAAACAAACACCATGCCACCTCAGTGCAGGGGGCTACACATAGGGCAGTACAACTGCCCATACCAGATGTTAGTCCCATAGATCCCCCACTCAGCGCCGCAACCATTATGGTACCAACGCAGTGATTGGCACCGAACACAATACAGATACGCATGGCATCGTCCCACGCAGAACACCACACATTCATGACCCCCTGGATACTACTGTAAAGACTCCGGTCAATGGCACTGGGATGCACTGACACCTGCTGTGGAGCACCCACAGGTACACCTATCTCGAAGAATGTCAGTTACTATGAGTAACCTCTCTTACCTTGTGCAGTGACTACAGCTTTTTTGAGATACTTTCCCTGTAGGTGCTCCACTACCTGCACTTCTCCCCTCTACTTTAGAGATTCATTCTTGTACTGCTAATTCTCTGGAAGAGAAGGAACAGAGGGGGTGAGCACCTACAGCACCATAAGATGACTAGTATGTATATAGGGTGCAGATGGACACTGCCAGCAAAAATCTCCAATCACTGTCATGAGGACACACCGACACTTTAAGTGGAGCACCCAAAAGGGTACACATCTCGAAGAGCCTTTGTTACCACACAAAGTGAGTAACGTATTTAGATAGCCAAAAATGGGGGTATCAGCAAAACCCCTAAGAGCACATCATGATAATCTTGCTCAGTCTGAGCCTAGGGTGTAGAGACTATCCCATTTCTCGAGTAGGGTCTCTTAAGTAGGGATAAATAGATGAAAGTAGACACTGGAGCTAAGAGCTACATTCCATTCCTTCTCAGTTCAATCATTTATCTTGAGAAATTCTATCAAACACAAACTCTCAAGAGATCTCTCATCTGTCGGATATAAAAACAATATAATTAATTCCCCCAGACAAATTTCTTATGTGGATAGTTCATATTATTCTGTCTTGAAAGGCGCACGAGGGAATCAGAGCTGTAGTGAGATTCAGGTCTTCAGTGCTGAAGCCTTCTTACGCAAAGCTTATGCAAATGAAACGTGGAGTATAATATCGCCGTGCTTCATTTGCATAATTAGTAGCTGGTTTTGTAGAAGATGCTTTTGTGCAAACAGGAACTGTGTAGGTGGTGCCTTTTTGTGCAAAAACCCCCTCTTGCGCAAGAGCCATTCCTCATTTTTTCAAGAGGAGTTTTTTGCGCAAATAGGTGCCACCTACACAGCTCCTCTTTGCGCAAAAGCATCTTGCGCAAAAACGGCTGCTAATTATGCAAATGAAGCATGGCGATATTCTACTCTGTGCTTCATTTGCATAAGCTTTTGCGGAAGAAGGCTGCAGTATAGACGTAACCTTAGTGTCAAGAAATTTGTTGTTCTTTGCTAATATTTTTTTCTCATTATTAGTATTTTAGCACTAGTGTTAATATGGACTCTTGAGGGCAAAACTATTAATCTTCTTTTCATATTAAATATTGACAATTTATTCTTGCAAGTGGTTTTATTTTTTTAGTAGTGTTTGTGATGTTGATTTTGCAAGAGCTAATGTTTCTCTCAGGCTATTTTGAAATCTAAGTAAATGTTACCTGCCTGTTCTTTGTTATGCACTGCTCTGATTTTTTTTCGAAAACTGTAATATATTTGAGGGGCAAAATTTTCTAAAATCTGAGCTAGATTTATACCTATCATAATTTTATAGGCTGTTTTATGTCATTATCTATGAAACCATAGAACTCTGTCTGCCAGAATCTGCTTGGTTATCTGCCAGCTTGCCCACTCACCTCTTTGGCAGCATTTTACTTCCTGGGTCCCAGTTTTTCATCTGTTAACTGGTGGGCAGATGGTGAGCTCAGAGTCTCGAAGTCTTAGGAATCCCAGGAGCCTGAGCACTCTTTTCAAAGTAATTGTGAATCTAGGGCTATTAGCAAGAGATGTATAAAAAACTGTAATTCTGAGATTCTCCATGAAATTGAAGTTTTGATTTTCCATTCCTAATTGGAACAAAACCAGATTTTGAAATCTCCGTCTTCTACAAATAAGATTTTTCATTCTCCGCCCAGCTCTGTTGGCTTTCTTAAGGTCTTTCACATACAGTGTAATGTTAGTGTTGGATATCATGGTTATAGTACAGACTACAGATTAGTCACCACCACCAAAATGAAAACTCTTTTAATTTTCTGTTTGCTTGAATTTTTATTGAATAATTTCACTACATACCGGAATTCTATCTTGACTAATTAATGAATGTCCAAAGGGCATATTAAGAAGCGTTTGTTATACATGTCAATCAGACATGACAGGTTGGACCTCCCTTGTCCAGCGCCCTTGGGACCTGACTGGTCCCCATATGAAGAATTTTTCCAGATCAGAGGAGGTCATTTCAGGCATCCCTGTCAGCCTCCCCCTCCCCAGACTTCCTACCCCCCGCTTGCAGCCTAGCTGAGCCACATGCTGGCTCTGAGCCACATGCTGGCTCCCTGCCCCCACTTGCAGCCCAGCTGAGCTGCATGCAGGCTCTCCTCCTCCTCCCTCAGTCCAGCTGAGCCGTGTGCCAACTCCCAGGCCCCCAATCCTCCACAACACACTGGGACAATCTGATCCTGGAACATCCCTGGTCATGCTGGACCATGGATGTTGCTGGACCAGAGAAACCCAGATTTTATCAGTATTTGGCAAAAATTTTCAAAGATACTTACGGTATAACTGCCACATAATAGTGAAGACTTTTTAAATTTCAGAATGCTCTTTTTTTACACCTAGAAAAATTCAGCAGGATGCCGCCAGCCCGCAGAGTATGCCAGAGCAGGATGCTGCCAGCCTGCAGAATGTGCTGGAGCAGGATGCTGCCAGTCCACATAGCTTAGTAATGGGGAAAAAATGTGTGGATATTTGCAGTAGCTCTCAAGCCACTTTAGAAAATGATCATTGTGGTAAGTATTTCTTCCATTTTTGGTGAGTTGACAACTTGAAAAACAAATTTCCATAAAAAGATAATATGTGTATGAAGGTTGAATCTTTCAAGTTATGGCATCTTTTAATTTTCTCTTCACAAAATGTATACTGCCCTGAGCATACTAAAAATATATGTAATGAGTAAATTTCTTCGGTTTTAGTTTAAACTCCTTTTTACTGAAAAAATTCCAGGTTTTACAAAAAGTATTATTTGTGGGTTTTTCCTGATTTTCACCCAACTTTTATACAGGCAGTCCCCGACTTACGTGGCTCCGACTTATGTCGGATCCACAGTTACGAACAGGGCTCCCCCAGAGGACACGGACTGCGGGACCTCGCGGTCCTGCCACCCGTGTACTCCCAAGCTTTCTCCGCGTCTCCCTGGTCTGCAGACCAGGAAGACGTGGAGCAAAGCCATGGGGGGGGGGCTCAGGCAGCGAGGCAGCCCAGACGCCCCGCGGCTGTCCCGCTGCTGGCGTCCTCAGAGGCTTTGCTCCCCGTCTCCCTGACAGACCAGGGAGACTGGGAGCAAAGCCGCGGAGGACCCAGGTGGCGGGACCGCGGTGCGTCTTGGTCCGCCGCCCGCGTCTTCCTGGTCTGCTGGGGTGGGGGGGGCGGGGCGCAGCTAGTACGCCCCCCCCCCCCAGCAGACTAGGCTTTTCTCCAGACGCCTGTGGCAGAGCAGCTGGGGTGCTGCCGGTTGGTCCCGCAGCGCCGCTCTGGGCGCTACTGGACCAACCCGGCAGCACCCCAGCTGCTCTGCCCCAGGCGTCCCCAAGTCAGCTTCTGCTGAAACTGACCAGCGCTGACTACAGGAAGCCCGAGGCAGAGTTGCTCTGCCCCGGGCTTCCTGGAATCAGCTGCTGATCAGTTTCAGCAGCAGCTGACTTGGGGACGCCTGGGTTTCTTAAGTTGATTCTGTATGTAAGTCAGAACTGGCGGTCAGTTTCAGCAGCGGCTGAATCTGGACGCCAGTTCCGACTTACATGCAGATTCAACTTAAGAACAAACCTTCAGTCCCTATCTTGTACGTAACCCGGGGACTGCCTGTATAATTGAAAGGCATAAAAATAATTTGTTTCATAAGAAAATATGATACGTTGCATGAAATACATATATCATGATAACACATTATATATACAAAGGTGCTTGTTGAAAATGTTATGTATGAGTTTAGAAGATGAATGTGTGCATCTGAATGTACTGATGAATTTCACACTCACCACAAATATTTCAAGCTGTTTGTGGGTATTGGTTTAAAGATGTGGCACACTAGTATTGGAAAAAAATGAAAATCTGTATCTGAATTTAGTTTATAAAAGATAAGATTGAGGGGGGACATGATAGCAGTTTTCAGATATCTAAAAGGGTGTTATAAGGAGGAGGGAGAAAACTTGTTCATCTTGGCCTCCGGGGATAGAACAAGAAGCAATGGGCTTAAATTGCAGCAAGGGAGGTTTAGGTTGGACATTAGGAAAAAGTTCCTAACTGTCAGGGTAGTCAAACACTGGAATAAATAGCCCAGGGAGGTTGTGGAATCTCCATCTGTGGAGATATTTAAGAGTAGGTTAGATAAATGTCTATCGGGGTGGTCTAGACAGTATTTGGTCCTGCCATGAGGGCAGGGGACTGGACTTGATGACCTCTCGAGGTCCCTTCCAGTCTTAGTATTTTATGATTTTATGTGTTTCAGAATACAAGGCAATATTCCAAAGTTGTAGAAAAACAAAAGAAAAGGATGAAGATGCATGTATGAGCTGCAAATTGCATGGCCCAATTAATAAATGTAAATATTTATAAGTCTATAGTTTTAAGTGTACAACAGTAAATCATTAATTCAAATGACAGATTTTTTTTTGGAGATTAGAGACATATTGGTCTTTTAAACTCAGAGGTGATATTTTATTTTCAGTTCTGTTTTCAATGTGGTTTGCTGCAGAACTAATTCTATTCATCAAAGTATTTATCTACTTGAATACTTCTCCCCATCCTTCTTTTCACAAAATTAAATCCCAATATTTACCCAGAAAAAAATATTTTTTCCACTGCTCTTCGCCTGTTTTTGCTGTTGTAGTAATAAACACTGATAAGTTCCCAGGAAAATTCAATAAATTAAAATCTGAAAATAAAGGACCCTACAAACATGTTAATATACTAAAGCAATAGGTACTCTAGATACACTGTAAATTACTTGATAATGTACAATAATGTGAGATTCTGCCAATTGTGCTGCAAAGCTACTCTCTTCATTCAGCGTTAATGTACTTTACCTTCCAGCTGCAGATTTCAAAGTTTCATTCCAATGTTACTGGAGGCTCCAGGACAAAGTTCTACCCTTCAGGCCAAAAGATTTTTGCCTCCAGTGGCAGAACAAGTAGATGATTCCATTTCTCCTGATCATTTTGGTTTATAACTTCAAATTTTTTTTTTGATGATTTAGCTCCTCCTGCAGTGAGGAATTACTGGAATATAACAGCTCTTATTCTGATTTCTCTGATACACCGACATGGAGGCCCATCCCCTACTGGAGGCCACGGCACAGGCACAGCAATCTAATCACACAGAGCAAACGGAAGCCACTCGTACTTTACCAGCTGAAATCTATAGTAGTCACCTGACTTCTCTTTCCCTGTTGGGGGGGCCGCCTCCTCCTACTTTGTTCTCCTTGCCCATCTCCTGGCTGCACTGGACCTCCATTAATACATGAAAGTGCACCTCTTGCAGGGATACGAATACCAGAAGAAACAATACCAATTGCTTAAAAAATCTACATCCTACACTACATAGCAAGATTGCCCTGTCCATAGACAAGGCAATAATGGAGACCTCGGAAGACCTGTGGAAAACACCCGTGTCCATTCAATCATCTAATAAGAAAATCGACAAAGTACTTTGTCCCCTCAAAAGACAACTATTTTCTCTTCATGCACCCACAACCTAATTCATTAGTCATAGACTCAACAGAACAACGTGCAAAGCTCCCACAATACAGGACGGGCAACGCAGACAAAGACCACAAAAAGTTGGACTCCTTTGGTGAGAAAGTATATTCCTCTTCCACCCTACAACTCAGAACATTGAATTACTCCACTCTCTTAGCAAATCATGACTTTGACAATTACTCGAAACTGGGAGAACTGATTCCACATCTCCCTGAGTCCAAAAGATCCATCTTGAAAGCAATAGTTCATGAGGGCCATATGATCGCGCGCACTGCTCTCCAAACCGCAATGGATGTTGCTGACACCTGTCAGCCGACGGTCAGGGCATTGTGTGTTACTGAGAAAAGGTTTAATGTCCGTGTCTTTACTGCTAGGACCAGGGTCCCGTCTCGGAGGGCAGCCAACAGGCTGACAGATGCCCCAGAGTTTATAGGAAGAGCTTATTACATCTCAGATTTCAGCTGCTAGGATACAGGATCCCTTTGCAGCGGGCAGTCTAGGGAAGACTGAGAGATGCCCCAATGGATCTGTCACCTGGGAGTGACACGATCCAAAACGCCCAAGCTCTTCCTATACCTGTCCCTTATGACCGGCTGAAATTCTTTTAAATTGTGCTTGGTTCTGTTATAGCTGAAGGAGTCAGGTTAAAACTTAAACAGAAGTTTATTAAAGAAGCTTATAAATCATATGGTTACAAAAGCTATTGCTCTATTTCTTAACTGCTAGGTGTACACTTAAGACAAAGGACCACATCCAGGTACAAGCTTTACTCCCTTCTGTGCCTCTCGGTCCCAGCGTGTCAGGCCAGGGCCGGTCCATCAATTCCTAGGAAAGACGGATATGAGGTGGGCATCCCCGTGGAACCTCGGGAGGTCAAACACCTAACCCAATCAGCAGATAGATGGTAGATTGACACTTAGAGTAAATGTGCTGCTGGACCCATCTTTATACCCCTGGGTGCCCGTATCCTCTTTCTTATCTTAAGATGCCAAATTGTACTGGTCCGTTTTGTGGCGCCAGGTCTTACAAGGGAGTTTCAAATAATTTACCCTTATAAGAGAGGAAGATAGCTAAATTAGGAGTGCCGGATATTCTTTGCTGAGCGGGAGATTCCTCCCCCCGCGGACGGCTGTGTGTTTGTATCAATATGGGTTTTAGTCAAGGGCACTCCTCCGCAGCCTCTTGGTCAGCAATTGGCATATCTGTTTGCAGCCATTCACGGTCACTGAGCCAGCATATCCAGGCAAGCAAAAATGGATGTTACAAGGGGGGGTGCTGTCTGGCTACAACACCGCAGCCCGAGTTACAACTACAGCGGTGGTGATGCGTAGAGCTTCTTGGCTCCAGTCGTCTGAAGTTCCCCACCAACTCCAGCCCAAAGTGGAAGACTTGCCATTTGACAAGAAAAAGCTATTTGCAGCTACTACGGACAAAATGCTCCATAATAGCAAAAATTCTGAGTCCACACTTTGCACGTTGGGCATGTACACGCCGCCCTACAAACGTAGACGATACACCCCATATAACTCACACAAACGATACTGATACGGGCAATACAATCGACCACAGAGGCTCTGAGGACATCAGACCAAGACAGTGAGGTCCCAGAAGGCGCCCCAACCAGGCCCGCCCACCCAACCACCCAACCATCTAAGCAATAAATTTGAAGATTTGGTCGAGGGCCTGCAAGATCTCTCATGATCTAGCACCAGTTCAACGTGGCCATCTATTCACCCACTGTTTGCGGCCATTCCTTCCACAATAGGAATCCATAACATCGGACCGCTGGGTTCTAGAGATAATTCGAGTGGGCTATACCATCCCATTTACCTCTATCCCCCCTACCTTTCTCCCTATTCCATCCCTCTTCAGGGACCACTCTCATGAAACCCTTCTAAAACGAGATCAATCGACTCCTCGTCGTCGGAGCTATAGAAAGGGTACCCTGAGAGTTCCAGGGGAGAGGGTTTTACTCAAACTATTTTTTAACCGAGAAACGAACAGGGGGTTGGAGACCTATGTTGTACCTCTGCAAACTGAACAAGTTTCTCAAGAAACAGCATTTCAAGATGGTGACTCTCTCCGCAATCATTCTTGCTCTAGATCAAGGGGACTAGTTTGCAGCCCTCGACCTCCAAGATGCTTATTACCATATAACCATCCACCCCTCCTACAGACGCTACCTACCCTTTGCGCTCGGACCAGACCACTTCCAGTACAAGGTTCTCCCTTTTGGTGTCTCATCAGCTCCGAGGGTATTTTCGAAGGTACTGGTGGTTGTAGGTACGTATCTCAGACGGCAGAATGTCATCATATTCCCCTATCTGGGTGACTGCCTTCTAAAGGGATACTTGTACGCCAAAACCACTTCTATGATACATACGACCACGGGTCTCCTCAGTCGTCTAGGCCTTCTAATCAACAAAGACAAATAAACTTTGCACCCGGTTCAAGAAATAGAGTTCATTGGCGCACTCCTGGACTCAGTTACAGCCCGAGCATACCTACCTCGTCAACGTTTTGCAACTATACAGGAAATTATAAGCGGGATGCTCACATTTCCTACCACCGCAGTACTTACATGCCTCCGACTAATGGGACACATGAGTTCACCACCTATATAGTCCACCTTGCTCACCTGCACTTTCGATGCTTTCAGCTCTGGGTGGCAACCATTTACATCCCATCATGACACCCTCCAAACAAAAGGGTTACTGTCCCACCAAACGTGCTCGCATCCTTACAATGGTGGACAGTGCCAAACAATCTTCTGGCGGGTGTTCCTTTCCAACAAATCAAACCCACTATCCAAATCACCACGGATGCTTCCCTTCTTGGCTGGGGGTCGCATATGGACCGTCGCAAAGTTCAAGGCAGGTGGTCCCCAACCAAGACACACTTACATATGAGTCTCCTCGAATTGAGGGCAGTAAGGAATGCCTGTGCACACTTTGAATCCAATGTCGCCAGTCATACAGTCCGCATCCTAACAGACAACATCTGCATGATGTTCTACATAGACAGGGCGGAGCCTGCTCCTGCTCCTTATGCATGGAGGCTATTCACCTGTGGAACTCATGCATCCGCAACCAAGTCACCCTTATAGCATCCTACCTGCCCGGGGTGAACAACACCAAAGCGGACTCCCTCAGTCGAAACTTCACCATAGACCACGAATGGAAGTTACATACGGAGGTCACAAACTCAAATTTCCACCGATGGTGATGACCATCTATTGACCTCTTTGCTTCTACCCAGAACACCAAATATCCCCAGTTCTTCTCATGTGCGGGACTTGGCAAACACTCTCTCTGGGGGATGCCTTCCTAATCAAAAGGACAGCCCTCCTACACTACGCCTTTTCCCCCATACTGCTCATCCCAAGCATTCTACGCAAGATACTGAGATACAAAGCCCTAGTCATCCTGATTGCCCCATCATGGTCTCGCCAAACCTGGTACCCATACCTTCACAGGCTAGCGGTCCAGCTTCCCCATCCACTACCATACCGGATAGACCTACTATCTCAGGACGATGACAGGATACTGCATCCGCAACTCTGTACCCTGCATCTTCAGGCATGGCTTCTCTCTGGTTCACAGAGATAGTAGATCACTGTTCCCAGCGAGTAAAAGACATCCTCCTCCATAGCAAGAGACAGTCTACTCGGAAAACTTACCAGCAGAAATGGACACGATTCTGTCACTGGTGTCAGCGAGCCAAAGTGGAGCCCCGTGCCTCCCCACTAAATACCATCCTAGACTACATTCTGGAGCTTAAAGCATCAGGACTGTCAATCTCCTCTCTAAGAGTACACCTCTCTGCAATAGCAGCATTTCATACCTCGGTGGACGGCTTCTCCATTTTTAACCTTCCTATCATTAAGAGATTCCTCAAGGGACTCCAGAATGTGTACCCACCATATAAGGCCTCACTCCCCTTGTGGGACCTAATCTTGTTTTGGACTACCTCACCAGACCTGCTTTTGAGCCATTGGCAACTGTACCACTTCCCTTCCTTTTTATAAAAGTCTGTTTCCTTTTAGCCATCACCTCCATCAGGAGGGTGAGCGAACTCGGAGCATTAATGTCAGAACCTCCTTACACAGTTTTCACGAAGGATAGGGTCATATTTAGACCCCACCTGATGTTTTTGCCAAAGGTCTGTACAGAATTCCATCTCAACGAACCGATCATATTACCTACCTTTGTCCCGAAACCGCATTCTTCACAGACAGATGCCAGCCTGCATACTCTGGACAGCCAGAGGGCTCTGGCCTTCTTCCTAGAAAGAACAAAACCATTTCGTAAATCTGAAAGACTTTTTATCTCCATTGCTGAACAATCCAACGGGACACCAATATCATTGTAACGAATCTCAAAGTGGATATCAACATGCATACTTAAGTGCCACTCTCTGAGCAATAGAGTGCTACAGTGCCCACCACGAGCGCATTCCACCTGAGCCACGGCTGCTTCTACAGCCTTTCTGGGCAACGTCCCCTTAAGAGACATTTACCGGGCAGCAACATGGTCTTCAGACCATACCTTTGCTAAACATTATGCTATTGTTCCACAACTCAAGAATGATTCAGCAGTTGCCACAGCAGTGCTCTCTACCACTGCCAGACACTGACTCCAGCTCCCTCCAGCCAGATATCGAATGCTGCTTTGTAGTCACCTAGAGTGCTGCTTTGTAGTCACCTGGAGTGAAGCATCCACGGGGACACTACTCGAAGAAGAAGAGTTACTCACCTCATGCAGTAACGAGTGTTCTTCAAGATGTGTGTCCCCGTGGGTGCTCCACAACCCTCCCTGCCTCCCCTCTGCTCGGAGTCAAAATTACTTGGGCGGAGACAAGGAACTGTGAAAGGGATGGGGTTGAGCTGCGCGCTTCAGGAGGGAGGAGAAGGGCTCAAGATGCCTCCTGGGCATGCGTGGCTCAATGGGGGAAACTGCTGTACAAAGCTCCGATCTGCGGCTCAAGGCGACCCTTCACCTAGAGTGGAGCACCCACTGGGAGACACATCTTGAAGAACACTCATTACTGCATGAAGTGAGTAACTCCCTTTTACTCTGTGCAGTAATGACTGTTCTTCAAGGTGTATGTCCCCGTAGGTGCTCCACAACCCTCCCTTCCTCCCCTTTACTCGGAGTCTTAGTCATTTGGGTGTAGATGAGGAACCAAGAGGGAGAGGGGGGAGAGGGCTGTGTGCATGAGGCACCAAACTGCGAATAGTGCGAGAAGCTTTCTGTGCATATGCAGCTCAACTGATAACTGCTAAGAAAAAGCTCTGAACTGTGGCTCTGGGGATGACCCGTCACCAACAGTGGAGCACCTTCAGGTAATAACCCAGGCAGAACCATCACACGATGATGAGAACTTACTCCATCTCAGAGAGCTATTCACAGGCCCCACAGTCTTCCACTGTTATAGACAAGGCTGTTTTCCAAGTATCACCATCGCCACTGGCAGACAACCTAAAACAATTTCAAGAATTATTCAAACAAGTGGATCAATCTCAGGACATTACACTGCAAGAAGTGCAAGACAAACAATACAAATTCTTCGAGTAGTGTCCTTGTGGGTGCCCCACTCTGGGTGCTGGTGTGTCCTGGCGCTGTTGACCGGAGATTTTTCTAGCAGTGTCCACTGCGCATACGCTGTGGTGCTCCCTAGTGCCATTGGTGTCCATTAGGTGCATGCGCAGCACAGCTCCCTCATTTCCTTCTCTACCATCATCGGAAACAGATGGAGCTTCTTCTCTTCCTTCTCTTTCAACAAAAAAACTCAACAAAATGGTAAATTCCACTTGGGTTCCTCAGACTTCTAAGTTTTAAGACCCCCCTCCATCCTATAATAATAATAATAATAAAAATTCTATTGTCATCAGCCTGCCACTTCTCACTGCACCTAATATTGGAATCTCCCATTTTCAAGAGGTGTGAGTCTTGCCAGGATGCTATGCACATTTCAGATGGGCATTCCATGTACATAAAGTGCCTCAGAGATGCTCATCAGACACAAGTGTCCTCACTGCTCCAACTTGACAGCCAGAGCATGCTGCAACCATGCCAACAGGTTAAAAACCTTCCTGTACGAAAGGTCATTCAAGCCACCCTCTGAAAACATATTATCTACTTCAAAGTCAACATCTGAGCAGAAAGGTATGGACAAAACACATCCGTCTACCTCTTCTGGTAAAGCTATGTCCAAAACCAGACTGATCTTGGCCAGATCCCTACCCTTGGCACCGACTATCCATGGTGCAGACCCTCATGGCAGGCCTAGCACCTCTGGCCTGGCATCGTCCAACATGCTGGCACTGCATAAGAGGGCACACTCAGAGTCCAAACAAAAACAAATGGCACCAATTGTACTGGCTGCACCACCTAGCCTTCATAAGCACAGTTCGGCCACTGGCCCTGTACCAACATGCTGCCTCCAGAGCAATCATGCAGCCGGCACTGAGTAATACATGGACCTTGGCAGCGACCCAGGAGCACCTATGCAAGTCTATTATGAGCCGTCTTTCACCAGCACTGTTGTCCCCATGCTCCTCCATAAAATCGATGCATTCACATGGATCACCGAATTTGCCGCGCTCCGCAAGCAAAGCCAGCACCGAGCCTTACAGTCACTTTCAGCATTCCAGCCCAACACAGAAAGCTCCACTCTGGGATACTGGTCCTACTATGTACTCATATCCACTGCTACCATCACCCTCGTATGCACGTCATTATGCATACATGCTGCCCCCTTGCCCTGGCCATTGGCAAACATGGGAGTCACGTTCTCATATAAAGAGTCACCATATTGCACCTTCCACAGCATCCAGAGAACCACCCTGCTCTCCCCAGCCCATGACATCTATGACTATGCCGAACTCTCCTATCCAGACTGAGATGGAGGACTCCTTATCTGAAGGCGAAGATAGGTCCCTTTGCATAATTCTTCTTCCTTACCAAACAAGGCAGTTATATCCACCACCCTGTCCCCAACGGATGACTCAAAGTTACAAGAACGTTTTAAAAGGGTGGTATTAGCGCAAGAGTGGGATTTTCAGGAGTTCCAAGAAAAGAAATATAGCTTCTTACGAACCTTGCAACCTGCCACGTCTTCCAGGCTTGCGCTCCCCATGGACGAGACCATTATGGACCCAGCAGAGATCATCTGGCAAACCCCGGCATCCATCAGTCCAAACTACAAGGGAGCAGATCGAAAGTACTTTATTACATCGAAGGGAATGTACTTCCTTTTCAGTCAACCTCCACCAAGTTCCCTAGTAGTTGATTCCATTAGACACAGATCCAGACAACCCAATATCAGATCTATAACACGTGACAAGGACCACAAAAGAATGAACATTATGGGATGCACAGTATACTCCTTGGTCTCTTTGCTCCTCAAAGCAGCAAATTACACCACCATGCTAGCGGATTATGATTACTCCAGTTAATCAGAGCTGCAAGAGCTCGTACAAAGCCTGCCTGAGCACAGAAGGCCTATTTTCCTCAGCATCATGCAGGAGGCCACACAATTTTTCGCACGGCACTACGGTCTGCAATGGATGTAGCCAACACAGCTGCTTGCGTCAGTCTTGGCTCCAAGCATCAGGGATACTGAGGCACTTGCAGCAAAAATTCAAGGACCTGCCCTTCAACAAGGCTAACCTCTTTGCTGCAAAAACCAATGAGGTACTTCATTCCTGAAGGACTCACGCGCTTCCCTATGCATTCTGGGCATATACATACCCACCTTGAAGAGAGCCAGGTGCAACACTTACCAGAGGCCCAGGAAGCCATACAGGCAGCAACCTGGATACGACTTCCAGCAAAAACAAAGGCCACAATGACATGGGCCTCAACGTCAGGCACAAGATTAAACAGCAGCAGCCCAACCTTCTACATCCAAACAGCAGAAAGACACTTTCTTTGCAATCACACCATAGGTCTATTATTCACAGTTCAACCACCACCTCCACCCCTTTTTTTACAGCAGTGGGCTCAAATAACATCAGACAAATAGGTCCGTCCTGAAGCTCATCCACTATGGGTACTCCATCCTTTTCACTTCCCTCCCATCCTGTCTCTCTTTAGGGACCCCTCTTATGAGAGCCTCTTTCAACAAGAGGTGCTTCATCTTCTTCAGTTAGGTGCCATAGAACCAATGGAGTTCCAAGGGAGAGGTTTCTACTCAACTTATTTTCTAACACAGAAAAAGAATGGAGGATGGAGACCCATTCTGGATTTAAGGAAGCTCAACAAATACATTACTTACCAATGAATCAAGATGGTGACCCTAGCAACAGTAGTTCCAGCATTAGATCAAGGAGATTGGCTTGTGGCTCTCGACCTCCAGAGTACATACTTTCATGTAATAATTCATCTCACCCACAGGCATTTTCTATAATTCACGGTCGTCACAATTACCAATACCAAGTGCTCCCTTTCGGCCTTTCAACAGCTCCGAGAGTTTTTTCCAAAACTCTAGCCGTCGTGGTGGCATACCTATGTTGTCAGCGATTCATACTTAAACAACTGTCTCATAAAAGGCACGTCCTTCTGAGAGAAATAAGACTTGGGCAAGACCACCACGGACCTCCTGCTCCGGCTTGGTTTCCATATAAACTATGAGAAATCCATGCTCCATCCCACTCCAGCGCTGAAATGTATAGGAGCACACATCCATACCATCACAGCCAGAGCAACTCTACCCACGCATAGATTCGAAACCCTATGCAACCTCATAGCAGTAGCATGGGCGACCCCTACTACATCAGTTCGCGAATGTCTAAAAACCTTAGGTTACATGGCCACCTTAATGTATGTTGTCAGGTTGGCAAGGCTCCATATGAGATGCCTTCAGTCTTGGCTCTCCACACTTTACACTCTGTCCAGAGACCCACTCTCCAAGTCACTTACCATTCCGCCATGGGTCCTCAGCTCCTTGGACTAGTGGACGGATGCATGCAATGTTCTAACTGGCATCCCATTCCATCAACCTGCCTCGACACTCACCGTTATGACCGATGCATCACTCATGGGATGGGAAGCCCATCTAAGAGCCCTCACAGCCCAAGGCAAATGGTCTTTCACCGAGCAAATGCTCCATATCAACCTTTTAGAACTGAGAGCAGTACAGTGTGCATGCTAGCATTTCTTGGCACCACACAGCATGCAAGACGATCAGCATTGTGATGGACAATTCGACTTGCATGTATTTAATCAATCGGCAAGGCAGTGCACAATCTCTGTCCTTATGCATGGAAGCTCGCAAACTATGGAATTTGTGCTTGGCACGCCATATTACCCTTGTTGCCACTTACCTCCCAGGAGTGTTAAACGTCACAACAGATGCTCTGTCTCAAGTTCCACGACCACCATGAATAAGAGATTTACATGCAAGCCCTCAATTACATGTTCCACCAATGGGGGCAACCAGACATACCTTTTCACAACCAGAACCAATTGCAAATGCCACCTTTCCTGCTCCAGAGTAGCCTTAGGAAAGCACTCCCTTTGGGATGCTTTCTTCATCAAATAGGATGCACCATTACTCTATGCATTCCCACCCCTTTCCCTGCTCTACAAGGTTGTCATCAAAATCAGAACAGAATGAGCCCTCATGATTCTCATTGCACCAGTGTGGTCGAGACACACATGATATCCTTACTTCCACTGCAGTTGTGTGCGTCTACACACAAGCAGTTATTTTGGCATAATGTCGAGCAGGAGGACTTCTTACTCACTCATGTAATCCTCATTTTACGAGGATTAAGGGAAATTGGAAGAAGAGTGCTCTTGGACTTACTGCTATGTAGACTATGGATATTAACGACTAGCTGACTATCTGATAAGCAAATACTTATCAGATAGTCCAGTTGACTAGTAGATTTTCTCCTCTCCCCCCTCCTTCCCCCTCCACTGCCTTCATCAGAGGCAGCAAAGGAGAGGAAAGGGGGTACTTCAAAGTTGCTGTGGGACTTCCTGCTGGCCCTGGGATGTACGCAGCATCTTGTACATTTCAAAGGAGGAATGTGGAAGTGCCTATTGATTAGTCGAATCGTCAGGGGAAATTCCATTAACTACTCAACTAGTAAATTAACTGGTGTTTAATATCCTTTATGTAGGCAGTGCTAAAAGCCTAAATAAGTTATTTTGACTTAAGCTTCCCAATTGATGTAGGTTAAGTTGCGTAGCTTATTTCGGATTTAGCCCTGCTGTGTAGACGTACCCTTATTGCCTAGGAAAATATCAGAAGGGTGATTTCAAACCACACCTTAAAGACTCAGAAAAGTACCTGGTGGCCATCCCCATTTTCTACTAAGGCTTGCTAGACCCTACCATTACCTTCACCTTTTTTTGTCCCAGGAGCCCAGGTGTGGAATAACAAGCAGGTGGGAACGTATCTGTTGACACATAATTCATTTTCTTTTCTAGCCCCCATAATATAATATAATAAGTCTTGGTGCACCAATCTAAATTCAGTCAATTGTGGCTGCCATTTTCATTGGTACTTTACTGAAGACTCTTATCTAAAGCATGGATTCTTCACTATACAAGCCCTTTCACAGGCAACCTAAATTAAGAAATAATGTGCCACATCAGTTCTTCTTAATCTGGGCATGAAAGTTGGCATTAAGTCAACAAAAATAATATATAAAAGAGGAGGAATTACCATGTTGTCTGAAATCCAAATATGCCATGTGTTATTTTTATTGCCTGAGGGATTTAGAGGTTGATATTGACTTCTCAGTACTCACATGAAAGTCTTCTTCATGCTTTGCAAGAGCATTGCTCTAACACAAAAGGTGGTTTTTCAGGTGTTGTCTCTCACAACTTGAAAAATTACAAAACTCTAAGGACCTCTCTTTGAACAGAGTAGGAGTACAAATCTGTTGTTCTTAGAGTGAGCTCTGCATATTCCTACTCATGAGATGCGCTAGTGAGGTAACTCTGGCTCTGCAACATTCTCTAACAGTGCCCAGTGAAATGCATTTCTGCTCACTTCTCTTCCCTTTGCTATTCCTGAACGTCGAGGGCAAAGCTGTAAAAGGGGACATGGTGTTCTTGTTCCCTCAGTTCCTTCTGGTAGTAATAGGTGACAGACCAGGACCCTCTGGCCTGATCTAACTTCTTCAAAGACTCAATCCCATAGTTTTTTGTTTTGTTTTTTAGATGTTAAGTGTTAAATATTTTTGACTGTTATTTTCTTTATAAATAAAGTATTTTTATCTGTATTAGTTTCATGATTTTGGTGCAGGCTCACAGATTCCATGCTAGAGCTAAAGGTGAAGAGGCCAGGATTTAAAAGGTATACACCTTGTCCTGCAGTAGAGACTGCCTCCAGCAGTTAAAATACCTTAACATTTCTTACAGTACTTTTTTACTCTAACCCGGGTCACCGCCAGCTCTTCAAATACCTCACTGCTGCCTTTTGCTGCAGGTCAGCCAGCTCTTGCTGGAGCTGCGTGCTTGGGTGCACCCACTTACTTTCACCTTTGTCTGCTTCTGAAGCCCTTACAATATGTGGCATTTAATTTCAGAAAGGAGAACAACACAAAAATGAGAGAGATCATTAAACAAAAATCAAAAAGTGCTGCATTATCAGTAAATACGTCAGTAAAATCTCTGCAAGCCACATGGAAACTTTTCAAAGACAGAGGCCCAATTTAAACATATTCTCCAAATTAAAAAACACATTAAGAGAACCAAAGAAGTGCCACCATGGCTTAACAACTAAGTAAAAGAAGCAGTGAGAGATAAAAAGACATCTTTTAAAAAGTGGAAGTCAAATCTTAGTGAGGAAAATAGAAAGGAGCATAAACTTTGTCAAATTAAGCGTAAAAATATAAGAAAAGCCAAAAAGGAGCTTGAAGAACAGCTAGCCAAAAACTCAAAAAGTAATAGCACGCCCAGGGATTAGGTTGTGCCGGTTTTCTAAAAATTCTGGGTATCTGGGAGGGGGGGGAAGCTGTGCAGGACCTACCCGGGGGACGGGGGAATGGTGCAGGCGCCAGAGTTTGGCCTGCTAAAGGGGGGGCAGGAGCCATGGGAGGGCAGGATGCGGCCTGGTGGGGGGGAAGCGGAGATGGTGGGAACAGCCTGCCGGGGTGTCAGCCGACGGTCAGGGCAGTGTGTGCGTGTGTGTTACACCCAAGTCTTCAACTGCTGAGACACAAAGTCTCGGTGCAGTGGGCAGCCTAGGAGGCTGGAGGGTGCCCCGAAAAATAGTTTAACGTCTGTGACTTTACTGCTAGGACCGGGGTCCCGTAGCAGAGGGCAGCCAACAGGCTCTCAGACGCCCCGAGTTTATAGGAAGAGCTTATTACACCTTAGATTTCAGCTGCTAGAATTCGTAATTCCTTCGCAGCGGGCAGCCTTGAGGAAAGACTGAAAGGTGCCCCAGTGGATTTTGCCACCTGGGTGTGACACGAATCCAAACGCCCAAGCTCTCCCTATATCTGTCCCTAATGACCGGCTGAAGTTCTTTTAAATTGTGCTTGGTTCTGTTACAGCAACTGAAGGAGTCAGGTTAAAGCTTAAACAGTTACTATTTTATTGTTACAGGGTAAACTTAGTTGTTAAATGCTACTGCTGTGTTACAGATAACACAGACGCTACAAGGGACAGGACAGAAATTACACTAATAAGTCATTTACAGGTACCATGAAACCCTTTTGGTTCTCTGAGCTCTTATTAAATGCATGCAAAATAGACACATAGCAGGTATATATTCTCACCCCTGCGTTCCAGACTTGGCGTGGCCAGCGTCTTTCTCTCAATCCCTCAGGAAGAAGTAGGGCGAGGTTGGGCGTCCCACAGACCTCGGGAGACAATCAATACCTGCCAGCAGGTGGAGATGATTGGAGCTCCGATGGGGTGGGCTGCTGAACCTCTTTTTATACCCCTTGGGTCATGTAGGCTTCTTCCTGGTTTCAAGTGGCCAATTAGGAAAAATGGCTTTGAACACCAAGTTTCCCACGAAGGGTGCAAAGCATAATTTACACCTGGGAAAATGCAGACAATGGGCACCTCTGGTATGTGATGGGTGAAGATTCCTCTCCTGAGACAGTGCAGGCGTGTCAATTACTGGTACTAGCCATCAGGGCGACGGGAGGCCCCGGGTCGTCAGCTAGCCCATTTACTGTCTGGTTTCTGTTTATGGTAGAGTCAGGGACAGGCAGCACACCTGCGTTCCCAGGGCATCAAAGGCTGACTGCCTTTCTCTTGCTCTCTGGGGGGGGGGGGAACAAGATGGGGTTCGTGGAAAAACAAGATGGGGTTTGTGTCTGGCTACACGGGGGTGGGGAGCTGTGAGATGGCTGACCTGTGAGGTCGCTGGGTTATGAGGTGCAGGGGTGCTGGGCTGCTGGGAGCCACATGCAGCTAACCTGCCGGGGAGGAGGCACGGGGGGGCAGGTGGCTGCAAGCTGCGGAGATGCCGGGCTGCTGCGGGGGGGGGGGGGGGGGGGTGAGCGACGACTGGGATGCAGCCTGGTGTCAGGCGGCCAGAGCAGCCATTTGCCCCTCTCCCCAGTGTGTGCTGCGCACACACGTCTGAGCAGGGGTGGGGAGGAGCATCTGAGGAGCAGCTTGGCTTTAAATGCCAGGGTTTTTTTTTTTTGTTTTTTAACAAGTTTTTTCCTGGCTCGGAAATTTGCCAGTTTCTAAAGTTTTCCAGCTAGTTAAGTGTCTCCAGGTTTTCCTGTTCTTAGATTTCCAGAAAGCCTTTGACAGGGTCCCTCACCAAAGGCTCTTAAGAAAAGTAAGTTATCATGGTATAAGAGGGAAGGTCCTTTCATGGATTGATAACTGGTTAAAAGACAGGAAACAAAGGGTAGAAATAAACTGTGAGTTTTCCAAATGGAGAGAGATAACTAGTGGAGTTCCTCAAGGGTCTGTCTTGGGGCCAGTCCTATTACATTTATTTTAAAATGATCTAGAGAAAGGGGTAAAAAGTGAGGTGGCAAAATTTGCAGATGATACCAAACTGTTCAAGATAGTTAAGACCAAGGAAGACTGTGAAGAGTTTCAAAAAGATCTCACCAAATTAAGTGATTGGGCAAAAAAAAGGGCAAATGAAATTTAATGTTGATAAATGTAAAGTAGTGCACATTGGAAAAAATAATCCCAACTATACGTACAACATGATAGGGACTAATTTAGCTACAACTACTCGAGAGAGATCTTGGAGTCATTGTGGATAGTTCTCTGAAAACATCCACTAACTGTGCAGCGGCAGTCCAAAAAAGCAAATAGATTATTAGGAATCATTAAAAAGGGATCGAAAATAAGATAGAAAATATCTTAATGCCTATAAATAAAACCATGGTACGCCCACATCTTGAATACTGCGTATAGATGTGGTCGCCTCATCTCAAAAAGAGATATATTGGCATTGGAAAAGGCTGAGAAAAGGGTAACAACGATGATTAGGGTTTGGAATGGGTCCCATATGAAGATAGATTAAAAAGATTTGGACTTTTCAGCTTAGAAAAGAGGAGACTGAGGGGGAATATGAGAGACTTGTGTGAGAAAAGTGAGTAAGGAAATGTTATTTACTTATTCCCTCAATATAAGAATTAGGGGTCACCTCATGACATTAATATGCAGCAGGTTTAAAACAAACAAAAGGAAGTTTTTCTTCACTTACTGCATAGTCAACATGTGGAATCCATGCCAGACAAAATGTGGTGAAGGCTGGGACTTTAACTGGGTTCAAAAAAGAGCTAGATAGATTCATGGATGTTAGGTCCATCAATGGCTATTAAGTTGGGTAGGAATGGTGTCCCTAGCCTCTGTTTCTCTGGAGGTGAATCACGTGAGGATTGCCTGTTGTTTTCCTTCCCTCTGGGCATCTGGTATTGGCCACTGTCGACAGACAAGATACTAGACTGGATGGACTGTTGGTCTCACTCAGTATGGCCATTCTTCTGACAACAATACACATGAGTATCCACATGTGGAGAAAATATAAGGACCGGGACTCAAAAAAACCTTTATTTTCTGAAAATGACCTCTACATATTCCCAATCATGACATAGTTTAATAAGCCATGCTGTTTAGAAAAGCTAAACTTAAGCATTGACTGAAATATTGCTTCATCCAAGTAAGCATCCAACAGTGATTAATGTTTTGTACATGTGTAGCAATTTTGCAAGCTTTTACAGAGGCTGGGGGCTGTTTGCAGCTTGTAAGGCTTCAAACAGTTCCGATATTCTTCTTTGCAAATCATGCACTATGAAGGAACATCTCCTTAGCCTAAGCAAGTCAGACATAGTGTAAAAATTTAAACATCAGAGCTCAGCCTTTGGGAGTACTAATAGTCTCATGGGCAGAGAACTTATACATTTCCAAGAGCAATATCTATTTATCCTGTGGCAATGTAAATTTACAAAATTATAGAAATTGGTTATCCCGTCATCAGCCAGTGACATTTATGACAGACTTTTTCTCTACACCAGTGGTCATTAATTGATAGTGATTGACTGGTCGATCCTGGGGAGTCTCCCAGTTGATGGCTATTAGTACTTGGCAGGGATCTCCTGTCCCAGCCCCATACCACTGGCCGTTCCTCAGTGACCAGCACAGTCCTGTATGTTTGGGAGTGGGGCAGGCAGGAGTCTTGGTGAGCAGCTCCTGTCTGCAGGCATGGCCATCAAAGTGCCCATTGGCTGTGGACAGGGAACAGTGACCAAAGAAAGTTGACGGGACTGGTGCCAGCGAAGAGGGGCAGCGCACAGAGCCACATGCCCCACCTACCACCATCCCTGGAGCTACCGGGGTTTGCTGGCCCCTCCTGGGAGAGGTGTGTAGAGCCCTGCACAGATACAAATGTCTTTCTATGGTTGTTAGGCATTGATATCCATCATCTGTGAGGCTCTTCTCCCAGGAGATGCTGCAGCCGAAGTTGAAGACCAGGGGATTGGATTTGCGGGGCAGAGCTTGGGGGAAGGTGGATCTTGGCTTCCCCTTAAATTCCAAAAGGGATCTTTGGTCTAAAAAGACTAGGGACCCCTGCTCTACACTATAATACCTTACCAAGGTGACAATGAGTCTATTTTCCTAATATTTGGATATCTGCAGTAGAAAGGGTGCTGCTGCTTGTTCTAGATGTGCACAGTTGTGGAAATCCCATTCTAACAGATGTGGGACCTTAGTATAATGAAGAATAAGAAATTTATCCAGGTTTACCTGATAATTACCTTTCTTTGACTATCAGGGCCCACAAATCTGCCCTCTTCACCCCCCCCCCCCCCTCCAAAAAAAATAAGGGGACAGTGTTGAATCAACTACAGTGAAATTGACATGCAAATGTGCATGTTTATTTTGTGTGGGGAAATTTTTCTCATCTCTGTAGTTGGATAAATTGTGCTAAGTGTACTTTGTAAAAAATTAATCACTAATTTAGAAACTTAAGACGAAATTATATTCTTTATGGAAGTTGCCTCAACTGACCTATCTTTTAGGGGACAGAAATCCTCCTACAGCCAGTCTCTTGGTTTTACTCCCAAAATGCAAATATGCTGAAGTACCCATGAGTCATCATAGTTTGCATATACAGGCAGTCCCCGAGCAGTTACGAACGGGGTTTGCTGCCCATCTCCCTGGTCTGCTGAAGACAAGCAGACCAGGGAGATGGGAAGCAAAGCCTCTGAGGATGCCGGCAGCGGGACAGCCGTGGCGCGTCTGGGCTGTCCGCTGCCCGCGTGCTCCGCGGCTTTGCTCCATGTCTCCCCAGACCAAGGAAACGGGGAGCAAAGCCGGGGAGCATGCGGGCAGTGGAGAGCCCAGACGCGCCACGGCTGTCCCGCTGCCGGCATCCTCAGAGGCTTTGCTCCCCGTTTCCCTGGTCTGCTGGAGACCAACAGACCAGGGAGACGGGGAGGAAAGCGGAGCAAAGCCACGGAGCACGCGGGCAGCGAACAGCCCAGACGCGCAGTGGTTGTCCCGCTGCCGGCGTGCTCCATGGCTTTGCTCCGCTTTGCTCCCCATCTCCCTGGTCTGCTGGAGACCAGCAGACCAGGGAGACGGGGAGCAAAGCCGCGGAGCACGCGGGCAGCAGGACAGCCGCGGCGCGTCTGGGCTGTCCCACTGCCCCCATGCTCTCCACGGCTTTGCTACGGACGCCTGTGGTACAGGAGCTGGGGCGCTGCCGGTTGGTCCCGTAGCGCCGCTCTGGGCGCTACTAGACCAACCCGGCAGCACCCCAGCTGCTCTGCCCCAGGCGTCCTGATTCAGCCACTGCTGGTCAGTTTCAGCAGCGGCTGAATCCGGACGCCTGGGTCAGAGCAGCTTGGGTGCTGCTGGGTTGGTCCAGTAGCGCTGATGGGCTACTGGGCTTCCTGGAATCAGCCGCTGATCAGTTTCAGCAGCAGCTGACTTGGGGACGCCTGGGGTTCTTAAGTTGAATCTGTATGTAAGAACTGGCATCCAGATTCAGCCTGTTGAAACTGATCAGCAGCTGATTCCAGGAAGCCCGGGGCAGAGCAACTCTGCCTCAGGCTTCCTGTAGTCAGCCGCTGGTCAGTTTCAGCAGCGGCTGAATCTGGATGCAAGTTCCGACTTACATACAGATTCAACTTAAGAGCAAATGTACAGTCCCTATCTTGTATGTAACCCGGGGACTACCTGTAAGTGGATTTAAAAACATCCCAAAGTAATAGTAATCAATCTATGAAAAATATTTCATAATCCTTACTTGGAATCTTTTAATTCTCTCTACTTGGAACAGACTTCAGAAATGAAATCAATGTGATATAGATGAATTTGGAATAAATTAATACTATATGATGTATAAAATATATTGTTTTTAATTTAGATGCTATATCTGAACTGAAGAAAACAGAAGAATCTACACTGCCTCATCACAAATGGTACTGGAATTTAAATTTATATAAATGCAAACTTTTTAAATTAAGAAAATGTATATAGCTTGATCTGCTTACACATTTTTATGTGAACTTAGCTCTCTTAAAAGTTGCTGGATTTGACTACCTTGATTATTGAAATATTCGATTTATCTACAGAACGGGTACAATACAGTGGTAATGTTAGTTACTCTTTTCTGCTTTCATTAGTATGCCACAACTCTGACCCCCTGAAGATGTAAATTTCCCGTATTCTTCTTGCCCATTCAGATTTTGATCGATGTGCTGAGACTGCCAATAAGGATGCTAGTTATGTGGTGATCTTTGTCATGTAACATTTCCACACTAGGAAGTGGATTGAAACAAACATTCATTTAACATAATTCAGCAAAAATATAGTCATAAGGGTATCAGCTTGGATCGCTACAAGCCTGGGCTGGATATGAATAGTCAACTTGGATATTAAATAGAAATATGAATGACTAGTTGAGTATCTGATAAGCAAAAATGTTCATTGTGTAGTCGACACACTAGTTGACTAGCTGCTTCCTCCCACCCTTGCTGCCTTTATCAGAAAGAGGCAGCAAGTGGGGAGGATGAGAAGGGGGTGCTTCAAAGCGTCAGCGCCGTGTGGATGAAAAGGAGGTGCTTCAAAGCAGCAGCGTCGTGTGGAGTCCGGCTGCCACTTTGAAATGCCGTGTGGAGCCTTATATCCCCAGCTAACCCTGGGCTCTATGTGGCGCTGCTGTTTTGAAATGCCGCAGGGAGCCTGTGGTTAGTGGAGGACTGCTTGAGTCCCCTGCTGGTCCCATGCTCCTTGCAGCCCTTTTGCCTTTGAAGTGTAGTAACAACAGCCCTGATTGACTAATCAAATAATTGATGCAGATTGCATCGACTAAATTTAACATCCCTAATAACAATTTCTCCCATTGGAAATCTTCTGAGCTGTCAGCTCAATCCTTCCCCACTCATTCTTTGTTTCTAATGGGATGAACTGGTTCATTTTTCCTAAAGAGATTTTTTTTCAGAAATATAACTGAATTTTTTCTCAACAATGAACATAGTAATTTACAGTCCATAGAATAAGATTCTTTTCCTTATATAATATATATACACACACACACACACACACACACACACACACAATATAATTACTGTAATCTTGTGGCACAGCAAATTAAATGCAGCACAAAGATTTAAAAATTCTTACACTGTGGTTGTGAGAAATAAAGAGGAGATCCTTTTTTTCTACCATTGCATATGTAAAACTCAGACATGAAAATTTTTTCAACTTGTGTTAATTCAAATTTGCTGCTGGTTTGTATACCTCCTATTAAGAAGTAATTATGTGATTCTGTGTGGAAATGATTTATCAAGTATAGTTTGAGCTATGTTCTTCCATGCAGATGGACCAGTGTCCTGAGGGCATAAATACTAAGTTCTTAGTTAGTTTGAGTCATAGTTACTTATTGAGATACTGGAGCAGCTGAGAAAAAAACTTGTGCCACAACCTGTGCCTTATAAAGCCAGCAAGTATGATGAGGTATTTTTGACTGCCTTGCAGACTTTGGTGAGAGTGGATATGGTTCTCCTTGAGAGGTTTGTCTTTTTCTCTTGGGTATGTCTACACTGAAAAGTTTAGGTGACAAAATTAATGCAGAAGTCATAACAAAAAAGGTGTCAAGGCATGTTTACAATGACTCCCTCATTTGGCAGATCATGGCCATATTTTCAGCTCCCTCATCAACAGACAGCAATTCACTGTGCATCCCACAATCCCTGATGACATCTTTCAGTAGGCGTTGTGGGAAAATGGAATAAAGTGCAGCGCATTTTGAGAACATGAAAAATGTCCAAGCACCGCTTTGTTTCCTCTTACATGAAGGGGAAAGGCGTCCAGGAGAGCTGGCAGTAATTTAAAGAAGCCTTATTGAAGGCACAGGAAGGAAACCATCTTGATGTGCATTAAGAAAAGCAAATCTGGTAGGCGACCAGATTAGCTTACCAGGGAAATCCTTGGTGAGCTTAAACACAAAAAGGAAGCTTACAAGAAGTAGAAACTTGGACAGATGACTAGGGAGAAGTATAAATATATTGCTTGAGAATGCAGGGAGTTATCAGGAAGGCGAAAGCGTAAGAGAGTAGTCAGAAAGAGAGGAGGGGAGAGGGCATACCATGGGCCAGAGC
Source organism: Pelodiscus sinensis (assembly GCF_052426305.1). Lineage (NCBI taxonomy): Eukaryota > Metazoa > Chordata > Testudines > Trionychidae > Pelodiscus > Pelodiscus sinensis. The sequence continues at coordinate 28,916,243 of NC_143063.1, forward strand.
AGACAAACAACCGCATACAAAGGAATCCAATGCATCAGGGAAGGGTAGACAAATAAGCAGTGGCAAATTTTTAAAGTGCTTCTACACAAATGCTAGGAGTCTGACTAATAAGATGGGTGAACTAGAGTACCTTGTATTAAAGGAGGAGATTGACATAATAGGCATCATTGAAACCTGGTGGAATGAGGAAAATCTGTGGGACACAATCATACCGGGATATAAAATATATCGAAAGGATAGAGCAGGCCGGGTGGGTGGCGGAGTGGCACTGTATGTGAAAGATAATATAGGATCAAATGAAACAAAAATATTAAGTGAATCAACATGTTCAATAGAATCACTATGGATAGTAATTCCATGCTCCAATAATAAGAAATTAGCAGTAGGAATATATTACCAGCCACCTGACCAGGACAGCGATACTGACATTGAAACGCTGAGGGAGATTAGAGGGGCTACCAAAATAAAGAACTGTATAATAATGGGGAATTTCAATTATCCCCATATTGACTGGATACATGTCACCTCAGGAAGAGAAGCGGAGATAAAATTTCTCAGTTGCTTAAATGACTGCTTCTTGGAACAGCTGGTGCAGGAACCCACATGGGGAGAGGCAATTCTCTTGATTTAGTCCTGAGTGGAGCGCAGGATCAGGTCCAGGAAATAACCGTTACAGGACCGCTTGGGAATAGTGACCATAATATAATAACATTCAACATTCCTGTGGTGGGAAGTACACCTCAGCTGTCCAGCACTCTGGCATTTAATTTCAAAAAGGGGAATTACACAAAAATGAGGAGGTTAGTTAAACAAATTAAAAGGCACAGTGACTAGAGCCAAATCCCTGCAAGCTGCATGGAAACTTTTTAAAGACACCATAATAGAGGCCCAACTTAAATGTATACCCCAGATTAAAAAACATAGCTAGAGACTTAAAAGAGAGTCACCGTGGCTTAACCACAATGTAAGAGAAGCAGTGAGGGACAAAAAGGTATCTTTTAAGAAGTAGAAGTCCAATTCTAGTGAGATAAATAAAAAGGAACATAAACACTGTCAAATCAAGTGTAAAAATGTAATAAGAAAAGCAAAAAAAAGATTTTGAGGAACAGCTAGGCAAAAATTAAAAAAGAAATACTGGCAGTCCCCGGGTTACATGGATCCGACTTACATCGGATCCCTACTTACAAACGGGGTGAGGCAACCCCGCACTAGCTGCTTCCCCCCAGCAGACCAGGGAGACGTGAAGCTAGCGCCCCCCCCCCCCAGCAGACAAGGGAGACGCGGAGCGGCTTTTCTCAGCAGACACCTCAGCTTGAGAATAAAGGACTGAGGGAAGTGAGGTGTGGGAGAATAAAACTGAGCTCTGGAGAAATGTTTGGCTAGAGTTTCCCCTACAATATGTACCAGTTCCGACTTGCATACAAATTCAACTTAAGAACAAACCTACAGTCCCTATCTTGTACGTAACCCGGGGACTGCCTGTAAACTGTTTTTTAAGTACATTAGAAGCAGGAAGCCTGCTAAAAAACCTGTAGGTTCCCTAGATGATCGAGCTATAAAAGGAGCAATCAAGGACGATAAAGCCATTGCGGAGAAACTAAATGATTTCTTTGCTTCAGTCTTCACCGCTGAGGATGTTGGAGTGATGCCCAAATCTGCACCGTCCTTTGTGGGTGATGAATCTGAGGAACTGTCCCGGATTGAAGTGTCATTAGAGGAGGTTTTGGAACAAATAGAAAATCTCCGGGACCGGATGGCATTCATCCAAGGGTTCTAAAAGAACTCAAATGGGATATTGCTGAACTATTATCCGTGGTTTGTAACCTATCCCTGAAATTGGCTTCCGTACCTAATGACTGGAAGGTAGCTAACGTGACACCAATATTTGAAAAGGGCTCTAGAGGCGTTCCGGGCAATTACAGACCGGTAAGTCTAACTTCAGTACCGGGCAAATTAGTCGAAACAATAGTAAAGAATAAAATTGTGAAGCACGTAGAAGAACATAATTTGTTGGACAAAAGTCATCATGGTTTCTGTAAAGGGAAATCCTGTCTTACTAATCTATTAGTTTTTTTTGAAGGGGTTAACAAACATGCGGACAAGGGGGATCCAGTAGATATAGTATACTTAGATTTTCAGAAAGCGTTTGACAAGGTCCCTCACCAAAGGCTCTTGTATAAATTACATGGCCATGGGATGAGAGGGAAGGTCCTTTCTTGGAATGAGAACTGGTTAAAAGACAGTAAACAAAGGGCAGGAATAAATGGTAAATTTTCAGAATGGAGAGGGGTCACTAGTGGTATCCCCCAAGGGTCAGTCCTGGGACCAATCCTTTTCAACTTATTCATAAATGATCTGGAGAAAGGGGTAAGCAGTGAAGTGGTAAAGTTTGTAGATGATACCAAACTGTTTAGGATAGTCAAGACAGAAGCAGACTGTGAGGGACTCCCAAGAAGATTTCACCAAACTGAGTGATTGGGCAACAAAATGGCAAATGAAATTTAATGTGGATAAGTGTAAAGTAATGCACATCGGGGAAAAATAACCCCAATTATACGTACAGTATGATGGGGGCTAATTTGGCTATGACAAATCAGGAAAGAGATCTTGGAGTTATCGTGGACAGACCTCCGAAAACTTCCACACACTGTGCAGCGGCAGTCAAAAAGGCAATTAGGATGCTAGGAATTATTAAGAAAGGGATAGAAAATAAGACCCAGAATATCTTACTGCCCCTGTATAAAACTATGGTACGCCCACATCTTGAATACTGTGTACAGATGTGGTCTCCTCACCTCAAAAAAGATATTTTGGCCTTGGAAAGGGTTCAGAAAAGGGCAACTAAAATGATGAGGGGTTTGGAACGGGTCCCATATGAGGAGAGGTTAAAGCGACTGGGACTTTTCAGTTTAGAAAAGAGGAGACTGAGGGAGGATATGATAGAGGTATATAAAATCATGAGTGGTGTGGAGAGGGCCGATAAAGAAAAGTTATTTATTTTAGTTCCCTAAATAGAAGAACTAGAGGACACCAAATGAAATTAATGGGTAGCAGGTTTAAAACTAATAAAAGAAAGTTCTTCTTCACACAGCGTGTAGTCAACCTATGGAAATCCTTGCCAGAGGAGGCTGTGAAGGCTAGAACTATAATAGAGTTTAAAGAGAAGCTAGATAATTTCATAGAGGTTAGGTCCATAAAAGGCTATTAGCCAGGGGATAAAATGGTGTCCTTGGCCTCTGTTTGTCAGAGGCTGGAGAAGGATGGCAGGAGACAAATTGCTTCATCATTGTCTTCGGTCCACCCTCTTTGGGGCACCTGGTGCTGGCCACTGTCGGCAGACAGGATACTGGGCTAGATGGACCTTTGGTCTGACCCAGTACGGCCGTTCTTATGTTCTGTTCTTATGTAATTGGAATTGCTGCTAGCAAGTGATGTGAAGGCTAATGAGAGGTTTCTACTGGCATGTTAGCAATAAGAGGGTGATTAGAGAGGGTGTGGGGCCCTTACTGGATGAGGGAGGTAACCTTCTGACAGATGATGTGGGAAAAGCTGAAGTACTCAATGCTTTCTTTGCCTCTGTCTTCATAGACAAGGTTAGCTCCCTGACTAATGCACTAGACAATGCAGTATGGGAAGGAGGTGGACAGCCCTTGGTGGGGAAAGAACAGGTTAGGAACTATTTAGAAAAGCTAAACGTACAGAAATCCATGGGTCCGGATTTAATGCATCGAGGGTACCGAGGGAGTTGGCAAATGTCATTGCAGAGCCTTTGGCCGTTATCTTTGAAAACTCATGGAGATTGGGAGAGATCCCGGATGATTGGAAAGATGTAGTTACCATCTTTAAAAAAGGGAAGGAGGACAATCCAGAGAACTGCAGACCAGTCAGCCTTACCTCAGTCCCTGGAAAAATCATGGAGGTGATCCTCAAGGAATCCATTTTGAAGCACTTGGAAGAGGGGAAAGTGATCAGGAATAGTTAACATGGATTCATGAAGGGCAAATCATGTCTGACTATTCTGATTAGCTTCTGTGATGAGGAATCTGGCTCTCTGGATATGGGAAAGTCAGTGGATGTGATGTACCTTAACTTTTTAGCAAAGCTTTTGATACGGTCTCCCACAATATTCTTGCCAGTAAGTTAAGGGAGTATGGATTGGATAAATGGACTGTAAGATGGACAGAAAGTTGGCTAGAATGTCAGGTCCAACAGGTAGTGATCAACAGCTCGATGTCAGGTTGCAGTCAGTTTCTAGTGGCATCCCCAAGGATTGGATCTAGGACCAGTTTTGTTCAACATCTTTATTAATGACCAGGATGAGGGGATGGATTGCACCCTCAGCACGTTTGCAGATGACACTAAGCTAGGGGGAGAGGTAGATACGCTGGAGGGCAGAGATAGGATTCAGAGTGACCTAGACAGATTAGAGGATTGGGCCACGAGAAATCTGATGAGAGTCAACAAGGACAAGTGCAGAGTCCTGCACTTGGGACGGAAAAATCCCAGGCATTGTTATAGGCTGGGGACCTAATGGCTAAGTAGCAGTTCTGTAGAAAATGACCTAGGGGATTACAGTAGATTAGAAGCTGGATGAGAGTCAACAATGTGCCCTTGTAGCCAAGAAGGCTAATGGCGTATTAGGCTGCATTAGAAGGAGCATTGCCAGCAGATCTAGAAAAGTGATTATTCCTCTTTATTCAGCTCTGGTAAGGCCATATCTGGAGTATTGTATCCAGTTCTGAGCTCCCCACTATAGAAAGGATGTGGATGCATTGGAGAGGGTCCAGCAGAGGGCATCCAAAAGGATTAGGAGGGGTGGAGCACATGACCTATGAGGAGAAACTGAGGGATTTTTGTTTGTTTAGTCTTCAGAAGAGAAGAATGAGGGGTGATTTGATAGCAGCCTTCAGCTTCCTGAAGGGAGGTTCCAGAGAGAATGGAGAAAGGCTGTTCACAGTAGTGACGGATGGCAGAACAAGGAGCAATGGTCTTCAGTTACAGTGAGGGAGGTCTAGGTTAGATATTAGGAAAAGCTATTTCACTAGGAAGGTGGTGAAATACTGGAATGGGTTACCTAGGGAGGTGGTGTAATCTCCATGCCTAAAGGTTTTTAAGTCTTGGCTTGACAAAGCCCTGGCTGGGTTGATTTAGTTGAGATTGGTCCTGCCTTGGGCAGAGGGCTGGTCTTGATGACCTTCTGAGGTATCTTCCAGCTCTATGATTCTGTGATTTGGACAGGCCCCTCCAGGGCCTTCTGACTCCTTTTCACACCATTTGTAAATCAGCCAGCCTTTGCTGCTCATTCCCAGCATCTCCTGTGAGAAATCACGGATCTCACAGTTTTTTCCTATGCTGTGTTCAGTGATGTGAGGACATCACGTAATGCAGAAGAGTTACAGTTGAAATTACTGCCAGGAGGAAGAGTTGTGGCGGATGACATGGTGAGTGGGATGGACTGGGCAACTTGGCACTGCTTTTGGCTGTCTGAGAATACCTCTGGATATACAGTCACTTTTGGGCTAAGGAAAGAAACACTCAAGAGTGGGATTGCATTGTTTTGTGGGTGTTAGATGAAGACCAGTTTCTATAGCACCTTTCTTAAGCTGTTTGCAGAGCTGCCCTCTGAATTGTGGCACAGGGAAACATGAATGAGAGCTGCCTTCTCAGTAGAGAAGTATGTAGCAGTTGCTGTGTGGAGGCTGGCATGTCCAATTGCTACCAGTCTGCAGGGCAATAAATTGTATTCTGCTGTAGAGGAATGTGACTTGAATTGTGGCATCAGCCTGGTTTGCCAGAGAGTACATCAAAAGGAAGGAATACTTCTCAATGATGCTTCAGGAACTTGTGGATCACCATGGAAATTTAACGGACATAAATACAAGGTGAACTGGAAAGGTGCATGAAGCACGCACCTTTAGGAACACTGGCCTATATAAAAAGGTGTAGGTGGGGACTTCCTTTCCAGAGCACAAGATTACAGTGGAGGGTGTAGAAATGCCCATAGTGATCTTCGGTGACCCAGCTTACACCTTATATCCCTGGCTCATGAAACCTTTCATGGGCAATCTGGACAGGAGTAAGGAACAGTTCAACAGGCTGAATTGATGCTGCTTGATACTGGAATATGCCTTTGGTAGATTGAAAGGGAGATAGAGGTGTTTCTATAGCAGGTGAGATCTTATGGAGGATCATATTCCCATAGTTTATACTACACTGCTACTTTATATATTATGCTGCTGTTTTCATAATCTGTGTGAAAATAAGGGTGAAATGTTTGCTCATGGATGGACCACTGAAGCACAGTATTTGGGTACAGCAGCCAGACACTAGGTCTGTGAGAGGAGACAATGGGACTGCCGTTGACATCAAGAAGGCTTTGAGGCATCATTTTGACAATGAGGGGTGTTGAAATGTTTCTTTTGGGATTGCTTCTCTGCAGCATCCCACTCCTCATCCAAAGTAACGCATTCTTGTGAAAGAAAGAGCTTTAATAGCATGTACCTGTGGCCTAAGCATTTTGTAGGGGTTGTGGAATAGAAAATAGTCATTGTACTATTAAAAATGTTTACCTTTATTGATCACTGCAAATTATGGTCACATACCTAGGATCAATGTTTTCTGGGAAGGGAGGGTTTAGGTTATGTAAAATCTCACGACTGCATGTAGGTACAGCTGTCAGTCACCTCTGTGATAGGGAGCGGAATGTGACAGAAAGAGAGAATTCCCAGGCAGATGTGTAGACGATAGGTTGTTGGACAAAGAATTCTGTAACTGGTACAAGGGAGGTCAAGACAATTTCTGTTCACTTTGCATCTTAATTAAACATCTGAACATCTGGTTGCTCCTCCATAACCTTGATCACAGTATCAGTGGTGTGTTTCTTATCTTTCTTTTCACTCAGCCATTGCTCTTCCATTTTTTGTGCTTCCATTGTGCTATGGTTCAGAACCTCCTTCATAAGTTCCTCCGTACTTCACTTGGGTCTCCTTAGTTGATACAGTCTGTCAGCGAGAGACATTTTCTGAGTTGTCAAGGTCTCATCTGCAACATAGACTGTAACAAAAGAGAGAATGTTAATTTCCTGCTCATGGTTGAAACATTTTATTGAAAAGCAGTTTTTTTTTTCAAAACATGCTGCCACTTTTCCACTGGCCCTAGCAAGACTCACACATGACTGCAGGCACTTGTAAACATGATGAGTTTGGGGAAAGAGGAATGAGGAGTGTACCCAGAGGCATAAATAATACAGTCCTGGCTAATGCAGCAGGTTTGCATGAAAATAATTCTAATGGTGTCTCATTTGTCCACAGGCTGTCATCGCATTTCCTAATATCTTACTCATAAGGGTAACCATGGAAACTCAGGCTCTACTTCTGATGCTAGTGGGTGTCGCCCCACTCCTTATGCAGGTCAATTATCTGCCATTTTGGTTCTTGCAATACAGATTGAAGAATGGTATGGGAGAGTGCTGTATCAAAGGGGTGAGGGGACACAGCTGCACTGTCATGAAATCTATGAGAGAAAATCAATAAATACCTCAGGTAAAGTTTCCAGAGCATCTCTCTGCAGGATTCAGTTGACATCGTGGTATGCATCAGCACCCTGCTTAGGCGTAATGTCTATCCATACTAGGCTATGCCATCTCACAGAAACACAGCCACCCTCATATGTTACTGTGACCTCCCTTCTCTACTACTGTACTCCTTGAGCCAGAGCCACTTACTTTCCCTTGCATCCTGCTTCCTTTTCAAGCCTCTTCCCTTGCATCCTGCTTCCTATTGAGATGCTGCTGAAACTCGCCATTTACCTCAGTACTTGAGAACAGCTCCTGGTTCTCTGCCACACCAGGCCGCCCTGCATCCTCCTGTAGCTCCCTCTCTTCATCTATAGTTTTATCCTCTGGGTTAAGTCCTCTTTTGGTTGACTCAGTTCCTCCGTGCCTCCAGACGTATCCACAGGATTCTTGGCTGTGGAGGTGGAATTATTTCCCAGGATTGCGTTCAGCTCCTTATAAACAATTTTTCTTGGGTGCAGCACTAGAACAAAAGTTGGTCTCCCTTTCCTTATGATGTGACTACCTCAGCTCTTTAATCTTTGCTCTGTAGTGCAGTGCGCCCTGATCATACGCCTTCACTCACAAGGCTCAAGAAATGTGGCCATATGTGTCCTCATTCCTACGGGTCATTTGCAGCTGGGACTGCACAGACTCCCTCCCCCCCCCCCCCCCCCCCCCCCCCCACACACACTGATAAAATCCAAACATTTTGTGATGATCCAAGCAGGAGAGTCAACCATGATCAGTTAGGAAGATGCAATGAGAACAATCTATGCTAAGCCACCGAGCAGGAAATGGAGTTTAAATTTCCTGATTGTCTGGGGTGTACAAGGGGGGAGAATGGATTGCTGTTTATCTGGCTGCAAGGCAGCAGAGTTTAAAGTGCTGCCCGGAGTGCCTACATGGGCATTGTGGGAAACATCCTGTGGGAAACATCCTGTATTTCAATAAAGGCATTAACCCCCCCCCCCCCCCCCCCGTGGTGCATGCTGCATGATTGTTGACAGTAAAGGGAGGGAGAAAGAAAAAAGTTCCTTGTGGAGGTGGAAGTTTTTATCCCCAAAACTGGGCATTTTTTGTGACTTGTCGCAGTGGTTAGTTGGGGAAAATAGCTGTTCCGTCTGTACAAGCTTTTAAGTGTTTTATTGCCATTCTTATTCAGTGTGCATGTGAAGCTGTTGGTGAAAGTCAGCAACAAGAAATGGAGGCATGACATTTTCAGATGCAGACCAGACCAGACTTTGTCTCATTTATGTCTAATGCTGACATAGCAGTTAAGGACCTTTGCCTATGTCTAGTAGAGATTGGGGAGTGGATAACAGGTAACTGGTTAAAGCTCAATCCAGATATGACTGAAGTATAATAGAACCACAAAAATTAAGGACAAGATTAGGAGTGAACCTACGGTTCCTGTGCCTAAGCGGGACCAAGTATACCTAGGCCATCCTTGACTGGCATTTGTCCAGTTCATAGATTATCTAAAGATTATCTAAATTTATAGATATCTAATCTGTTCCTTGCTGCAGATTAAGCCTGTTGCTATTTATCCTACCTCTTTACAACATCTCTTAAGATATTTGAAGACTGTTTCCCCACTTTCTTCTTTTCTGAAGACTAAACATGCCCAGTATTTTTAACTTTTCATCATAGGTTGTGTTTTTTAAACCTTGTATCATTTTTGTTGCTATCTTCTGGATTTTCTCCACTTTATCTATGTCTTGTTAGTGTGATGCCCAGTATTAGACAGTGCTAAAGCCTCGCCAGTGTCAAGAACAGGAGGGTAGTTACCTCCTAGATCTTACATATAACATTGCTTTCATATATCCCAGAGTGGTGGTATCCTTTTTCATAACTGCATGACATTGTTGACTCATGCTCAGTTTGTGACCCAGGAAAACATGCAGACCCTTTTCAACAGTAGTACCTCCTAACCTGTTGTTCCCCATTTTGTAGTTTTGCATTTGATATTTTCTTCCTAAGAGTAGCTGTTTGCACTTGATTGAATTTCATGTTTTTTACCTCAGAGCAAATCTCTGATTTGTCAAGGTCACTTTTTGAGTTTGTCTTTGAAAGTGCTTGCAGTTCTTTCCAGGTTGGTGTGATCTGCATATTTTATACTCGCCACTCTATCATCAAAGGCATTCGTGAAAAGTTTGAATAATCCTGGAGTCAGGGCTGACACTCCCCGAAAGTCCCACTTTAAGTACCCTTCCAGTTTGACAGCAGACCATTTAGAACTACTTTTTGAGTATGGCATGTCAACCAGTTTTTCCACTTAACATAAGAACATAAGAACGGCCGTACTGGGTCAGACCAAAGGTCCATCTAGCCCAGTATCCTGTCTACCGACAGTGGCCAGCACCAGGTGCCCCAAAGAGGGTGGACTGAAGACAATGATCAAGCGATTTGTCTCCTGCCATCCCTCTCCAGCCTCTGACAAACAGAGGCCAAGGACACCATTTTATCCCCTGGCTAATAGCCTGTTATGGACCTAACCTCCATGAAATTATCTAGCTTCTCTTTAAACTCTATTATAGTCCTAGCCTACACAGCCTCCTCTGGCAAGGAGTTCCACAGGTTGACTACACGCTGTGTGAAGAAGAACTTTCTTTTATTAGTTTTAAACCTGCTACCCATTAATTTCATTTGGTGTCCTCTAGTTCTTCTATTTAGGGAACTAAAATAAATAACTTTTCTTTATCGGCCCTCTCCACACCACTCATGATTTTATAGACCTCTATCATATCCCCCCTCAGTCTCCTCTTTTCTAAACTGAAAAGTCCCAGTCGCTTTAACCTCTCCTCATATGGGACCTGTTCCAAACCCCTCATCATTTTAGTTGCCCTTTTCTGAACCCTTTCCAAGGCCAAAATATCTTTTTTGAGGTGAGGAGACCACATCTGTACACAGTATTCAAGATGTGGGCATACCATAGTTTTATACAGGGGCAGTAAGATATTCTGGGTCTTATTTTCTATCCCTTTCTTAATAATTCCCAGCATCCTATTTGCCTTTTTGACCGCCGCTGCACAATGATTGGAAGTTTTCAGAGAACTGTCCACGATAACTCCAAGATCCCTTTCCTGATTTGTCATAGCCAAATTAGCCTCCATCATACTGTACGGATAGTTGGGGTTATTTTCCCCGATGTGCATTACTTTACATTTATCCACATTAAATTTCATTTGCCATTTTGTTGCCCAATCACTCAGTTTGGTGAGATCTTCTTGGAGTCCCTCACAGTCTGCTTCTGTCTTGACTATCCTAAACAGTTTGGTATCATCTGCAAACTTTACCACCTCACTGCTTACCCCTTTCTCCAGATCATTTATGAATAAGTTGAAAAGGATTGGTCCCAGGACTGATCCTTGAGGTACACCACTAGTTACCCCTCTCCAATCTGAAAATTTACCATTTATTCCTACCCTTTCTTTCCTGTCTTTTAACCAGTTCTCAATCCAAGAAAGGACCTTCCCTTTTATCCCATGGCCATGTAATTTACACAAGAGCCTTTGGTGAGGGACCTTTGTCAAAGGCTTTCTGAAAATCCAAGTATACTGTATCTACTGGATCCCCCTTGTCTGCATGTTTGTTAACCCCTTCAAAGAACTCTAATAGATTAGTAAGACAGGATTTCCCTTTACAGAAACCATGTTGACTTTTGTCCAATAAATTATGCTCTTCTACATGCTTCCCAATCGCCTCTAGAGCCCTTTTTAAATATTGGTGTCACGTTAGCTACCTTCCAGTAATTGGGTACGGAAGCCGATTTAAAGGATAGGTTACAAACTACAGATAATAGCTCAGCAATTTCCCATTTTAGTTCTTTTAGAACCCTTGGATCAGGGCTGTCCAAACTTTTTTCAAAGAGGGCCAGATTTGATGAAGTGAACATGCGTGAGGGCCGACCATTTTGCCTGACATTCTTTGAACCATTAAAATTAAAAACAAATTAACTATTTTATGCAAAGTTTATTGCAAACGGCATACTTTTCATTTCGTCACATGGATCACAAATCTAAACAGGTGTTAAATCACTCTGCCTTTCATATCTGAAGGCCAGATAAAAAAAAATCCAGGAAGCTGAAATATATGTCAGGAACATTGTAAAGTACATTACATATTATTGGTAATAGAGGTTGTCTGTCAACTTTTAAGTTCAAAAAATATGAACAGGAACATAACACCAAGTATACATGTTGTGTCCAAATATATTTATAACTGATTTAGACCAACTGACATTAACTGAGATTTTACAATGTATTCATCTCAATACATATGGATTCGTTGGGGGCCATAAAAGATAGATATTGCCAAATTACCTGGGGGCCGTATTAAACCGGAACACGGGCCGCAATTGGCCCACGGGCCGGACTTTGGACATGCCTGCTTTGGATGAATGCCATCCGGTCCCGGAGATTTGTTAACATTAAGTTTTTCTATTTGTTCCAAAACCTTCTCTAATGACACTTCAATCCGGGACAGTTCCTCAGATTCATCACCCACAAAGGAGGGTGCAGATTCAGGAATCTCCCCAACGTCCTCAGCCTTGAAGACTGAAGCAAAGAAATCATTTAGTTTCTCTGCAATGGCTTTATCGTCCTTGATTGCTCCTTTTATAGCTCGATCATCTAGGGGACCCACAGGTTTTTTAGCAGGCTTCCTGCTTCTAATGTACTTAAAAAACATTTTGTTATTTCTTTTTGAGTTTTTGGCTAGCTGTTCATCAAAATCTTTTTTTGCTTTTCTTATTACATTTTTACACTTGATTTGACAGTGTTTATGTTCCTTTCTATTTATCTCACTAGGATTGGACTTCCACTTCTTAAAAGATACCTTTTTGTCCCTCACTGCTTCTTTTACATGGTGGTTAAGCCACGGTGACTCTTTTTTAGGTCTCTTGCTATGTTTTTTAATTTGGGGTATACATTTAAGTTGGGCCTCTATTATCGTGTCTTTAAAAAGTTTCCATGCAGCTTTCAGGGATTTGGCTCTAGTCACTGTGCCTTTTAATTTCTGTTTAACTAGCCTCCTCATTTTTGTGTAATTCCCCTTTTTGAAATTAAATGCCAGGGTGCTGGACTGCTGAGGTGTTCTTCCCACCACAGGAATGTTGAATGTTATTATATTATGGTCACTATTCCCAAGCAGTCCGGTAACGGTTATATCCTGGACCTGATCCTGCACTCCACTCAGGACTAAATCGAGACTTGCCTCTCCCCTTGTGGGTTCCTGCACTAGCTGCTCCTAGAAGCAGTCATTTAAGCCATTGAGAAATTTTATCTCCGCTTCTCTTCCTGAGGTGACATGTATCCAGTCAATATGGGGGTAATAAAAATCCCCCATTATTATAGAGTTCTTTATTTTGGTAGCCTCTCTAATCTCCCTCAGCATTTCAATGTCAGTATCGCTGTCCTGGTCAGGTGGTCGGTAATATATTCCTACTGCTAATTTCTTATTATTGGAGCATGGAATTACTATCCATAGCGATTCTATGGAACATGTTGATTTACTTAATATTTTTATTTCATTTGATTCTACATTATCTTTCACATACAGTGCCACTCCGCCACCCACCTTGCCTACTCTATCCTTTCGATATATTTTATATCCCGGTATGATTGTGTCCCACAGATTTTCCTCATTCCACCAGGTTTCAGTGATGCCTATTATGTCAATCTCCTCATTTAATACGAGGTACTCTAGTTCACCCATCTTATTAGTCAGACTCCTAGCATTTGTGTAAAGCACTTTAGAAATTTGCCACTGCTTATTTGTCTGCCCTTCCCTGATGCATTGGATTCCTTTATAGTAATTTCATATAGACCACAATTCTCCAGTTTGCTTATGAGCATGTCATATGAGATGAAGTTTCCCTCTAAGTTGCGCAGTAGCGCAAATGTGCAGCTGCTTAATGAACCCCGCCCAGGCGCTCAGGTCTGCTGTTCACAAAGCTGCCTGGCTTGGGAAGAGGCACTTCTTCCTCAGCTACAGCTTCAGCTCCCTGCTAAGGGATGGAGCAATGAGCATCTCCCAGCTGGAAGGAAGGAGACACGAAGAGGGAGGGAGTGGAGTAAGTGGCTGGGGGAGGGTCGGTGGGAAGGGGAGAGGAAGGAAGGGGGAGTTTGGCGTGTCCCATCTCCCAGCTGGGCTGTAGCAGCCAGGAGGAGAGACTACTCAGGTTACAGTAGTTTGTGAGAGAGCCAGCACTGTCTCCAAAGACTCAGACTGCTTGGGGTTAGTGGGGAAATGGTGGGGCTAATGGGTGCTGGTGTTGGGGTGTAGGGTGTTGTGGAGAGACCTCTGACTCCCAGCTGGGCTGCCACTTCAGGTGCCTGCAACTCTGAGAGAGAGGAAACTCTCCCAGACCCTAGCTGGGCTGGGGCCAGAGTGGGGAGCAGATTGCAAGGGGGTGTAAAAGGGAAAGAGAAAGTGGCTGGATGCCTGTGTCTCTCTCCTGGGTGGGGAGGAGAGGGCCAAAATTTCAGGTGGGTTATGCTGGCATACTGGGGCATGAGGTTACATGGAAGATGGGTTGCTGTTGGGGAAACTCCCTTCTCTTATTAATGCAACAAAGGGAGCTTAGTCCAAATACATCTTCCCTTTTCTTGTTGAGGCTGGAGTGAGGAGAAGTTGGCATTAATTACCAATTGATTGGTATGATAATTACAAGATCTGGAATATGCCAGGAAAAATATGATGTGGGGGATGAAATAATAATGTAGCACCCTGCTATTTTCCACTGTTAGACTTAGACCTGACACAAAATAGTGTATCCTCTACAGTTCTAGACCAAAATATTTTGTATATGGTACCTGGAGGGAAAGATAAAAAGGTTGATTTTTGGCCATGACGACAAGTAGCCATCTGCCTGGACATGTTAGAAAGTCTGAGCTAAAATATAGTTTGTTTGGAGCTAGACAGAACCAGAGTAGAGAAGTTAGGAGAGCTGAGAGTCTGATTTGCAATTCTTAATGCAGGATCTGACTTCATTTGTTTTGGTGTTTTTCTCTTGTAAAGAAGTTAGGCTGCTTTCATAGATAAGGATTCAGGCTTTAGTGAATGAATACTGGAGCAAAAGGCCTAGCTCATGATATTTGCATGATTACATTTCAAACAGTTTTCATGGGTGTTACTGGCTTATAAGAAAAAAAGATTCTTCTAACAGAATATTTTGTGAATGTTGTACATACGTGGTGCATGTTTTTATGGTTTTACTTAATGACCATCTTTTTAAATTTATTTATATAGCTGTTTTCAATATGCCCCATTTTGGTGTGTTTACTAGCTTGAGTTGTTAGAATGGATGATAATACATATACTCCAATGGTAGTTTTTATTCTTTTTATTTGATTTTTTTAAATAAACATCTTAAGCATTGCTTCTTGTTAATTATCCCTTGTTTTAATATTTTTCTTCCATATCTGTAAACTGTTTAAAATATAAATTTGTTTAAGTATTATGTTCTGCACATCCACACACAACCACACACATCCACACACAACCTCAGTATTGGTGTTGCACATAAGAAATTTCAGCCGACCCAAAAGAAAGTTCCACCGATCCAAGGATGGAAAACATTAGTGAACACTGTATGAGACTGTCAAAAGTGTTGTTAAAATCAAGATATGTCACGTCTACTGCTACTTCTCTATTCACTAGACCAATAACCACGTCAAAGAAGGAAATTAGATTGGTTTGGCATTGGTTTGGTAATCCACATTAGGACCCCTACCCTGTTGTTGGCACAGGTTTTTCTCTTTCTGTCTTCACCTAGACTTTCAGCTGGCTTGCCTCTCGTCAACACCTGGGCCTCAAAACAAGTGTGTATATTCTTGATGTGTAATGTAATACCTCCTCCCTTTTTATCTTGCATATCATTTCTGAACCAGCATATACCTCTCTACACAAATATTCCAAGTTCTGAAATTTATCCCACTGAGTCTGAGGGATTTCAATTAAATCATAATTTAGCTTATGTGCTAATACTTCCAGATCTTATTTATTCTCCATCCTCCTTTTTTTGTATAGACATTTAAGATTGTGAGCCGATTTCCCTACTGTTATCCCTGTTGTTGCTCCTATAACATTGCTCTACAGCCAAAATGCTTCTGAAATAAATGTAGTCAAACTTTACTAATTCTGGGTCACTGAGAATGAAAATGATGCTTAAAATTGTTGATTGGCTCTAGTTTTCAAGATATGCTATTGGGTCAGTATATTCGACCTTTGACTTGCAAATGGCGGAGGATACGTGAGTTATAAAGGGAAGGGATCTCAATTTAAACCAGAAATGACTAAAATACATCTTTGACTGGATCTATGAATAAATCTATGACTACAGTACTTGCTTTTTAGGCAAAACAACGAATGATGCAATCTGAAGCTGGTATTGCATCATACGTGATATGAATTGCATCATATTATTCCTAGAAATCATGGATGTTTTGCTGCATAATGGCAATGTTTTGCCATCAATTCCAGTTGGTCATGCAGTCCATATGAAGGAAACCTATGACAACATGAAACAACTTTTGAGGTGCATAAACTATGACCATCATCAGTGACAACTTTGTGGCGATTTGAAGGTTGTTGCTCTCTTGCTTGGTCTGCAGACTGGATACACAAAGTGTACTGCTGTTTTCTCTGCAAATGGGATAGTCGTGCAAGAGATTCCCACTACATCAAGATAGATTGGCCACTCCGACAGTCATTGGAGCCTGGGAGGAAAAGTGTTCAGCATCCACCACTTGTTGAATCAAGGAAGATTTTGTTACCACCCTGACACATCAAGCTGGGTCTGATGAAGAACTTTGTCAAAGCCACGGACAAAACACAAGCAGCTTTCAAGTACCTCCATGGAAAATTTCCAACGTTAAGTGAAGCTAAGATAAAGGAAGATGTCTTTGTTGGGCCTCAGATTCGTGAACTTCTTCGAGATGATGCATTTGACCATGCACTGCGTGGCAAGGAAAAGATGGCATGGAAAGCCTTCCAGTTAGTGGCAATAAATTTTCTCGGAAACAACAAGGCAGACAACTACAGGTTGTTGGTGGAAAACCTCCTCGAGGCATACAAAAGCCTTCCTTGCAACATGTCACTAAAGATACATTTTTTGCACTCTCATCTAGATTTTTGTCCCCCGAACTGCGAAGCAGTGAGCGACGAGCACGGCGAGCGATTTCTCCAGGACATCGCAACAATGGAGAAACACTATCAGGGCAAATTTTCAATTCCTACCCTCAACATTTAGCTTTGTCATAGTTACCTTTTTAATGCCTGTTGGTGTGATTTTTGTCACTTTCCTTTTTTGAACCTAATTCAAAATCTACCTCATGGGGCTGGTGAGATGGTGTATGAATATGCTCTTTTTGTTCACTGGATCTATTTTTTTCTACCAATCTTCCTCCTCCTTTGTGTGGCCCCATGGGTGCTCCCCTCTAGGTGTCGGGTCCTGTCCCGGCGCCGCAGCTCGGAGAATTCTCATAGTTGTGCTCCGCCAGCCTGTGCATGCGCAGCTGCTCCAAAACGCCATTCCTGCCTTTGATCAGCTGCGCACAAGCGGGCTGGCAACCGTCAGTTCCTCTCAACTGCCTCAGGTTGTGGTCGGAGCTCCTTGTGTTCTCATATCTCTTCTCTCAGTAATGATCTTAGTTAGTTGTCTTCACTGTAAATAGTTAAAGTTAATGTTAGTCGTGTTCCTGTTCTACTGTTTCTACTGATCTTCTATTTAAAAAAAAAATTGTTTTCTCTTCAAATCAATTTCTTCAAGCGCTTTGGCTAGACGCTAAAGAACTGAAACTGACAAGGATCGAAAGACAGAGATCAAGCAGGATTGGTGTCCAGCCACCCTCACCGGCTCCTAGCAATGCCAGGGTCTCCCGGTTTTAAAAAATACTCAGTTTGCCGGGAAGCCATGCCAGCAGCTGACGGCCATGATGCTTGCATTAGGTGCCTGGGTGAATCACACATCCCTCAAAAGAGCACCCACAGTTGCAAGCTCACATCCAGGGCCCGGAAGGAGCAGGAGATAAAGGTCCAAATGACGTCCTTTGGCAAGGCACTGCAGCCTGACCCGATGCCTCCCTCAGCCACCGCAAAAACCTCCATTTATAAGTGGGGAGCAGCTTCTCCGGGACCGGCGATTTCAAAGAGGGTGAAGCTGTCCCCGACGCACTCCCTCCCTCC
This sequence comes from Pelodiscus sinensis, assembly GCF_052426305.1. Lineage (NCBI taxonomy): Eukaryota > Metazoa > Chordata > Testudines > Trionychidae > Pelodiscus > Pelodiscus sinensis. The sequence goes on from NC_143063.1 coordinate 28,933,986, forward strand.
GGCAGCCTCAAGAGCTTCGGCAGCCTCCAAAGTGACCCCCACGGGGTCCCGACACTCTACTGGCCCGGTGTCAGGGAATCGCAAATGCCGAGGGCTCGGGCTGCTTCGGTGCCGGCATCGGCTCCGACTCTGAAACTGACAAGCGAGTCGGCACTGGCTTCAGCCTTCCCGGCTCACAGTACAGCGCTAATGCTGCAACTGACAAGCCAGCCGGCGCCGGTTTCAATGGCACCGGCTTCAGCGATGCGGGCTCCAGCAGCACCGCTTGGCTCCAGCAGCACCACTTGTGGCGGCACCAGCTTCAGGACCGCTCTCTTCAATGGCACTGGACTCGGGTGCAGGTCCTTGACACGGCACCATCAGCAATTTTAGCAATGTCGGCACCGTGCATTCTGCCGGCACCGACAGCAGAGCAGATACAGCTGATCTCCCCCGCTCGGGCTCTGTTTTCACTCTCTCCAGTTGCCATGGAAACTGACAGTGCCTCAATGCTTAGGAAAACTCATGTAGGGGAGAGGTCTGCCTCCCCATTTTTCTCACCAGGACCATCTCCATCACCTCCAACGCATACACATTATCATGACTATAGTGTCTCTCTGGTCCATGTCACATACAGATGGCGCAATTACAGAGACACAGTATATTTAGAAGCGCTCCAGTCCCGCTCACGATCTCGCTCACCCGGATAGTCTTCTAGGTACAGGTCCTCTACATGCTCTCCACGACGCATCTATTACATCCAACACCGTAGTGCACGCTCGTCACGTCATTCTTCCCCGTCACATTCTGAGCGCTTCTATGGGCACTACTATTGCTCATATGACGATTGTCCCAACCGTGAACATGTGTTGTCATCGTATAGGGGATCTACCTGCAACTGTCGCTCACCAACTGCGCAGTACTTACCTCAACAACTGCAACAGTTAAACTTACCTCTTCCATCGATGAGTCCAACTATCCAACAACACCAGTCCGAGCCAGAAGAGGAACAGCTGTCTGAAGCAGAGGACCTCAAGCCAGAAACTTCTCCGGCGGACTGCGCATCTTCATCACCAGATGAGGCAGTATGCCCAGGTGAATTTTCTCCCCCGGATGACCTAAAACAGTTCCAAGATCTGTTTAAACGAGTAGCAGGCACGCAGACAATACAGCTGGCAGATGTTCCAGTTAAAAAGCACCACCTCTTAAAGAATCTCTGTTCGCAACAGCATGCAAGGATCGCCTTACCGATTGACGAAGCGATCCTGGAAGTGGCGGGTGAGATATGGCAGACGCCAACATCGGCTACTCCTACGAGTAAAAAGGTCGATAGGAAATACTTTGTGCCGGCAAAGGGGTTGGATTTTCTATTCATAGACTCATAGACTTTAAGGTCAGAAGGGACTATTATGATCATCTAGTCTGACCCCCTGCACAATGCAGGCCACAGAATCTCACCTACCCCCTTCTAGAATAATCCTCTCACCTATATCTCAGATATTGAAGCCTTCAAGTAGTTTGAAGACCCCAAGATGCAGAGAATCCTCCAGTTGTGATCTGTACCCCATGCTACAGTGGAAGGCGAAAAACCTCCAGGGCTTCTGCCAATCTACCCTGAGGGAAAATTCCTTCCTGACCCCAAATATGACGATCAGCTGAAGACTGAGCATGTGGGCAAGACTCACCAGCCAGATACCCAGAAAGTTCTCTATAGTAACTCCTATCATCCCTCCATTGACCTATTTACCACTGATAATGAATGGTAAATTAGTTACCAAGATCATGTTCTCATCAAACAATCCCCTTCATAAACCCATCTTGTTTAATCTTGAAGCCAGATGGATCTTTTGCCCCCACTACTTCCCTTGGAAGGCCGTTCCAGAACCTCACTCCTCTAATGGTTAGAAACCTTCGTCTAATCTCAAGTCTAAACTTCCTACTAGCCAGCTTATATCCATTTGTTGTTGTGTCCACATTGGTATTAAGTTTAAATAATTCCTCCCTGGTATTTATCCCTCTAATATATTTAAAGAGAGCAATCATGTCCCCCCTCAGCCTTCTTTTGGTTAAGGTAAACAAGCCAAGCTCTTTGAGTCTCCTTTCATAAGACAGGTTTTCCATTCCTCAGATAATCCTAGTGGCCTTTCTTTGTACCTTTTCCAGTTTGAATTCATCCTTCTTAAACATGGGAGACCAGAACTGCACACAGTATTCTAAACGGGGTCTCACCAATGCCTTGTATAATGGCACTAACACCTCCTTATCCCTACTGGAAATACCTCGCCTAATACATCCCAAGACCGTATTAGTCCCCAGCTTATAACTAAAATTCTTGTTATTAATCCCTAAATGCATAATCTTACACTTCTCACTATTAAATTTCATCCTATTGCTATCACTCCAATTTACAAGGTCATCCAGATCTTCCTGTATGATATTCCGATCCTTTTCTGAATTGGCAATAGCTCCCAACTTTGTGTCATCCGCAAATTTTATCAGGACACTTCCACTTTTGGTGCTAAGGTCAGCAATAAAAAGATTCAATAAAATTGGCCCCAAAACTGATCCCTGAGGAACTCTATTAACCTTCTTCCAACCTGACAGTTCACCTTTCAATATTACCCGCTGTAGTCTCCCCTTTAACCAGTTGCTTATCCACCTCTCAACTTTCATATTAATCCCTATCTTTTCCAATTTAACTAATAATTTCCCATGTGGTACTGTATCAAATGCCTTACTAAAGTCGAGGTAGATTAGATCCACTTCATTTCCTTTATCTAAAAAATCTGTTACTTTCTCAAAAAAGGAGATCAGGTTGGTTTGGCATGATCTACTTTTTGTAAAACTATGTTGTAATTTGTCCCAGTTGCCATTAACCTCAATGTCTCTAACTACTTTTTCCAAGATCTTGCATACTACAGATGTCAAACTAACAGGCCTATAGTTACCCGGGTCACTTTGTTTCCCTTTCTTAAAAATAGGAACTTTATTAGCAATTCTCCAGTCAAATGGTACAACCGCTGAGTTTAGAGATTCATTAAAAAATTTTGCTAATGGACTTGCAATTTCATGTGCCAGTTCCTTTAATATTCTTGGATGAAGATTATCTGGGCCCCCCGATTTACTCCCATTAAGCTGTTCCAGTTTGGCTTTTACCTCAGAAATGGTAATATCTACCTCCATATCCTTAGTCCCATTTGTTATGTTACCATTATCCCTAAGCTCTTCATTAGCCTCAGTAAAAACTGAAGCAAAGTATTTGTTTAGATATTGGGCCATTCCTAGATTATCCTTAACCTCCACTCCATCCTTAGTAATTAGCGGTCCCACTTCTTTTTTTGTTTTTTTCCTATTTATATGGCTGTAAAACCTTTAACTATTGGTTTTAATTCCCTTTGTAAGGTCCAACTCTACCTGACATTTAGCCTCTCTCACTTTGTCCCTACATGCTCTAACCTCAATAAGGTAGCTTTCTTTACTGATCCCTCCCTTCTTCCACTCCTTATATGCTTTCTGCTTTTTCTTAATTACCTCTCTAAGATGCTTGCTCATCCAGCTTGGTCTAAACACCTGCCTATAAATTTTTTGATTTTTCTTGGGATACAGGCTTCTGACAGCTTCTGCAACTTTAACTTAAAATAATCCCAGGCCTCCTCCACCTCAAGATCCAGAATTTCTTTAGTCCAATCAACTTCCCTAACTAATTTCCTTAATTTATTAAAGTTAGCCCTTTTGAAATAAAAAACCCTTCTCAGATTTATTTTTATTTATCCTTCCATGTAATTTGAATTGAATTAGCTCATGATCACTTGAGCCAAAGTTGTCCCCTATAACCATTTCATTTATGAGGTCCTCACTACTCACCAAAACCAAATCTAAAATAGCATCCCCCCTTGTCGGTTCAGCAACTATTTGATGAAGGAATTCATCAGCTATCACATCTAAGAAAATCTGAGCCCTATTATTATTACTAGCACTTGTTCTCCAGTCTATATCTGGAAAGTTCAATCACCCTCAGCCTAATTCATTGTTACTTGATGCAGCACAGCGAAGGGCTAAAGCACCGCAGTACAAAAGTACGTTCCCCGATAAAGATAATAAAAAATTAGATATATTTGGTAGGAAGGTCTATTCTTCAGCCACACTCCTATTAGGCAGCGCAAACTACTTGGCCCATTTATCAAACCACAATTTTGACAATTATTCGAAACTAACGGAGTTATTACATCATCTTCCAGACAATAAGAAACCACTACTAAAAGCAATAGTACAGGAAGGATATACAACATGTAGCACTGCATTGCAGATGACAGTGGATGTGCCTGACACAGCGGCGCGAGCCACGGCTACGGGTATCGCAATGAAGAGATTGTCATGGCTTTCGTCTGCAAGAGAACCAAAAGAGCTACAAAGCAAGGTTGAGGATCTGCCTTTTGATAAGCTTAAGCTTTTCGCAGCAAACACCAATGAAGTCCTCCATTTGGGCAAAGATTCTCGCACCACCATACGTACACAGGAGATGTACACGCCTTCCTTTAAGCGTAGGCGCTATTACCCTTATCAGCGAAGATATGATTTCAATTTTCCCAGACAACAGACACGTATTTCAGAGAACCAGCAATCTAGACAACATCCTCAGCGGAAATGTCCCCAGCAAAATCGTTCAGCCAATCAATCTTCAGCCAAACAGCAGATTTGACTTCTCTGTCGAGGACACAAGTACGCCTTCCATAGTCAATGCGGAAAACAAAACTCTTCATCTCTTTCACTATCGACTGAAAGCATTTCACCATCAGTGGTCCAACATCACTACAGACAGATGGGTACTACAGGTGGTACAGTCTGGCCTCTCTATTCCCTTCCTCTCCATTCCCCCTTCCACTCCACCCACCCCCGTCCCTTTTCAGGGACCCCTCTGACGAACAGCTGCTGAGACAAGAAGTTCACCGCTTGCTCGCGATCAGGGCAATAGAGAGAGTACCCTAGCAGTTTTGGGGAAAACGTTTTTACTCCCGATATTTTCTCACACCAAAGAAGTCGGGAGACTGGAGACCCATCTTAGACCTTTGAAAGTTAAATCACCACCTTCGAAAACATCAATTCAAGATGGTGACCTTAGCAACTATCATTCCGTTGTTAAACAAAGGAGACTGGCTTGCAGTCCTCGAACTGCAGGACGCTTCACGTCGCTATTCATGTGGCTCACAGACACTTTCTTCGATTCCAGTTGGGAAACGAACATTTTCAATACAGGATTCTACCATTCGGACTAGCGTGTCTCCCCAGGGTTTTCACCAAAACCCTAGCAGTAGTGGCGGCCCATTTGCGCAGGACGGGAGTGACAATATTCCCTTATTAGGCGATTTGTCTTGTCAGGGGCACAACAGATATGGAGGCATGTCATATGATGCAGGCAGTATCCAATGAGTTTGCATCCCTGGGCCTTCTCATAAATGTAAAAAAATCATCATTGATTCCATCTCAATATCTGGGTTTTTTTTTAGGTGCACGACTCGACTCAACCGTGGCACGGGCATACCTACCGATGGTACGTTTTGTGGCGATCCAAGACCTTGTACATACCGTGACGCATGCTCCAATAATTCCCACACGTGTCTGTTTACAACTGATGGGCCACATGGTGGCTTCCACCATCGTGGTGAGGCATGCAAGGTTACATTTTCTCTGCCTCCAGCATTGGTTGGCCACGATTTACAGTCCAGCAAAACACAGCATTCACAGACCAGTGGCAGTACCACAACATGTACGAGAGTCCCTTCAGTGGTGGGCCAAGCCGAGCAATCTTCTCATGGGCATCCCATTTCATCGCCCACAACCTAAAAGGCAAATAACCACAGATGCCTCCCTTACGTGCTGGGGGGGCGCACATGGACAACCTGACGATTCAAGGTCGCTGGTCAACTCAAGAAATGATGTTACATATCAATGTGCTCGAGTTACTGGCGGTACGACATGCTTTCAAGCATTTTCAGTCCCACATACGGAATACAACTACCAGAATCATGACGGACAATATGGAAACCATGTTTTATATCAACAGGCAGGGAGGCGCCCGATCTCGTTCTCTGTGTGTGGAGTGTGTCCGGATATGGAATTGGTGTATTCACAACACCATTTGAATAGCATCCTACCTCCCGGGTGTCGACAACTTGATAGTGGACTCACTCAGCAGGAGTTTCCCTTACGACCATGAGTGGGAAATGTGCATGGATGTTTTGAGCCATATATTTGTTCGGTGGGGCTTTCTGACAATAGACTTGTTTGCGATGGAAAACAACACGAAATGCCCCACCTATTGTTCAAGAACCGGAATAGGATGTCATTCACTAGGAGATGCCTTCCTTCTCCATTGGGGAAGGTCGCTGTTGTATGCTTTTCCCCCAGTGGTTCTAATACCCAAGGTTCTCGAGAAAATCAACATAGATGGGGCTCAAATAATTCTTATAGCCCCGGCGTGAGCTCGTCAACCTTGGTTCTCAATGCTCCACCAGATGTCGATAAGAGCACCATACTCTCTCTCTTCTCCCAAATCTCTTGACCCAGAACAATGGATCCCTGCGTCATCCAAGACCCGAGATTCTACACCTCACAGCATGGATGCTCGTTGGTTTAGCGATTTCGAACAACTCTGTTCCCAGAGGGTCAAGTGGGTGTTGATGCATAGTAGGAAAGAATCTACACGAGCAACGTATACTGCTAAGTGGTCCAGATTCCAGGCATGGTGTGCGGTCAACAATCTAGATCCCTGCTCCACAACCTTACCTCGTATATTGGAGTACATTTTACAGCTCCATGACAATGGGCTGGCAGTAGCTTCCCTACGAGTGCACTTGGTAGCGATTAATGTCTTTCATCATATGGACGAGTCCTTCTCTCTATTCGCCCATCCCACTACAAAAAGGTTCTTAAAGGGGCTCTCAAACCTTAATCCACCCCGGAGACCCCCTCCACCTTTGTGCAATCTGGATCTAGTATTGGACACTTTATCTCATCCTCCCTTTGAGCCTCTAGCCACGGTTCCGTTACACATACTTAGCATCAAGCTTTTGTTTCTCCTTGCCTCAGCTCATAGGGTAAGTGAGAGAGCACTTTTCATGGCTTCGTCTCCTTATACAGTTTTTTCTAAAGACTCAGTGACATTGAGAGATCACCCAGCGTTTATTCCAAAGGTCTCGTCTGATTTTCACGTCAATGAAGCAGTGGTTCTACCATGCTTCTTTCCTAAACCCCATACCTCAATGCAAGAAGCGACACTGCATGCGCTGGACGGAAGGAGAATCTTGGCATTCTACATTGGACAGAACGCGAGACTTTAGGAAAATGGACCATTTAATAGTATCATTGACAGACCGTTCTAGAGACCAACCACTGACCTGTCAGCGTATCTCGAGACTGATAGTTTCATGCATATCTATGTGTCACTCTATACGGGGAAAACCTCTACCATGTCCTCCAAAGGCTCATTCCACCAGAGCAGTTTCCACTACTACGGCCTTCCTGACGGGAGTTCCATTTCATGACATTTGCAGGGAAGTGACATGGTCCTCTAATGTCACCTTTATGAAACATTATGCAATAGTTGAGCATCTTGCTTTGGACTCCTCGGTGGCTACTGCAGTACTTAATCATGATCACAAATTTTAATTCTGGAGCACTCCGGACTCTTTTTGGGTACTGTTCTGAAGTCACCTAGAGTGGAGCATCCACAGGGCTACTCAAAGAAGAAAAAGAAGTTACTCACTCTGTGAAGTAACGATTGTTCTTTGAGATGTGCCCCATGGGTGCTCCACGACCCACCCTTCCTCCCGGCTCTGGATTTGTTTCTTCTCTCTTTCAGATGAGTGGATGAGAGGAACTGACGGTTGCCATCCTGCGTGTGGCTGATCAAAGGCGCGAACGGCGCTTTAGAGGAGCCGCGCATGCGCGAGCTGGCGGAGCACAGCTATGAGAATTCTCCGAGCCGTGGCGCCAGGATGGGACCTGACACCTAGAGTGGAGCACCCACGGGGCACATCTCGAAGAACAATCGTTACTTCACAGGGTGAGTAACTTCTTTTTCCCAGAGCAGCATCCCATAGTGAAGATGCCAAAGACTTTACGCCAACTTCATCTTCATAGCCATGCATTCATCTTCAGGGTGTTTATCCCTGCCCAAGCCTTTATTTTCAGCCAGGAGGATGAAGAGAAACACAACCTGCATTTTTGATTCTTTCCGCTTGACACCCAAAGCCCTGTCATCACTATCAATGCTGACCTGCTCAAAGTCATACCTAGCAGTATCGTTACTGCCTACATGGATGGATGGCATGGAGTAATAGTTAGGCACTGTTAACCTCAACATTCTTTGACAGTAGGTTGGAAGAAACAGACAAAAACATTGTAAACAGCCAGTCTCACTGATCAATGGGGTTTGTCTGTCATTTAGTTACAAAAGTTCACAGCTCTGGGGTGATTTTTGAATCAATGACTCATGCTGGATAAGTTCCTTTCAACAGCAATCAAGAAAATTCATTTTCCATATGTTTCTGGTGAAGAAGTTATATGATCTTACCTCTCAAATGCCTGTTCTGCTGGTGGTGTTCAGACCTTTGTCACCTTAAGATTAGATAATTGTAATACACTCTACATCTTCAATTCGTTTGGGCACTGACAGTGTAGTACAGAATGTAGCAGCCCACTTACAATAAGGTGTACTCCTAATCTACATTACCTGCCTGTCTTCGTTGGGGAGGGATTTACGATTTTGGCCTACCCTAATTGTCCTGGTACCAATTTATATGGAAGATTGACTCCACCTGTCACATGCTGGTCAGATCAGCAGAGGTGCATGAGCTGGGACTGGAAGGTGAGGCAGAACAAGGCTTGAATGATCCTTGTAACACCGCTTTGGACCTGGCAATTTTGTTTCTCAGGTCTACTATGCCTGTTGAGAAGACAGGTGATCACATTCCGCAGATGGAAAGACATTATCTCTTAGAGTGTTAGTATAGTACTTCACTCAGATCTAGCTTCTCTTCATTTCATAGCATGGTGGATATGTGGATAATTTCCCAGAGAGTAAAAGTCGACAGCAGAAAACCTTCCACACAGCATAATTTTCTATTTGGGCAAAAATAAGGATTTGAGCCAATTAATTTCCCCATCTTGTTCCATTTTGAATATTTAACTTTGAGAATCAGGATTATCTTTGAGTTCCATTAAAGTGCACTTGATAGTAATCTCAGCCTGTTATCCATTAACAGCAGGTTCTTCAGTTTTGTTTGCATCAAATAGTTGCAAGATTTCTAAAGAGTTTGAATCAGATATTCCCTCCAGTTAGGATGATTTCTTCTTCCTGGGCTTTGACTCTTCTTCTTTAGTTGTTGATAGTTTCTCTTCCCACAATCTTTATCATCTTGTTTTATGCATTATTTATTGTCAAAGCTGCATTCCTATTGGGAATTACAGCAATTTATAAAAGTGAAATTCTAGCTTTCATTTTCAATTCTTCATGCAAAGAAATATTAAGACCTTTCCCAACTTCATCCCACAAGTGGTGTTGGATCTTCATATTATTTCTCCCGCAATCCCCACCCACACACCCTTGGGCTGGTACATCTTATGGAGAATCAAAACTTCATATCCTGCATGCCAGGACAGTTTTTTTTGTTCTCTAAATAGAATGAGATCTTTTTGATGATCACCCACTAGTGATCAACAGGTGGCCTGTGGTAGCAAGACTAAATGGAGAATAACCTCAACTCAGATTGTCTAAATAGATCATTGCATCAGGACAATGTGTAAATTTAATTAATTAGATCCTCCAGTACAAACAACCAGAATCTTGTCTTCAGCAGCATATTTCTGCTAAGTTTCAGTACTAGAAATCTGTAAAGCAGCAATGTCTTCTTCAGTCCATACATTTACTAAACATTATTCTGGGGTGGGAGCATCAAGAGTAGATGCCCATTTTGGCAGGTTGGTTCTCAGTCCTTATTTTGATGATCTCCAAGCTCCATTTCCAGAGAGATAAAACTGCTGGATAATCACTGTACTTGGGAAACATATGCACAGAGACCTAGAAAAACACATAGTTGCTTACCTTACACCAGCTGTGTTTATTCAAGATGTTCTGTGCACCTAGATCCCACAACTAACCCTTCATTCTCATACTTTCCCATCTGGTCCCTGGGTAGTAAAGGGACTGGGGAATAGGAGGGGTCATTCCACTCTTTGTCCTTGAGAGTTGGAATCTAGGTGCATGCATGGCACACAAATGGTCCCTAATGGACACTGCTAGATAAAACTTTCTGGACCTCTGTGTAAAGAAAGGGTGCATATGGTCCCAAAGTGGGGCTCACATGCAAAGAACATCTTGAAGAATCAATTTTACTGTAAGTAACTTTTTTTTTCTTGGGGGAGAGGGTTTGAAATGGAGTTTTGAATAAAGTGACAGAGTATATTTAATAGTTATAATTGCTGGGTGGAGTGTTTACCTTTTTCAGCTAAATGATATTCTTGTGCTGAATGATATTCTTATTGGTCATAAGTTCAGTTATTGTTAGTATGCCTAGAACTTTTGAATGTGTGAAGATACTTGAAATAAGCTCAATTTAACTAGTCTTTTTAAAATTTTAGTTTCTATCCAGAAATAAAATGGTTTCAAAAGGAAGATACTGTTACCATAAAGATAAAAATAAGAAATATACATGACCATAAATGTGAATTTTTCAGAGACGAGATTGTTTTCAGGTAAGTTCAAAATATACATCAAGAGATAAAATGACTTACCAGCTTCCATTTCATTTACAAAAAAGAACTAACTAAGTTTTGTTTAAACAAATACAGTGCATTTTCAGGAGGCAAATTTTATGTGGCTGAGATGAAACTGCATGCAAACATACATAAAGAAAAGTCTGTGTGTGTGATTAAGAATGAAGAACCTATGATTATCCTTGCAAAAGACAAGAAGGAATTTTGGTGCCATCTACTAAAGCATAAGGTGAATAAATATGGATTAAAATATGTATGCATAAAGTATTAATATTATGTATTGAGCTATATAGTTAAATTTCATTTCTGTTAACAGAATCCTAATGTGTCTCTTGATTTTGAACACTGGGAGGATTTAGAAGATAAAAGCCCCTTTCCTGTTGGTAAGACATTTACAAATATCAATGTTAACATACATTTGTTTGCAGACTATGTTAAATTGATTTGTTTACATACTGCTGTGTACCTGAGAATAGGTAGTTCTGACTCCTAGAAATGTCAGTGTTTATAGAAAATGTTTTGTTAGAAGATTTGGTGGCGGGGGAGGACTTGGGGTATTTTGTTATGGGCTGTGTATAGTTAACTGTGTTTAGCTAATGTTTTTAGAGTAACTTTTTAAGGACCCTTTAGTACCAATTTGTTCCTGCTCATATTCCTCAAGCAATCTGAACTAGTAGGATTCTGTTGCATAGATCGCCATTTCAAAGGCCTAAAGAATTAAACTCTCTCACTATCCACCATTAAGTAGTGATAAATAAGTTAGAAGTTTTTTTTTTTCCACAGGACTTTGATTTACTCAGTTACTTGACAAATACCTGAAAGCATTCAAATTGAAAATGTATTGATTATACTCGAGAAAATGAGGAATTAAATCCAGCTTCTGTATTGAAACTGAGTAATTGTGCAGAACAAACTTATTCATTTGCTACCAAGAGAGTCTCTCTTTTTGTAGTCAAAATGTCAGTCTTCTATTTTAATTTATTTGAAGAGGAAAGGGTTAATTTCACTTTCAGTGCTGAAGTGTAATGGGTCTGGTCCATTCATCCATCAGAGTACACCTGGTGGCTACCCCCGCATTCCACCAGTCAATTCAAGGACAGACGGTGTTCTCTCATGACATTATGGTCAGGTTCCAGCGGTGGTCTCACATGACTTGCCCATAGGTACAAAGTCTTGTCCCACTCTCCTTTTCCACTGTTGTAGTTTCTGGCAAGAAGGAACTGAGGGCAGGGAAAGTGGCACACTAGGAGTTGCCCAAACCACTCACCTATGGGTACTTCCACGGGGAAAATCTTCCAGCACTGGTGCATGGATTAAATATACACACACCTAATGTGGAGTGAAAGAGTAACATGCCTCAAAGAACACCATTTGCAGAACAGGAAACTGTCTTTTCTTTAGACCTTTCCCATAGAGTTTTGTCCTCTTGCTTACAGTTTCATATACGTTCAAGGATAAAATGAGAGATTGAGTCAGTTTAGTTCTGCCTTTATACCAAAAAGAAATTATTTGTCTGCTTGGCCTCTTGAACTTAGTCTGAAACTAGTATACACAGTTTGTCCCAGGAAGGTGATACTTCTGTGGAGACGGTGCCCTATCCAAGGATTTGTAGTAATTATTCCCCACTGATTTTAGCGCTTTGAGGAATCTGTTCAATCTTCCCCAGCAGAATCAGAATACATTCTCCCATCACAAACATATGCATAATACCTAAGGATATCCAAGTCTATGATTATTCCATATACCTTTGTATCTGGCAGTTTTGCATTTTCAAGATCACATATCTGTCAACTAGTTTTTTATACCTGTTAACCTTGCTGGATACATACAAGTGAGAGAGATTCTGTTCTAACTAGTCCATTATCTACAAAATTAAGTAAGATCTAATTGCCAGTTCTTAATTTATATGTGATGTCAGATCCAGAAAGAATACATTTGACTCCCTGGTCTTTCAGTTCTAGACCATTCTGCTGTTGGATCACAGCTTGACTCTTTAGATCAGGTCTTGAACTACTACTAGTTGGTTTCTGTTAATAAGAGTAATTCAGATATGTAACAAGAGTATTCTGATGTTGGCTTTAAAATGTTGCAGGCTTTAAAATGTTGCAGTGTATCAGGGGCAGCAGTTCAGGGGGGCAGGCGGGAGCCAATACATGCAGAGAGCCTGCACACGTGATCTTTGACATGTTGAGCTCCCCAACACTGGTTTGGGTGGCCCTATCCTTGCATGAAAGTGTCCAAAAGTTCACCACAGCCTTGTAGAAGAACCCCACCTCCCTCTTGCCCATCTCCAAAAGGATAGAGAGAGGGAATACTTTTGTCCAGTCAGTGACCACAACTAACTCTATTCTTATCCCATTCCAAGCTTCTTGGTGGTGGAGGCGGTCACCCAAAAGGAGAGGCAGGGGTAACTAGGGGCAGCACCTAAGGACAAAAACTCCAAGAGACTGGACTTGTTTAGTCAAAAGATTTATTCCTTAGCCAGTTTATAACTGAGGCTTGTTAACTACCAAGCATTCTTTGGCAACTAAAATTTCAACATGTGGCAGACCATGACTAAATTCGAGGAGGCATTCCTAGAGGATTCCAAGAAGGAGCTCAAAGCTCCCCTGGAAGAGAAAATGGGGTGGCCAGAGCAGTTTTGCAGGCTGCTTGTGATGTGACAGATTCAGCTACTTGTACAATAGCATCTGCTGTCCTGGTGCTCTCTCTGGTCTGTCCTCAGAGGAGCAACAGCAGTCTTTCCAGGGCCTCTCATTAGATGTCTGTGCTTTATTTGCTGAACAGACAGAGTCTACGTTATATGGGCTTAAGGACTCCTGCACTACGCTTAAGATCTTGGTGTTGTATATTCCTGCCCCAACTCGAAAGCACTTCAGCCTTCACACACCACTAGTCAGGGTGGCCAACTTCTGACAACAGCCCACTGCCAGAAAGAGCAAGAGATACAAACTCATTCTGAGTTAGTCCTTGACTCCTGCCCAGTCGGGCTCACCTCGCCACAAGCAAGGGACAAATAAAAAATGTTGAGGGTAGGCTCTGGAGCAACATACCAGACATCTGCGTGGATTCAATCTCCTCTGCTCCACTTCTGGCAGCCACCTTTCCCATTTCCACCTGGTATGGGCTTCTATCACTTCTGACCCTGAGTCCCAGGGATATATCCTCCAGTTCCTCTTATCTCCCCACCCACCTCAGACCTTAGTGTATATCTCCAGAAACAAGTTTCTTATGGTCACCCTGGTTTCGATTATCCCCACCTTGAATCTGGGAGGCTTCAGCACCATATTGCAACATTGGAATGACTACAGCATTGTAGACATCAATCTTGGGTTGTGTCTTGATGTCACGGTCATCATAATCCACATTGGCACTGAAGAGTTGGTGGCAGATTTCATCATGAGTGCTGCTAGACAAATAAGTTTGGGGATAGGGAAAGTTTTTTTTACTTGGTCATCCACTGTGATGGCTGGTTCAGATAACGGTATGGTGGGTGTTGGCTGAAATAGAACCGTTGTCTTTCGTTCATTGAGAGTCAGTCCTAGCCTGTAATAGGCAGCAGCAAAAACATCAACGATTGCTTGGCTCTGAAGTGGCCCAGATTGAAGAGGCTACCATCCATCCTGTAGGTTATTTTGACTCCACCTGGGAGGTCATCTCCAATAACTTGGAGTATGGTTAACAAATATATATTAGCTAGTGTTAGGTGGCAGCCATGCTCCAAGTGTCAGGGCATACATATTTATCCTTACCTCAATAACTGGCTGGTCAAGGATAGCTCAAGGTCTGAGACAGAATATAGTGGTCCTCCTAGTGACCTGCTGATCCTTGGGTCATGACATCTAACTAGAGGCCTTCCGTCTCCCAGGAGTGGACAGCACTCTGATGGAATTCCTCAGTGAGGACTTGACTTCTCACCACAAGTGGTTGCTTCACCCAGACATGGCTGGCACAGTCTTCCGAAGGTGGGATCTTCCCTTCGTGGATCCATTCGCTATTGAGCAAAGCATAAAATGCCAGTGGTTTTGCTCTTGGGGTTGGAGGGAAGAGTGCTGGAAAAGGGCTCCACCTCAGATGCATTTCTCCTACTGTGGTCTGAAGAAATGCTGCATGTATGTCTGCCAATCCCTCTTATCAGTTGGGTCTTGTATTGGATCAAACTAGAGAAGGTTTGAGTGATCCTGATCACTCTGGTGTGGCCCCGCCAACACTGGTTCAGTGCTGTGATAGATAGAAGTGATGGCCATCACCCAGTGACTAAAAGGTTAAACTCAGGTAGCTAGAAAGGGTATTGGCAGGGGGCCAGAAAAACCAGTGGGATACAGTGCAGAAATTTGATTTATATATAGATACCTTGCCTGCTCTCCTTGTGTGAGTTCTAAGCTAAGGGCTGGAGGGAACAGATGCAGTCATCAGGACTACAATGCCTCCGTGAAATTTGGGACACGGAAGTAGACTGGACCATGAAGGGGTCATGAGTAAATAAGGATAAATGTGCATTTAGTCACAATCAGGGTATTTTTCTTTATTTTGGTAGAATCCATGTACTCCCCCCTCCTCCACCACCACCACCACCCCATTCACTATTTAAGCTTTACCCAGAGATACTATGTTCTCTGTGTTTCAATTTGTTGTTTTACTTGCTCTGTAACACCTGGCAACAAATCATGTTTTATTAAGTTTATCTTTTTGTTTTGTTAATAAAATCACCTTTTTTAAGACAATTTGTTTCTTGTGTCCTGGAAGGTAACGAGGTCTGTGTGTGTGTGTGTGTGTGTGTGTCTACCTAGCTTAAGAGGACAACTATCAGAGAGAGTTTGTTTTCTGTGCCTTTTGTTTCTTTTTTCAAGCTCTCTTGTGGCACCCCTGGGGAAGGAATTCAAGTGTTCCCTCCTGTTTTATTCCTTCCCGTTTTTTCAGGGTTTAAATGGCTTGATGGTGGCAGCCTATTTTCCAGATACAGTGCGTCTGTGATTCTGGGGAGTGTGTTTTGGTTTTTGTAAGCAGACCAGATAGATGCAAGGTATTAAAGGTCTTTTGTGGGCCCCCACTTTCTGCACTTGGAGTACCAGAATGCGGAACAACCCTGACAGGTGCATTCATGAGCACGGCCATGATCAGAGAACATTCATGATCAGAGAGAATGGCATTCATGAGCAGCTGCCATGGCCCTTCTGAATCACGTGGACTGTTGCGGGATCCAGGTTGACTTTTGCAGCTCAATCTCGCATCCCTCCATCTTTCGGTATGCATGCTACGTGATTAAACGAGGAAGAGTACACCTCCTAGGATGAAGTCCAGCAGGTCCTCCTTGGCAGCAGGAAGCCATTTATGTACTTGCCATATCAGGCAAAGTGGAAGAGGTTCTTCCTTTGGGTTTTGGAATGTATCTCATCTCACCAGGTCATGCCCCACTCCAGGCCATCCTCAGCTACCTTCTGCAGCTTAGGAATCAAGGGTTGGAGCGCTTCTCCATCAAAAGTATACCTTGTCATCTCCAGTTTTCAAGAGCCAATCCAAGGGCAGATGATCTTTTTGCATGACATGATAGTGAGAATCCTGCAGGGCCTTGACAAGCTCAATCCCCAGGCTTAGGGACCCCATCCCATAATGGGACCTCAGCCTACTTATCTTGTGTCTCACCAGACCACCTTTCAATTCTCTTGCTTCCTGCTCCTCCTGTCCCACCTATTCTGGAAGGTGGTGTTCCTGGGAGCAATGCATTCAGCAGGATGGGTCTTGGAGATCAGAGCCCTGATCTTGGAACCCCCCCCCCATACATGGTCTTCTACAAGGACACAGTTCAGCTGCAGCTGTACCTGCCCTTCTAACCAAAGGTTCTCTCTGCTTTTCACGTTAATCAGAACATTTTTACCAGTCTTCTGCTCCACGTCTCAGAGGTCAGCAGAAGAGTGGCATCTCCATGCCCTGAACATCAGGAGGCATTCTACATGGAGTGTGACAAGTCTTTACTCAGATCGATGCAGCTGTTGCAGCTGATTGTAGCCACTGACGATAGAATGAAGTGTCTGTTTAGTGGCTTTGCAACTGGATCATCTCCTGTATCCGAATCTGTTAAGAGCTCATGATGGTCCCCCCCATCACCCATCTTGTGAGCTCCCTCAGTTGAGGCTGAAGCCTCATTGATGGCCTTTTGAGTGCATGTGCTAAGAACGCCAGTTTTAAACTGGTGATTGTCTTGTATTAATTGCTAGAATTAATTCATATCTAAGGGAGTCAGTATAGCCGTTCTAGTTTGAACTGGAGAATTTCTAATATAACCATGGACTGAATAATAGGCTATATTCAGTAGTTCAATAAGATCACCTATTGTTAATACTTTGTAAATTCATAAGGAAGTAGACCCCTGTTTCACCTTAATTCTCAAAGTTCATAGAGCTGGCTAGGAAAACATTCTTTTAAACTTGTATCACAGTGAAATAATTCCATTCTGTGTTCTGTCTCCTGAAGTACAACTCTTAAGTGATATTAATTTCAGTTCTGATGTATAACATAACCTCTCCTTTTAAGCAGCTGAACCAAACCATTATTTACACACCTTCTTTCAAAACCAGGTAAATCCAGGTAATATATTGGATTTGGGGAGCAAATGGTTCTTTTAGAAATTGGTAATAGAGTACAGAACTTCTGGGTCACTAATGCATGTTTAGTCTGTTAACAATAAAAGGACTCTTTCTTCTAATCCTGAATGCAGAATGCTTAACAAAACACCAGTTCTGGACAGAGTTCCCTCTAAGATGTGCAGCAGCACAGCTTCACAGGTGCTTAATCAGCCCCGTCCCGTCAGAGGCTCAGTGTTCCATGCATGGAGCTGACTGACTGGGTGGGGCTGATTAATGGTTCTGGACACGATTATTATCTCTTTCTCCCCCCCCCCCCCCCAGTATGTGCTTTGCCTTTTTAAAGGACAAATCCTCAGCATATTTTTTCATATTACTTAATCAAAATATATTTAATCTATTTTTATTTTATAATTTATTACATTTCCCCTTCATTACTGTAGGTGTGAAAAAAGTACATCATGCTGTATCATTGATAACAGAAGAAATGGAAGAATCTTCAGAATATAGTGGAACAGAGAGTGATGACTAGTCTGCAAATAAATCTCTACCAATTCCTTTTCTTATTAAAGATTGTTTTGCCACCCTTATTCACATGAGTTTTTCCTTTAAAACACTATGGAACTACTTGTAGAGTTTAAGGGGTGCAGGATGAAGTCTTCAATTTTTAGTAGAATAATAGTGAACAGAGCCCTTCATTGTGTTAAAATATGTTTGATTTATTTTTGGTGACTGGAATTTGAAATATTTTATGCCATGCAAAAAGGTTGTTATTTATGTTCCTCTCAATATTTTTCTTTAAAATAGCTTTGACACTTATTGATGGTATATTGTATAAAAGCTATGCTGCCCAGATAGGGAAAAAAAAAAGAAAAGTAATATATTGGATTTGGGGAGCAAATGGTTCTTTTAGAAAATTGGTAATAGAGTGCAGAACTTTTGGGTCACTAATTCATGTTTAGTCTGTGTAAACAATTATTAAAAATTGTTGCCATGTTATGGCATCAGTGAAATTAAGTGCTGATTCTAAGTCCAATTCTTAGTGAACTGATACTGTTTGTGTGTGTCAGAATCAATTTCACTTTGGCACTAATTGGTATGTTTGCTGACAGTTCTGCATCAAGGTCAGGCTTTTAAAGGGGCCTGGAGACACAACTAACCTGGCAAGCCTCCTTTCAGATTAGAGTTAAGGTATATTGAGGTACAGATTGTACCTCCTGGTCCAACTCCTTCAGAACCTGACCTGAGTTCAGGGATTTTCCTGGATCAGGCAAGGTAATTTCTGGTCCCTCCTGCCATCAGCCCCGCCCCAGCCCTGGTCTGACTGCTAGCCTCCCAACCGGCTCTGTTTCTCCCCCCCCCCCCCTCCCACCAGGCAACCCCGCACACTGAGCTTCCAGCCCTGTCAGGCAGCCCCATGCTAGGCTTCTGGCATCTCTGCTGGCAGCTTACTGACCTGCTGGCCCACAGGGCTCCCGGTTGCCTGCCCTCCTCTGGGACTCACCTTTCAGACCACAAAAGTTGCCAGACCAGAGAGTCTCAGTTTAGAGAGGTTCACTATGTAGTGGGAAAGGTTGCATTGCTGCTTTTAATACTTGGATGGATGGATGGATTTAGTCTCTTTATATCAGTTTGGCTTCAGTTGGTGCTTTTTGTGAACATTAGTTGAGATAAGAGGACAGGACAATAAGGAATAAATTATTTTTTCCCTTTCACACAGGTCAGGTGTAAGGTCTTATTGCTCAGCACTAAAATAATTACTTGCATTTTATTTAGAGCCTTTCATCTAAAGATCAGACCTCATCCCATCAACTAGATTTGTGTGCACAGACACAATCATACATTTTTATAACAGTCCTCTAATGTGGAATTTAGCACCATTAAACAACCTCCAGCAATACAACACAACAATTCAGGACAAAGATTGAACAATCACAGTAAAAACTACAAAGGAACTTTATTTAGGAGGAATGCAATTGTCAGTTGTGATTTTAGCTAGGATACCAAGAATAATACCTTTACTTTTTAACATAGTGTTAGCAGTATATGAGTATCTTTACTTTAAGATCCAAGGGAGCTACAATAATGATAAATTTGCAATAGTAATTAATTGTGTAACATACATTTGTTAGCTAAAAAGGAATAGAAGCATACAGAGTAACTACCAGTTTGTTTTTCTTATCCCAAATATTACTTTGCTCATTTGAAATCTGCAGTGTAATTTAATATTGTAATAAATACAATATTAAAAATACAGTGTTAAGACTATCTATTTTGACAGTCTGGTTATAAAAGATAATTTGTACAGTATAGTTTACATTTGCGCGCAGGGACGTTCAGATTTTTATATGCTGTTTTTTTTTTAAAGTATTTAAAAGTTATTCAATAAAAAAATTAATTTTGACCTTGCTGAACATTATTATAAAGATGGTTATTACTGGTCAGATCATCTAGATAATTCCTTGCCAGTGCAAGACTTTTCCCATTCATATGTTTTAGAATAGCAGATTGGAAAATATGCTGTAGGGAACAATTCTGCACTGGCAGGTAGGTCCATTAGGTGATATAACAGGTATATTGATGTATTTTCTGTCTCTCTCTTTTGTTTCAATTTTGTGCTGATGTAGAAAAGCATGATTTAGTGGTTAAAGCACAGCTTAATAGGCGTTAATAGACTTAATTAGGGTTCTGTTCCCAACTGTCACATTTCTTGTGTGACTTTAGGCCAGTTTTTTAATCTTTGCTTCCATTTCCTCATCTATGAAATGGGTACATTTACACAAAGTAGATGTGTGTACCTACTGCCCGGGTGTGGTGTTAGGGTAATCTAATCTTTAAATTTCATTGAATTGTTTATGTGCATGGTGTTGTTCACTTTATATACTTCAATAGTATGAATCCTACAAGATCATTAGCATTGTTATAGTTATGAAGATGAGATGATGCCTGTAGGTAAATGTTCTGAAAACTAATACATTCTTTCTCAGACACTCCAATTACAAACTGTAGTTCTCATTTAAAGGATGATAAATAACCTTTCAGCATTCCTCCTTTAGTTCTGTTTATCCTAATGAAGAATTAAATATGTATCCAAAATATATTGTCAGGAATGTTGTATATATTTGTCTTTCTAAGGAATTTAATTTGTGAAAGGCTAAACAAGTTGTTCTTAATAGTTAAACTCTGAGCTAAAACCAGCATGTAAAGATATGAAAATCTGGTAGAATGTCCTATGGGTCCTCTGGATTTTAATTATCTATAGCAAGAGATTTTTTTTCTAGGAATCACACACAAGAATGCAAGTTATTTTCTGTTCTAGAACGGGTGGGCAAAGGGGCCTCTGCGGGCGGATCTGGCCCACCAAGCAGGTGCCCTGCCACTCCCCTGTCCCCAGGCCAATTAAGACCTGGGGATGGGGGGAATGTGTGATGTCTCTCGCTCCCTGCCTCCTCCTTGCAAGGGGTGCACGGTACTTAGAGTGGACCGATCCACTCTAAGCACCACGCGCCCCTTGCAGGGTGGGGACAGGGAGTGAGAGACTTCCCATGTTCCTGATTGACCCAGGGGTGGGGAGTGCGCAAAGTCTCCTTCCATTGCCAGCGGTGCGGGTGCCTAGAGGGAACCACCAGCTGTTCAGAACAGATGGCAGTTCTGTCTAGGTGTGGGGAGGAGGGACAATGACTTCATGTGCTTCCCCACCCTCAGGCCAATCATGGCTGCAGTAGTTTGAGACCAAGCACAAGCTAGGACTGCTTAGTCCTGGCTCAAGCCAGGTCCCAGATGCTGTGACTTTGCTTTTTAAATGTCTTGGCATGTGCCTGGTCCCAGGCCTCTGCGGCTCTGCTACATTTAAAAAGCAGAGGCACTCTTAATACATTTTAAAAACAGAGGTTCAGTGTCCGGGAGACTGGGTGGGAGCAAGGACTTAGCTGTTCTGGCTTGCCCCTGCTCCTAGACTACTGCTGCTCTGCTTTTTAAATGTAGTAAGAGCCACCAGTAAAAAGCAGAATGGCAGTGAGCCAGCCCCCTTATCGACGAATCGAGTAGTTGATGGAAATTCCAAAAACTGCTAGATTAGCTTCCTAACTGCTATTTAACATTCCTACCCTGGACTAGATGATCATAATGATCCCTTTTGTCTTTAGAATCTGAGAAAAAACCACTGTCCATTTGAGATCACATGAGCCATCTCTGCTCCTATTCACAATTGTATTCTACTTCTATAGCAACTATAACAATAACCATGAATAAGCAATATCAAGAAAATATTTTTAACCTTATTATAAATTAAAGCAGATAGAAACAAAGGAATTAGTCTCAGCCACCTCTTTGAACATCAGTTTTGGGACCTGTACAATGAAACAAAGGAAATCTCAGTGCAATTTTTGTCAAATAATTCCTTTTCTGCCAGTGCAAGTAAAGCTGGAAGGGGCAGTGCTTGACTGTATACCTGGAAACAGATTATCTAAATTTGCAGGTAATAAAGCTTTCCTTTAAAAAGATAATGAACTGTGTTATCAATAGCGGTGAGATTTTGTGAGCCCCCTCCTAGTCACATTTGCTTTTTCCACATACATATGAATCAAACAAAGAATATTGTTAAACTTGCCATCTTTTAACTTTTTGTGCTAGCTGATTATGAATATAGTGTTGATGTGGCTTTCATTAATAGTTATTTACGTGAATTTGAATTAGGGATTTGTAAAACAGTGAAATATGGCTTGCAAAAGAGATTTTTCTATAATGTTTGGGAAAGCTTATAAGAATGGGTGATTTGTGTTAATGATTGTACTACATGAGGTATTTTTATATAGGTACAGGCAGTCCCCGAGTTACGCGGATCCGACTTATGTCGGATCCGCAGTTACGAACGGGGCCCGTCTCCCTGGTCTCCAGCAGACCAGGGAGAGGAAGCAAAGCGGCAGAGCACGTGGGCAGCGGACAGCCCAGACGCGTCTGGGCTGTCCGCTGCCCGCATGTTCCGCCGCTTTGCTCCCCGTCCCCCTGGTCTGCAGACCAGGGAGACGGGGAGCAAAGCCAAGGAGCCCGAGGGCAGCAGGACAGCCACGGCGCGTCTGGGCTGTCCCGCTGCCCCCGTGCTCCGCGGCTTTGCTCCGGACGCCTGTGGTACAGCAGCTGGGGCGCTGCCGGTTGGTCCCATAGCGCCGCTCAGGATTGCCCCATACTGTTCTTTTCTGCATTCCTCCTTCAAAATGTGCAAGAGCCCTACGGGCTCTTGTACATTTCGAAGGAGGAATGCAGAAGTGCCCGTCGATTAGTCAAGTAGTTGATGGAAATTCCATTGACTGCTCGACTAGTAAATTACTCGTTTAACATCCTTACTATCAATCCTTCTAGCAGGATGACAGAAGAGGAGGGACTCTGACAAACCACTGGTGAGTGAATTTCTCTTTATTTACTGCTACCATTGCTGAATACAGTCCCTATAATGTCTGTTCAATCTGCTAATATGTTCAGTTACCGTAACATATTTAGCAGTGAAAACAGTGAGGCCATCCAGATCTAGAACATTTTTTATTTTCATGCATTCTTAAGATAATATTGAAAACTTTTATAAATTATAATTGTTGCAAAAATAAAACTGCACATCAGGATGAAAATATCTGAATTTAAGAAGCATAAACATTCAAGCTGCTTCACAAACATTATAGTACTTTAAAATAGGCTACTGGAAATCAACTCCTTTTATTCTGGTGGAGCTTCCTCTGGTGGAGCAACTTCTAGAAGCATCTGAAGGTGCATAGTGATGGGCCCTGAAAATAAGTTACTGTGGTTAGAGCTTTTTAGCACAAGTTTTAAAAGGCTTTCGGCAGTGTTAACCATATATTTTAATTGAAGTTTACACCATTTTACTAACTGAGTATAATGTTATATTCATAAGCAATTATTTTCCCTGCTCAACAAATGGGAAAACACAACTTGCACATGACCAAGGAGTAAATTGGTGGCAGATTTGGGATTTGATGCTGACATGGGGTTCCTGCCGCACACCTTGGTTTCGAGAGTTTTCTGTCATGTACATGGTTTACAGTTTGGTTCACTGGTTCTTAGCATCCCCACTATATAAATTGTTCCCCTGATTTGGGACGTGAATTCAGAAATTTGACGCTCCCAGTTTTGTGCTTCTTACAGTACACTGCACTGTTTTTCATAATATAATAAAAAATAGCTTTAGTTTTTTGGACAGCTGGCTTATTTAAGGAAAAGCAATAATGTTGTGAGATTATATTCTATTAACACCAGTCCCGCTTTCCCTTTCAGTAGTGTCTCATTGCATCTTCCGTATCCTCCAGAAAATGGATGGGAGCTTTACTTTTTAAAGAAGAATGCAAGTCACAGCATAAACAGATCTGCAAGGACACAACTAAAACAATTATTTCCTCTTTATAGTGTTGTTTCATGTAGCAGTAAAGCACACTATAGAACTTTGGGTACGTCTACATAGCAGAGTAAAGTCAAATTAAACTACGCACTTTCAGCTATGTCAATGGCATAGCTGAAGTCGAAATAGCTTAACTAAGCATTTGGCACTGTATACACAGCAGGAATTCAAAGGAATTCCTTTGACTTCCCTTATTCGCTCTTCCTTTGACTTCCCTTATTCCTAGTGAAATGGGGGTTACCATGAGTTGGAGTAGGAGGTCCTGCAGCTCGACAGTGTTTTTAAATAAAGGCTTGTAGTTTAGATGCTTGCTATATTATTTCGGAATAATGCTGCTGTGTAGACATAGCCTTTGAGTGCATGGTAGCAAGGTCCACATGTCCAATTAGTGCATGGCAAAATAGCGACTAGAATAGCGAAAGCAAGAATAAGTTAGAAGGCGATGGATAAGATCTGAAAAAGTAAAGTGATTAGCTTAGGAATGAAGCTGAGCATCTTGAAAATGTGTGTATTTAGCAGCATGTGGAAGGATGAGAGACATGGGTGATAATGAAAGATTCAAAGAGAAGGATATTGGCATTCAAGAGGAGTTATTATGGAAAGATCCTGAGATTAGGATGGATGCAGAAGGTCACCAACGAGGAATTATATAGGAAGATACAGCCGAAAGAGAACCTACTGCAGAAGGTTATACAATGGAAGTTACAGCTATTCAGGCATATTTGCAGAATGAACGACGAGCAAAAAGTTAAGACCCTGGTATTCGGCATAATGTATGGTCCAAATAGCAGAGGCAGACCCCACAGAGAATGGGTAGATGATATAGTAGATTGGTGCGGAGCTAGTCTATAGAAACTAAGCCACTCTGCACTGGACAGAGAAAGACGGAAGGAAATAGTGAGGGAGGCATCAGACACCAACAGACATTGAGCCCATGGTTGTTGATGATGACAAAACTCTAGTACACTGCAAATTTAGATCTCAACTTGCTACACACTAACACTCTGTACACAATTCTAAGGCAGTCACTTTAGTTTCCATTTAATGCTGTTAATTTTGTCTGTTAGACTGATTGTGAAAATACTCAGTCCTGAAGGAGATACAAGTGTACGGTAAGTGCCGGAACAGAAAAGAGCTAGGTGTGTTTAAAGTCAAGTTTCTAGCCAAGGCATTTTCAGATTGTTTAGACTTCTAAACAAAAGGAGAAATGAACAGTACAAGATTTTACTTTAAATAAAAACAAAAGTTAAAACAATATTACCA
The DNA here is from genome assembly GCF_052426305.1 of Pelodiscus sinensis. Classification (NCBI taxonomy): domain Eukaryota; kingdom Metazoa; phylum Chordata; order Testudines; family Trionychidae; genus Pelodiscus; species Pelodiscus sinensis. The sequence continues at coordinate 28,958,985 of NC_143063.1, forward strand.
ATGGAAACTTACACTATTTTACGTAGCCTTTGCACTGATGTACTGATATGTATCACTTTTTCAAAGAATGTTATAACCTAAATATCAAATCTTATGTCATCTCAAATTTTACACAGAAAGAAACTAAAGCAAAGATGTAATGTGCTGAAGAGTTGGGATTAGAATTCAGGAGCATCTCTTAATTGTTGCTATGCTTGTATCAAAAGGTCATACTTCTCTTGCAATGTAAAATTAGATGTGATAGTTGAATATAAAGGGTGTGTCTAGACTACATGCCTCCTTCGACGGAGGCATGTAGATTAGCCAGATCGGAAGAGGGAAATGAAGCCGCGATTAAAATAATCGCGGCTTCATTTAAATTTAAATGGCTGCCCCGATCTGCCGATCAGCTGTTTGTCGGCAGATCGGGGCAGTCTGGACGCGATGCGCCGACAAAGAAGCCTTTCTTCATCGGCACAGGTAAACCTGGTTTCACGAGGCTTACCTGTGCCGATGAAGAAAGGCTTCTTTGTCGGCGCGTCGCGTCCAGACTGCCCCGATCTGCCGACAAACAGCTGATCGGCAGATCGGGGCAGCCATTTAAATTTAAATGAAGCCGCGATTATTTTAATCGCGGCTTCATTTCCCTCTTCCGATCTGGCTAATCTACATGCCTCCGTCGAAGGAGGCATGTAGTCTAGACACACCCAAAGAGAACTTTTACTGAGGGGAGAACGGAGTGGTTGCCACATCTTAGAGGTATCTTCTTGTATGCTTCATTAAATAGACATCTTTGTTTGCAAATCACCTCTAAAAAAGTATACTTACTTGATATTTTTTGAGCCCAGTGAAATTTAAAATGAATAAAAAGGACGTAAAATATAAGTCCTCCAAACATAAATAAAACACAGTAGAGATATGCCAATTCAGGTTCACTGATGATCGGAGCCAAAACTAGTAAAATGGAGACCATTGTCACTATGATAGGAATGACAATAGGTATCTGTAATAGACAAAGCATAAATATATTCAGCAAATTACGTAGCTACTTTTTCTTGACACTGCATACCTTTAATTATATATCTCGTTTGAACACAGTAAGTTATTGTTGTCTCCTTGTTTCTGATTTTTTTGAAAGAATATTCCGGAGAGAGTTCTGGAAATTAGTAAAGTGGTTTAGGACAGGAGCAGCAACGGTCAGTTTGGCCTTGTCACAGACCAAGACCACCATTATGTTGTTAGTCCCAATGCTAGAACTGTAAAACTGGCTATAAATGATAAACCTGACCTCCACTATGATGCACTCTCCAGATGAGTCCTGCACTCAACTCATTCTTACTTACCATGCTCACTCTGATTGCAGCCTCCCACCCCTTCTCCCTTATTTACGGCTAAATTTCTTTTCCCTCACAGGTTCACTATGGCAGGCTAAGGTGGAACATCAGTATGGACAAGATGCCGAAACCTGTACTACTTTGATCTTCTCCCTGTCTCAGTTTATTCTCAAGAGAACAGAAAAAAAGGAAGCACACTAAATAGTAGCTTTCTGTGGCAAAATGATCGTCAAAAGAAGGGGATCAACTTTTCCAGTATGTTTTTCAATATTCCAAACTCCCTGACAAGTCCATGCCTTCATATTAATGGGGGTGGAGGAATACCAGTACTTGAGAACCATTTTTCTTATTACGAAGATCATGACTGGTTCATTTTGATTGTGTTTAGAAATGTGTTCTAGAATGGAACTTACTGTGATTGGTCGTTTGAGCTCTTTCCTTGTAAATCTCATAACTATGAGTCCAAATACAGTCAAACCATAAAATATCCAGACAGCGAAACTAAAGTAGTTTATGAGTGTGCTAATATCTCCAGGTATGATATAAAAAATAGCAACAGTACCCTAAAAATAAAAAGTAAGAATTAATGTTGATGTGGTGTAAGATGATGAGTATAGCAAGGAATTGAGCTCTCACCTTTATGGAGGGCACAGTTTTACATTCAAACTGATCCCATACACAATAAGTATATATTTTTTCCCTCTGCTTTGAGGTGAAGATTCAGTAACAATCCTGCATACTTGATACCCTTTCCTGAGAATGGCCTGATTCTGTAAATGTATGTGGTTAATTTTGAGCATGAGTAACCCCATTGTAGTCATACTCGAAGTTCAGTGTATGCATAAGTGCTGCAAGATAAGTGCCAACATGATATACATCTTCTTTCCTGCTTGTATAAACCTAGTTGCTAAACATGAACAGTTTGCCTTGATGCTACATATACACATAACGGATCTCTCAAATTTGTGACAGTATATCTTGACACCTATTTTACAAGCCAGGAAAGTTTGTGGGGGAGAAAATTCTTAGGTTTCTTGTAGTTATAGAAACTCTGGAGTAAGCCAGTTGCCCATGAAGATAATTTTATTCTACATAGCTGATTTTCATTATTAGTATTCTTCCTTAAAACAAAAGGAGTTGAATTTTTATGGTCCAATTCTATGAACTTTAAAAGATGGAGAATCTGAATCTGGAATGGAGTTAGATTCTACCTGATCTGATTTTATGCATTACACAGTTGTTATTATTTATAAAAGAATTTCTTCTGCTATTTTCCTGTATATTCAACTACATGTGCATGAAAGTACATATAGGATTGGCATATTGAGATCACTGTTGTCTTTGAAGAGCCAACGTAATTTCAGATCTGAGTATTCATTTTAGATTTATTTCAGCTGAAAGTTTTATTTCTTTGTTTAGCATTCATACTTACATAAAATATGATAGCAGGTGCTGGGGTGAAACGTTTAACATTAATGTAAGACAGCACCTTTAGCATGTGTCCTTCACGACCTGCTACATAAACAAGTCTGACAAAACAAAAACATATGTTAATCTGGTTAGTGAGGGATCCACACAAATTCAAGAATATTAATATTTAATATGGCTATATCTAAATAATACCAATATATGCCTCTTAAATGCATCAAGCCTAATTTAATATTTGCTAGAGCAATGTTTCCCAAATGGTGTTCCGCGGAACCCCAGGGTTCCGTGAAGTGAAAATAAGGGTTCTGCGAGAAAATTCCATTTCAGTAACATTTTATGATGATTTTTTAAAAGTTAATCTTTAAGCATTTATGACTTTTATTGAAAATAATTTTCATGTGTTTACCACAAGTGTTCTTAGACAGAGAGTGAGGATGATGATGTCACTACTCAGCGCTGTGCATGCAGTCAATCAGTGGTTCGATCGCCTGTTCTATACCACTGTAAATCCCCATACACACTCTCAGGGAGCATGGATCATGTGGGTGACTGAATATGAATATACTAGTGCCACATCAGACAAAGTCGAGGCTTCAGCTGTCAAACCAGTTACTTGTGTGGGAGTGCACAGGCAGCGTTATTGCAAATACTTCAGTATAGTTGCGTGATTTCTTGTATTTAAAAATTTTAACCGTGACAAATATAAATTGACTGACAGATTAATCTATGTGCAATTAAACTAAATGTTGATCTCATTACCTTGTTTAAGCATTTGTTTATTATTATCCTTATTTGTGGTCTACTTTTTCAGCTCCATATAGAAGACTGTTATTAGGTAGGGGTTCTTCAAAATTCTTTTGAGTTTAAAAAGGTTCCACGACCAAGTAAAATTGGGAAACACTGCTAGAGTGTAGGGAACAATCACACAGGTTGTGGAGGAGGAATTATAACTTTTTTCAAAACTAGTGCCTAACTCTATTCAACATAGAGATAAAACTGGTTCATTAATTTAGAGCAAACCATTCAATTTTCTTTTCCCTTAAATTCATCACATGAAACTTTCAGTACACACACAATTTCACGTATGATTTCAGGGATTTCAAAACCTTTTGAAGCATGAGGTTTTGCAAACCTCATATTATTTTGAGAACCCAAGACTAGTTTGTTACAACCTCTTTAATTTTTTATTTTCTTGTGTTTTATTTTTAAAGAACTATTTTTAGCTGAAAGAAGTCTGTACTTGTTTGTAGACATATTTTGAAAAATTTTAATCCCTTATTTTATAAACATTCTCAACCTTTCATAGCTGCTGGTCTTTGCTGAGGATGAACTAGATGACTAAGTTTGCAGATATTTTGTTGAATCATTTGTTTAAAATAAATCCTATACTTAGAAGACATATAAGTTCTACCTGTAAATCCAATTATGTATTCAGCTATTTAGAGTTGAAATTTACCTGCCAGCTGTAAAACAGGTTCCATTGGCTGCTCCAATTGTAGAAAAGGCCACAAAGAGAGGAACTATCCATGAAGCTGGATAAAGGACCCGATCCCCAAATGTCTGAGATTTATAGAGAATTAAAATATAAACAAGTTAAAATAACATCTATCGTTTTTCCATTTAGTAGTGTGTTCACTGGTGTGGGTACAATTCAGATGAACTTTTAAAAATGTACATTTAAAATCTATATTAATATAATTTTGCATAGCTTATTTTTATCCCAAATTATTTTGCAAACTATATAAAATAATTTTCAGATACCATTCCAATAAAAAAACCTTGAGAATGGAAAGCAATAGTTGTGTTGCTATGACCAAATAATACTACACAGCAGTTTGTCATATCCAATTGAAAGCAGAGGAAATTTAAATACAGAACTTGTTAAATTGAAAGTGGATCAAGATACCAGCACTAACAGCCTTTCTTTTGCCAAAAGTAGCATAGAAATTTAAATATGTGAGGCTCAGAGTATCTTATCTTAGGGTATGTCTACACTTGCAGCCTATTTCAGAATAGGGCTGCAAATATAGGCTTTCGGAATTGCAAATCCAGCCCGGGATTTAAATATCCTGCGCTTGATTTGCATCTTCCCGGCCAGGTGCCATTTTTTGAAATTTACAAGCCCGGAATAACTGCCTGCGTCTACACGCGGCAGTGAAATGGGCATTCAAAATAAAGCCCTATTTCAAACTATCTGTTATTCCTCTTGCAGTGAGGTTTAAGATGCAAATCAAGCGCGGGATATTTAAATCCTGCGCTTGATTTGCAATTCCAAACACCTACATTTGCAACCCTATTCCGAAATAGGCTGTAAGTGTACCCTTACAGACTATAACCATTACCAATGCCTATGAATACCCCTTCCTAAGTACTAATTATGTTGATCTGGTTTGATCAATTTAGTAGTAGCTGATGTAATATAATTGGTTTAACTTATTATATTGGTAGGGACACTCAAAACTCCTAATCTTATAAATAAGACTATCTAGCTGTGTTTTAATTAAAGTATGCATATACCAATCTCTGTTCTGCAGCCATTTTTGAGAGTAGGCAAGATATTGAAATATACCCATTTGTCTGTACATCATTCATTGGTATGTGGAGTATTTCTTCATGTGTGCTTTTCTTTATTGTAGTGTGTTTGCCGAGTGCAGCATGTGATGAATTGTGTTCTTTTTTCCCCAGAACTAACATATTGATGGATATAACCAGGGATTCATATATTTACCAGTGAAAATAAAATTGTCACATTATCTCCTTCACTTAGCATTGTGGAGTAAAAGCATCACTAAACTGCACATCCACTGAATATTTTCTGTAGATGATCAAATGCATGCTAAACTGTCACTTTCTACAAACAAATTTCAAAAAGATACTTTTGCCTCTGTTACACAAGTAAAATTTTGATAGTTTAAAAATTTACAGGGGTATTGAAAAAGATCTTTCCTGAAAACTAAGAAAGCTAGGATTTTTTTATTATTTGGATCCAGCTCTGCAACAAAAAAAGACTCTTATGTCATACTTCTAATTCCAAAATGAAAAGTGGCTTACCACAGCAACTGCCTGAGACTGCAGAAGTTCAGTTGGAGTCATTATTGTGAAATATGAAATATTAATCAGAACATAGCAAACTGAAACCAATGGAATTCCAATGATTATAGAAAGTGGTAGATTTCTACAGAATGTAAAAACATACAGTATCAGCATTTCTAAAGCACTAGGAAACTTTATTATAATGGATGTAGGCACTTGCCAGCTTTAGCTCAAAATTCTAAAGTCAATTGTACGTTAACTAATAAATACTTTATATGAATTGTTGTGTTAAGACTGAAGGATTGCTGTTCAGGACAATCACATTTTTAGGAATTCAGTACCCATGTTACTTATGCTACACAATGGATTATTATAATTGAAGGGATATTTAACATTTCTTTTTTCATCATTTCTGCCATTTGTTTTCATTTTTCACTGTAAGTTGAGTAAAGTGTAATTCCAGTTGGATGTTCCTAGGACATGTACTTTCTAGTTCTCATCTAATAGCATAATCGCTGTTCACTCATAGGGTTGACACAATAGTGAGTCACAACTCCATGCAAATTGGATCTGACTTACTTCATCCACTATATCTGGCAGAGCAGATCAATGCTTCATGTGCTCTAACTAGAATAACATATTATATTTATTATTTTTTCACAAGTTCAGGGGAATGGGTAAATCCTTAGCCTCCGTGTTTATATTTCCATTTAATAACAAACATTTTTGTTCCTCTTGTAATTTAATAAAATGATTTTACAAATTTTACATTCACAGGAATTTCCTTTTGCAGCCAGCACCTTAAGTAATTCATAGTGATGGCTCTTCCTCTTTCCACTGGCAGGCAGCTGATGAGTTAGAAGAAAAGGAGAATATCCTTTCACAAGACTAGAGTAATGCTACTATGGCATAGAGCCTCATTTCTGTTTTGCCTCCTGCAGGAGGGCGGATACTGCTTTGCAGTTCCTATTGGGCTTTTTTTCTTAAGATGCATGCAAAACCATGGGTAAAAATGAGACTTTATCAGCTGTTGTGTCTACAGTGGCCAGTAAGCAGATGAAATGTGGGAGCATCTCTTCTACCTCAAGACCCATCTGACTGCTGAGTTTACTAATACAGGTGTCTGCTACTGTTTTCATAAACATAAATGGACTCATTTCCATGAGCCCAGTCAGAAATAAATAAAAGTAAAGCCCTCTGTTTGCCTCGCCTGGTTCCACAACCACAAGTTGGCTCAGATAACTTGCTGCTGGATCCCCTCTGATGAGGTCCCTGTGCCTTCATTGATCTGGAGATGGCAAGGAAGCCAAAGTTTTCATGGCTGCTACCTCTCTCAGCCTATGTCTAGGCTGCAGAGCTTTTCCGGGAGACCTTCAGTATCCCAGAAAAGCTATGCTGCATCCCAGGAACATGTCCATTTTTTCGGAACAGTTTCCGAAAAAGTGAACATTCTTTTGGCATCCCTGTATTCCTCATTGTATGAGGAAGAAGGGATGTTCCAAAAGAGGAGGTTCCAAAAGAGACAGGCTAAATTTCAGAAAAGCCTCTTCTGGGGAAAAAAACGTGGAAAAAGATACTCAAATCACAGTTCGCAATTTGTGTATCTTTTTCCAACTTTTCTTTGCAGTCTAGACATAGCCTCACTTGACCTAACTGCAAAGCTCAGGCCCTCTCTAAGGACCATAGAAACAAGAAATTCTGTGGAAAGTGGCCACTCTTTGAAGCCTGAAAATTCTTCCTCTCCAAAAGAGCTTCCTATCCCCCAAAAAATCTTGAGTCATCAAGCATGTCACAAAAGGAAAGGATCCTGCACTTACCCAGGCTCAGGCCTTTCAATGGGGAAGATATCATTCAATCAACTAATTACCACTGTGACTTTTTTGTAGTAGTGCAAAAAATGCCATGCATTTTGAAAATCATTGATGTCTCAGTGGATTCAGCAAAGTAAAAGTCTGTCAAGACCAAGGGTCAGCTCATGGGCAGAAAATTAGGGAGGAAGTAGTCCTTTGTAAACAAGATTTACATGATCATCTGGGAGTCCACTTATAGTTTAATAAGCATTATAGAATGGATATTGTTGCTTTAGTCAAAGCAAATTTTGGCAGACAACATTCTAAATTCAATAATACAAGTTAATCCACTATATTTTTAAGGAATCTTTGTGCAGGGTTTTTTTCCATTCTAGTTCACCTGATTGGTACTGACATTCAGAACCCACTCATGGATTACTGGGGCTACTTGCTGCAGAAAAGGGATTTTTCCCTGTCTGTAGAATTTGTCACTGGGAGAATAGCTCCAGTAGACCGTATGCCCACCTATTCATTGTTGTTCCACATAGTTGGTGTTGGATGATCGCCTATTCTATTAGATCTGGTCTACACTATATGGGAAGGTCAAATTAAGATACACAACTCAAGCTGTGTAAATTACGAAGTTGGAGTCTACATCTGTTACATAGAGTTTCCGCTCCATCCACACAGTGGGAGGCGGACAGGGACGAATGCTCCCATCAGCTTCCCTTACTCCTTGTGAGGAGCAGGAGTACCAGTGTCAGTGGGGGCATTCTTTGAGTATGACCAAGTGGGTCTATACTAGACCTGCTAAATTGAATCCCAGAAGATCGACTGTGGCAGCATCGATCTTCTGCATAGTGTAGACATGACCTTAGTGAATTAATTCTAGGGGAGTTACTCTCCTGTTCTTCTGTGTATACTAGTAGCACTGACTTCTTGTGGTGGGAGCCTCTTTTTCTTTACTGTCTAACTGCCTGTCAGTCACCTGGCAAGAGAAGTCAGGGTTATTTGACTTATACTTTGAGAAACCCATTGTATAGGTAGGCAAGTAATATATTTTATTGTCATTGTGTACTCTTAAGACTTTCTGGAAGAAACTAAAATGGTAGGAAGCTTGATGCATATTTCTCTAGAACTGTCATTAACTCTGAGTGAACTTCTGGTAGTCTCTATTGACTTCCGCGCACAACTTCTCACTTCTAATTAGAATGGAAGAGAATTATATAGTCTATTTTCAGGCAATTTTCTATACTATAGAGGGGCATTTCTCACTATTTATTTCTAAAATAATCTGATTGAAACCTCATTTAAATCTATGTAGACGATAATCAGAAATTCAATATTCTTTTAAATCAAAAGTAGCGGTCAGCAAGTGGATGGAAAAGAATTAGCATGCATTCTCTTTTTGTTTGGCATTGTAGAGTCATGAAAAAGAATAATGAATTACAGATTACTCAAATATGCAGTATTCAGTGTAAAACCCAGAATAAATGCTAATGAAATTATTTCTTTGTGAACAAGCACCAAACCTTGCGTGCTCAGTTCTTAACCAGAGAGATAGTAAAATATGCAGCTGCTATTAAGACTTTTATTGATCTGATAGTGACATTTTTGTCATTCTAGCCTTCAAAGTTATCTTTTGGTTGTTTCACCTGTAAGGATTTTTAAGTTCTTCTGTAATGTAATTGAGTTGATTCCTGCAAAAAAATACATTAGCATAATGTTACTCATAATCAGATGCTGAAATGCCAAAATGCTAAAGCCTGGTCTTTTATTTCTGATATCACTATTGCTGCTTTTCAACCTCTAGCAAGAATAAAAGACCAGGTAAGATTCTTAACTTAACCAAAGCTGTTAGATCTGGGTTCTGTACCGAGCTCTGCCTCTTTCACTATATGACACTGGACAAGTCCCTTAACCTCTCGATGACTCACTTACCTGTAACACGAGGTGATTAATGTCAATGGCATTGCAAGGTTTAGGGATTTTTGTAAGGAAGGAGCTGTGGCTTAGTGTGGAGTTGAAGTGGATTGCTCAGGTGTATACGTTATGTTTCATTGCCAAAGTGTAAGAATCTAGCTTAGAGAACAACCAGGACTTCAGACTAATAAATTGTTTAAATTAATGACAGGTTTTCAACAAAGCTCACATGCCACAAGGTTGCTTGTGACCTCCATGAGTGCTGGAAAATGTAAATGTTTTTTAATAAAAACATTTTTATACCAAATACAGGCCTTAATGCTGGGGTGACCATATTTCACAATGGAAAAATGACACTCCCTAGCTGCTCTCCTGATTTCTCCCTTCGTCCAGATGGTGGCCCCAGCATCCTAAAGTGCTCCCCCCCTTCCCGCGCCCCTGAGACTTTTGCTGGTCACTGGAACCCTTGTCTTCCCTTCCGGCACGTTCCTCTGCACCTAATTTCACTTTTTGACAAAAATGGCCATTTGTCCCATTTGCACTTGCTAACTGATCAAGTCAGCAAGCACAAATGGGACAAAAGCCCACTTTTGCAAATAATAATAATTTGGGACAGCCAAATTATTATGTCTAATAAATCTGTTATTCTCTAAGGTGCCACAGGATTCCTCATTGTTTTTGCAGATACAGACTAACACAGCTACCCCTCTGAGATTTTGCACTAAGTAGGGTGACCACAGACTAACAGATTTATTAGGCATCACAAAAACTTACACCCTAATAAATCTGTTAGTCTCTAAGGTGCTGCACAGGACTCTTTGTTGTTTTTACTTAATGTAGTTACTGTCATTTAGTAATGAAATACTACTACAATTGCTTATCCATGAGTCTTTCATGAAAACTTTTGTAACATTTTTACAGCCACCAGAATGTAAACTTCCAAATATTCATTTTTGTTAGACTTATTTTAAGCTACACTGTTTTATGCTCGTAATTGTAGGGAAATGAAATATTTTAATGCACTTAAATATCTACAGATATTAGGGACACATTTTCATACCTAAGTGGCTAAAATTAGCCATTCATTTCAATATTTAAGTATCTAAATAAGTTTTAGGCAGGATATAGGTATCTGACTTCAGGCATTTGAGTTTAAAACTGAATCTTTAAATATAATGGTCCATATTTAGCAAAGTATTTAAAGATGTGCTTGAAGTTAGACACATTAGTCACTTCCTCTAGTGCTAAAAATTAAGTCTGAGAACAGTATTTATGTGTCTCAGCTGAGTCAAGAAAAACAAAGATTGCACTTTTGTAGGGTGCCTGAAAGTGGAGACAGCCCAAACTGATACTCGAATCATGCACATACTGGTTTTCTTTTCAGCAACAAGGGCTGAAATGTAGAAATCTCTTGAGGAACTAGAGGAGATAATAATATATAGCAAGATTGTTTAAACTTAATGTTTAAATATATTCAGAAAGTGTAGATTTATGAGTGAATAAAATAAGCCTTGGGAAATACTATTCTGTAGTTTTCTGTTGGATAGTGAAGAAACAATTTTATAAAGTAAACTTATTAGTATTAAAAGAAGATTGAGTCTACTAAAATTCACACAACTTCATAAAAACATTTAGTATATGATGCTAGAGTGAGGAGATAAAAAAACAAATTTCCAAGTGGTATTAAAACAAATAGCTCCAATTTAACTTTATGATCCTACCCCAGTTTCACCCCTGCAGTGTACAGTTGACCCTCTTGTAGTCTTCCCCTTAGGACAGGGGTGGGCAACATTTGGCCCATGGGCCAGATCTGGCCCACTAAGCCTTTTAATCTGGCCCACGGCCTGCTCCTATGGAACGGAGCAGCTCCGTGTCGCTCACAGGGCTTATCTAGACTACGCTGAAGTGCCGAAAGAGGATATGCAAATTACAGAGTGGAGCTTTCGAAAGTGAAAGTAGTTTGGATGTGGCTTTTTTGATGACCCCCTCCCCTCTTTTTTTGAAGAGAAGCTTTTCCTCAAAAAACAAGGCTATTCCCTGAGGCGCTCTGTGCCTCACACGGGTCATGGAAGTGGACTTCCTATTTCCCCTGCCTCCAGCACAATCTCTCAGCTCCTTTGGCCACACAGCCAATGGGAGCCAAGATATTGTGCTAGGGGTAGGGACACCATGTGAAGCCTCACCTCCACCTCTCTGTAGTGCAGAGAACCACATGGAACAGTCAGCCATTTTGAGCAATCAGGGACTGCTGACAGGCAGGTAAACCTGCCTGAGGCTCCCACTGGGATGCGCAAGCACCTTCTGGCCAAAGCCTGCCTCGGGCATCCCACCCCTTCCTACACACCTCCTCCAGGCCAGAGTCCTCTCCTGCTCCTATAGTCCCTTCTGGATGCTGCACCCCAATACCCTGCCCCTGGTCATCACCCAAACCTTCTGAACCCTCCTTCCCCTCAGCCCAGGTCACAGCTCCCTCCCAGATCCTGCACCCCCTCTGACATCCTTCCCCCAGACCAGAATCCTTTCCTATACCCATACCCCATCCCGGATCCTGCACCCAATCCCTTAACCCCTTCTTTGCCCAAACTCCCTCTTAGACCCCACATCTTCTCCTGCACCCCAGTCACCTGCCCCAAGCTCCCTTCTGCACCCAACCTCTGTCCCAGACCCTGCACCGCCCCCATAGAAAAGTGAGGCCCTTGATTACTTATCAAAACTTGGAGTGCCCCCCCCCCATCAAAAAATATTGCCCACCCCAGCCCTAGGACATGGTGCTTTGGTTCGTTTTAAGGTGATACTGCTCTTTTTGCACTGCTTTTTACAATTATTGTCCATAAAAAGAAGTCAGACTTCCAACTTTCCCTAGTAAGGCATGCAAGTGAATTTTACGATAATAAAAAAAACTTACCATCCATCATAGGCCCAAAGTCCATTATAAAATGCCAAGCTGATAGAACCAGCAGAAATTTTAGAATCACTGAAAGAATTTTTAAAATTTTCTGTTTTTCCTGCAAATGAAAAAAATTGATGCTGAATTATGCTGAGGCAAAATTAATCCTAGAATACTAGGACTGGAGGGGACCTTGAGAAGTCATTGAGTCCAGTCCCCTGCCCTCGTGGCAGGATTGAGTGCTATCTAGTCCATCCCTGATAGACATTTATCTAACCTACTCTTAAATATCTCCACAGATGGAGATTCCACAACCTCCCTGGGCAATTTATTCCAGTGTTTGACTACCCTGACAGTTAGGAACCTTTTCCTAATGTCCAACCTGAACCTCTCTTGTTGCTGTTAAAGTCCATTGCTTCTTGTTCTATCCCCAGAGGCCAAGATGAACAAGTTTTCTCCCTCCTCCTTACGACACCCTTTTAGATACCTGAAAATTGCTATCATGTCCTCCCTCAATCTTCTCTTTTCTAAACTAAACAAACCCAGTTTTTTCAGCCTTCCTTCATAGGTCATGTTCTCTAGACCTTTAATCATTCTTGTTGCTTTTCTCTGGACCCTCTCCAATTTCTCCACATCTTTCTTGAAATGCGGTGCCCAGAACTGGACACAATACTCCAACTGAGGCCTAACCAGTGCAGAGTAGAGTGGAGGAATGACTTCTCGTCTCTTGCTCACAACACACCTGTTAATGCATCCCAGAATTATGTTTGCTTTTTTTGCAACAGCATCAGTGTTGACTCATATTTAGCTTGTGGTCCACTATAACCCCTAGATCCCTTTCTACTGTACTCCTTCCTAGACCGTCACTTCCCATTCTGTATGTGTGAAACTGGTTGTCCCTTCCTAAGTGGAGTACTTTGCATTTGTCTTTACTAAACTTCATCCTGTTTACCTCAGACCATTTCTGCAATTTGTCTATATCATTTTGAATTATGACCCTATCCTCCAAAGCAGTTGCAACCCCTCCCAGCTTGGTATCATCTGCAAACTTAATAAGCGTACTTTCTATGCCAATATCTAAATAGTTGAGTAAGATATTGAAAGAGCCAGTCCCAAAACAGACCCCTGCGGAACCCCACTTATTATACCTTTCCAGCAGGATTGAGAACCATTAATAACTACTCTCCTGAGTACGGTTATCCAACCAGTTATGCACCCACCTTATAGTAGCCACATCTAACTTGTATTTGCCTAGTTTATTGATAAGAATATAATGCGAGACCGTATCAAATGCCTTACTAAAGTCTAGGTATACCACATCCACCGCTTCTCCCTTATTCACTAGACTCATTATCCTATCAAAGAAAGCTGTCAGATTGGTTTGACATGATTTGTTCTTTACAAATCCATGCTGGCTGTTCCCTATCACCTTACCACCTTCCAAGTGTTTGCAGATGATTTCCTTAATTACTTGCTCCATTATCTTCCCTGGCACAGAAGTTAAACTAACTGGTCTGTAATTTCCTGGGTTGTTCTTATTTCCCTTTTTATAGATGGGCACTATATTTGCCCTTTTCCAGTCTTCTGGAAACAATCACAATTGAATGAAACAACATTGTCTTTATTATAGCTCTTTGACAATTTAAGAAATCATATAAATGGAATTTTTTCCCCCAGAACGTTTTCCAGTTTATTCTCTTCACTCACTAAAAGTCTGATCCTAAGAGGTTGATTGCCCTCAACTCTAAAGTCAATTTGAGTTGAAGTCAATTAACAGGTTCTTCTATTAAAATCATATTAAGTTAGAATTACAGCAAGCAAACAATATTTTTCAGCAAATGATCCAGTAGCAAGTCATGGCAGAAACAAAAGTATACTCTAAATTACTGTCTTCGTAAAACTAAAGCCAAACAAAAATTAAATTACCTTGTGCAAGGAGAATAATTCCACTTACAATAATGATTAAGACAATGATCATTTTAGCAGCAGTGAAAAAATTCTGAACATAGCTCCCCAACTTCACACTCATTGCATTCACTGTGGTAATAATCACTAGGGGAAAATGAAGATTGCATTTCTCAGTTTAAATGGTATAAATCACAAAACTATAATAATTGGATTTAAAGAAAAATTAATATAATTTTTATCTTCGGTTCAGACACCCAAGTCTGTTTATTTTGGTTTTTTTCTTATACTGGTTTGTAAACTCCATGTAATTATTGCAATTTCTCACATTTGGTGGTTTGTTAAAGAATGAGAGCAATTTTCTGAAACTGAGGAATTTCTTGAAGTCTCTTTAAAACATTTTTAAAAACATTTGATAACTTTTAATCTAGAAAATAAAATATGAACTTGGACCATTTTTTTATTTCCAAAAGATGGCGCCCATGCTTCTGATCTATATACACTATTCCTGAGTGTGATCTTTCTGAATAAGGATGAAACCTGATTTATACCTTCTAACCCAAAAAGCGAAACTTCCTTTTGCCTGATCTACACTAAGGGTTATTTCAAAATAACCCCCCTTTGGTCAAATGTATAATAGGAGTGTCCATACTACCAAGCCCGTTATTTTGAAAGAATGGGCTGGTTACTTAGAAATTTTTACTCCTGCTTTCCTCGGGGAATAACACTAATTTTGAAATAGTTGTTTCAAAATAGCATTAGTATGGATGCTCCGGTGCTGCTATTTTGAAATAACTCCTCCCCAGAGTAATTTTAACTAATTACTCCCCAGTGCTTCTTGGAGCTTTAAGTCGAGGTAGCGCATCCACATTAACAGAGCCTGCCTCTGACTAATTTCAAGGCTTCCCTGTTGTATGGACACTTTTTTGTTGTTTGGGGAGTTATTAAATCAAATGTAGCTATTTCAAAATAGTTTCCTAGGGTAGACAGGCTCTTCAAGTTGAACTCATCCTTTCTATTGTTTTATTCTTCCAGAGACATTAGGTTTAGAAAAGACCTCCATTGTATTTGAAGTTATCAAATCTATCTGTCTTCCAATGCAAGAATTGTGCTTACTAATAGTTTTCTGTACAGGCAGTCCCCGGGTTACATGGATCCGACTTGCATCAGATCCCTACTTACAAACGGGGTGAGGCAACCCCGCACTAGCTGCTTCCCCCCAGCAGACCAGGGAGACGCGAAGCTAGCGCCCCCCCCCCTCCCCCCGCAGCAGACCAAGGAGACGCAGAGCGGCTTTTCTCAGCAGACACCTCAGCTTGAGAATAAAGGACTGAGGGAAGTGAGGTGTGGGAGAATAAAACTGAGCTCTGGAGAAATGTTTGGCTAGAGTTTCCCCTACATTATGTACCAGTTCCGACTTACATACAAATTCAACTTAAGAACAAACCTACAGTCCCTATCGTGTACGTAACCCGGGGACTGCCTGTATTACTTTCTAGTGATGTATGCATTCAAGGTTTTAATATGTTAAGAGATGAGGCTTTTACTATCTTTCCTGGAAAAAATAATTCATGAACTGCTACGTAGTATCATATGTCAGTCCCATTTTAAAAAAATAGAGATCTTACCAATGGTAGCTGCTGCAAGACACTTAATGACAACTACAGGAGGGTCACAGCCTGGATAAAAAGGCGCTGAAGCATATTCTGCAAAGCTGAGACAAATGATAGCAAATGCACTGGGTTTGATGACTAGTAAACTAGTCCAGGAAAACAAATATGCTGGAATAGGACCAAATGCTTCCATAAGGTAAGGATATTCTCCCCCTGATTTTGTGATCATTGTGCCAAGCTCAGCAAAACATAGTGCACCTAAACAAAAAGAAAAAATACAGATAGCAGTATAGTGCTTTTAGATTATATACTTCATTAAACTACACTTGTTTTAATTAGCTCCTACTTTTTTATAAATAATATATATTTAATAAAATGGTTTTAAAGACTTGTGATACTTCAATATATTTGTTTAAAATCACAAATAAATAGTGACAAAAATTTTTAAACCATAATTTGCAAAAGAATTTCCATAAGTTTGTAAAAGTATTGAAAACTAACAAGTTACTCATTAGTTCTTAACAATTAGAAGTGCCTGATTTGAGATTTTTTCAGACTTAAAGTTTTTGCTAACTTAACTGTGGTTTTTCTGGAGTTGTTTAAAATTAAATGCAATATTCCAGACATAGATGACCCTAAACCATTTAGAGGAGAGAGTTTTACTTCCTCACTCCATTATATCTGAATAATTGCTTTTTACTTATTTACCACATTACAAACTCATAAGCTAACTTGCTTTTACACTATAGCAAACTCATTTTAAATTATTACCTACTCAGAATTTGAATCTATAATGTGAAACTTACTCCTAACATACTCTCTCGGATTATTGCCTTGTTTTTCAAACCCTTTATTATTCTGGACTTTCAGATAGTTAAATATTTTTGGCAAATATTTCTATTTTAGTTTTCTATTTAGAAATTCAGAATGCCATTTGGTAATAACAAACTTTTATTTTATTTTACTTACCTAATGTAGAAAGAACTCCACAGGCTGACCAGATGATTAAACAAGGTCCCACAGCTCCAACATTGGCAAGTACTGACTTTGGAGAAATAAAGATGCCTGAGCCAATAACTGTACCAACAATAACACAGGTCCCACTGATCAGGCCCACCTTGAAGTGAATGAGATATTCCAGTAAGGTAACTTAATATTAACTTCTTGTGCTATATTATTTTCTTCAGTTAAATGAAAGAACAGTTATCATTAGTATTTTTCTGGCATCACATATGCATCTTCTATTTATTGATCTGTTGATAGACATGCACACAATTTAACTGCATAGCTGCTATTTTTAAGATGTTTTCACATGTCATAATACAACATAGTAGTCACCTTTCTCAAAAACATAAATTAATATGGCCTTGTATGCCTGTATACCCAAGAGTGCCCTTATCCTGT
Source organism: Pelodiscus sinensis (assembly GCF_052426305.1). Lineage (NCBI taxonomy): Eukaryota > Metazoa > Chordata > Testudines > Trionychidae > Pelodiscus > Pelodiscus sinensis. The sequence goes on from NC_143063.1 coordinate 28,976,281, forward strand.
TAAACAGGTAAAATAAACTGAACTGGTAAAAAACCACAGCAGACCTCAATGATTGTTGGCCCATAGATTACTACTATATAAAATAGTTTTGAATTTATTCATTAGGCTTGTGTTTGTAGAATAGCCCTGAAATTGCTTCTGTATTTTGTTTTTAAAAAGATATATATTATATTCTGTTTCCTAATACAGTAGACTTCTGATAATCTGACACCCTTGGGACACAGGGGGTGCCGGATTATCGGATATGCCGGAGTATCGGGAGGTACTCCAGCGGGGTTCTGTGACAGGTCTGCTGGGACCTGCACTGCGTGGGGGGTTCAGTGGGGAATGGCGCGGTGAGGGGCTAACTCTCTGCCGTGTTGCGGGGAGGCAGTGGAAGCTCTGTGCAGCCAGCTTGCAAGCGGGGAAACTTGTAAGCGGTGGCAGAGAGGGGCGAGAGGCAGGAAGCTGTTTAAGGCAGGTGGGCAGGGATGGGAGGGGGGCGGCGGGGAACACTGCTGCTGCTATTTTCAGACCTGAAGTTGTTCTGTCATAATTGTGTAGGATTCCATTCAGTTTCTGTATCTTGATCATTCTATTAAGTGGAAGAATTTTACTCATTTGGATTTTGGCCAGAGTAAACAGTTTTGGTAGATAGTTAAGGGACATGCAATCCTAACATACTGTTCCAGCATGCCTGTTTCATGATGTTCGGGGTCAAAAAAACTCTTTGCAATCCTGTTAACAGAAGACACAGTGAAAGAAAGTAAGTGAGAACAGAATCCTGTTAAAACTTTAGTTATATTGTTGCTTTTTTCTGCAATAAAAAGCCATATGTGAGATCTTGTAATGTCTACCAAACATTACTCAGCGGTACTGGACAGTACTGAATTTTTCTTACTGCAATATTTCAGGATTATCTCTTGTCCTAACAACTGACAATCTATAATTAACTTAAGGATAATGATTACAGTGCACATTGCATATTTGTTTGCAGCACTAAAACTGAACCTATTAACAGAGCAATTTACAGCTTACAGTGTGCCCCACATTCACCTTTACCCTTACTAACTGCAGTTATATCTTCAACAAGGAGTGGAACAAACATATATTCCTTTCTCTAGAAGAGCACTTCCATGTCTTTTTGTTACGTGAAACATTGCACACCAGCTATTAAATGGTTTAAGTTGGGGTGGGGAACCTAAGGTCTGGGAGCCTAATGCAGCCGCTGGCTTGCCTGGAACTGGCCCCCTAAGGCTTAGGGCTCTCTACCCCAACCATTGGGGAGCCTGTGCTGGCACTCCAGATCCCCTGCTATTCCCCATGGTGCTAGAACACACAAATTCTACTAGCCTGGGCCCCCCAAAACTCTGCTGTGCAAGCGGATTGTGGAAATGCCTGTGGCCGCCAACCCAAAAGAAAGTTTCCCCCATGCCTGCACTACTTGGAGTATTTTAATACACACAATCAATTTATAACCATTGACACTAGAAGAATGTGTAAATTGAACACTGTTGTTTGTTTATTTGTGTGCATCTTCCTGGATGTGGTAAAGATGAAAATAACTTTATAGCTAAATTGACCTGCTCATTTCAGTCTTCTCCAACATTGCATCCATATTTTTAGGCTAGTTAAGAGTCTCACAAATGAGGATGAGGGACTGATATACATGACATTAAGGGTAACATTTTTGAAAGCAAAAGTTTTATCATACGTTTTACACACATTCCTTTGGTTTTGATGAATCAGCATTTTCTGCCAAAATGTTAGGCATTTTTCAATGCGCTCTTCTTAATAACTGATTAGAAATATTACTAACATAGAAATCAACAGTGCTAAATGTAAACAGAAAAGCACAGCCTTCTTATTAAAATAAGTATTTTAGAAAACTATTCTTGCCTCTTTCCGAAGATTCATAGTTTGGGGTTCTTTACTTTGGATGGATTGTTCATCTCTTTCCCTGTTAGTCTCTCCTTTTCTTTTTCTCAAGTTTTCTTCACCCATTTTGCTTATTTGATGTTGAGATATCTATATATATTAAACAGAACTAACAAATTTCATCTTTATTTTACTTTTAAATACAATCAGATAAATATACACATAAATCTCTTTTCCTCATAACTGTAAAAACCTCATTTTTCAATAGGATAGATGCACAAATGTGTGCACACTGAAGATGAAAATAAAATGTATTGACTATCATGATTAACAGATACATAAATATTTATTTGTTCAAAAATTATGGTAATTAAACACTCAGACTATGCACACAAATGTGGATTCGATTGTTTCCCGGAATGTTTCAGTAACATATTGTCAACTGGTAAAGCAAGTTTCAATTTAGGATAGATCAGATTTTGGTACTACCAAACCTATTCAAGTAAAAATTCCATCTGATCCTAAATCTGTATTTCTGGAAACTAAAATATTGATAATTTTGCAGTTGTATATACTGTAGTTTAATACATTTAGTGCACAATGTTTTAACTCCCCACATTTTGGTCGGTGTTTTGTATATGATGAATAATACTACATTGCAGTTCTATAGTCCTTGAAATATTCAAAATACTCTTGTCAATAGTAACTATTTCAGCTTAATGATCCAAAAAAGTTTTTCATGGGAAGGCATTAGAAATCAAAATAATGCCTCTGAATGTGATTAACTATAGCAACAATGTCTTTTGAGAAACACTTCGTTCCCAGCCTGATGATCTAGTTTAAAAAAGCTTCAAGTGTCATTGACCCAATGAAATAGACAGGCTTCAATGAAAATGTTGCCTTCATAAGGAATTGCAGGAATTGACCATCAGATTGTATTGCAATTTTGTGCCTGACCTCCCTATCTGAAAGAGAACTTCAATTCTCTCTAACTGAGAATGTTAATCTAAAATGTTTTAACAATGTGTACTTACCTTATTTCTTTATATTTATTTGTCATAAATCTGACCACAGACCTCTTTGTGTGGGGTGTTGCTTCACTGCTTCAGTTAGATTTAAAGTTGCTCAGTAGGGAATGTCCATGTCTGAAGGCTGAATATCCGAAGAGGAAGACACTTAAGTACAGAGGTTATAAAAGGTAATTATTAAACAGATTTGTAGCTAAGAAGCTTTGAGATATGAATCCAAGGAAACCAACAGACCAATTAGCTTGTTTGTAAAATTTTTATTGGCTTGATCTGTTTCTATTAATGTTTTGCCAGCATCTAAGTATTTTATTACATAGTGAGAGTGGACTGAGATTCAGGTAAAATAAGTTTTTTTAATTATGCTTGCAAGTGTCAAGATCTTTTTAATTCCTAAACTTTGGGGAAAGATAACTTTGGAAGTGATTATTTTACTATTGTGGCGACTCGTTTTTTATACTGTGTGAGTTCTGCAGATGTTAATTATATCCAAGACACAGTGTTCCTTTGTTTTTTCTTTAAGAGGTTAGAGCATGTTTAGCAGAAGCTTTCATGGTTTTTAAAATTAAATTTAAGACAGCTGTATAGGCAGGTTGAATCTTTTCATTCATAATTCCAATTAAATTCTTTTTTCTAAATGTTTAAAACTGTTTTATGAAAAATATTGAACTTTCAATTTTTCTACATCTGTGTCCAGGCAAAAAGCATGGTATTTCAAAAGAACCTGAAGCAATCTTTCACTCATTCCTGCCAATAATCCTTTATACTCACAAAACAAATATTGCTTCAAAGAGTCTAGGTGCTACTTTACAGCACAAATTTGAAAGTATGAGAGTGCATAGTTTAACTTTTTCCCTGTAACATTACCTTAGTTGTTCTTGGGGAGTAAATGGAAACATTTTATTTCTGTTATACCCCAAGAGTCATACCAAGCTTTTTCTCTTTTATTTTCTATTTCAGTTGCCAACATCCACGTCCTGGATATTTTTGCAGCTTTGGACTAAGACATGAACAGCTTGAGCCATCCTAGGTATATATATTCAGAGAGTGTGGTCCAGTGACTTGAAGACTCAGGTTTGTGCTACTACCATGCTGTTTAATCTGAGTTGTTTTGTTCCTTCATGTATAAAATGGGTAAATATAGTATTAATATACTACCCATCCAGAATATTTTGGAAGTTAATCTTTTAAAAATTTCTTTAAATGATAGCTGCTTATAGAATTGCAAAGTATTATGAGCACTTCTACCTGTAGAGCTCTCCGTCTTTCCCACCCTAATACGAGGCGATCAGGAGATCTACTGAGATGCCACCTGTGGGCAGGAGACACAGTAATCCCTAATGTGATATTTCATGGCTATTGAAGAGCTGCTTCCTTGTCAAACCCATGAGTGGCTGTTGACATCAAGAAACTCATAATTATTCTAAGGGCCTGGGGAGGCAGAGAGCTGAATGTGATCCTATCTGAACAGTGTAGGTTGCTAATGTTGAAACATTAAGGTACTCTTAACTGCTTTCTCAGTGTAATCATAAATAGTAATTTTTCAACTTTAGTTCCTAGTAGGGATAATGCTATTTTTATAATTATTACTGCAGTCATGTTTGTTAGGGGTTAATAGTTACTGTTTGTTACAGTGCCTATTCTATTTTGGATCTATGATAATATTCTAATATATGATAACTGTTGAAACCTGGAGGAAACTTTAGTTGGGCCTTAAGTATTTCAGAATAGAAATTTTCTATTTTAGCCTCATCCTCAAGTGGGTTACTATCTTTTAACAGGTGGGAACAATGTGTTATCTGTACTTGCTCCTCTCTGAGTCCTGACTTCAATGTATTTAAACAGTCATTGCTTTAAGAACTGACTGTAAGTAGTAAGCTTACCTTTACATTTTTTCCAGGATTGTCACTGCAGCTATAAAGAATTACCACATATTCTTTGTTCTTCTTTCTATTTAGTATTGGAAATATTTCTGGAATATTGCAGCAATGCAATTTTGTTTGCTTATAAAAGTGGCATAAAAATTCCAAGGACAACCATTGTAGTAGATGGGCCTGAATAAAAACTCTGATCCAATTATTCATAATTGTTGAGTTCAGATATAAATCTGAAAGATTTAGTTGCACCCTTAATTTAAAACAGACCAGATCAAAATTCTAGATCCAGCTCCCACCACTCTCCCTGTTAAGGTCTATCCAAGATCCACACTCTGTGGCCTAAATCTGGCTCTAACAAATAGCTTTTTGAAAGCCCAACAAAACCATATTACTCATCTAATTATTCTATTTGAAAGGTTTATACTTTACCAAGCTTGTTTTCCTGGTAGTACTGAATTTGATCTTCATTAAAATTTACTTCCCATATTTGTTAATAAATGAAACAAACACTCCAGCAATATAAGGATTAATGAGTTCTCCCTAGCATCTCCACCAAGTGTTGACTTCATCCTCAGTTACTGAAGTTCAGTGACATTTCCCTGTGCAGGATACAGATAACTACAATGGCCCACTGAAACAATCAGTGCTGGAAGTCTGGATTTTTTTAGTGTTTGGTTTTGTAATCTTGATTGAAAACTAATTCTCTTCCTATTTCTTCATCTGAATATTGTACTTCAGCATGCTTTTGTGGCTATCCAATCTTTTATTAGTCTGTCTATTTTATTATCATATAGAATTGAGCCTTACAATCTAGTATATTAGGCATATTTTACAGTGCATCTTACTGAATTTCTAGTGGTGTTTTCCTAGAAAACAAAAGAACCTTGTATATCATGAATATGCTTAGTCTGGGAGTTTTTGAACTTGAATTCATAAGGTGCCTTTGAGTAGCCTCTAGATGTGTTTAGAATATTTCCTCTCCTCCCAGGATACAGTTGCTAAGATGAAACCAGCAGGTAGATCTTACATCTTAATGAATGTTTCAGTTGTTCATCCCTCCCTGCAGACCATTTGTTTGAAAATCCTCTTTCCTTATTTTCCTTTGGACAAAAAAAGTCTTTATTCTTTCTCAATATAATTATTGGCTTGTTTCACCAAGAAAGTGAGAGTCAATGGGCCATTTACAGTTATCATCTGTAAAGATCCTATTTCTCATCCCAGCTTAGCGAAAAAGAGATTGGTGATCCTAAATTTCACAGAATAGCTAGAAAATGTAATAGATTTTGAGCCTCTGGACTGAAATTACATATGTCCGTCAAGTGTTGTTCTGACTCCTGTGAAGAGGATGTAGTCTGGATCACTGATATGCACCTTCAAGGTGTTTTCTGTGCGGCTGCGGCAATGCATTCAGGGGCCCTTCTCAAAAGTACCTCTTAAAGCAGGAATTATAATCTTTCCTACTCTTGGTATATATATTGGCATTGGAAAAGCTTCAGAAAAGGGCAACAAAAATTATTAGGGATTTGGAACGGGTCCCATATGAAGAGAGATTAAAAACACTTGGACTTTTCAGCTTAGAAAAGAGGAGACTAAGGGGGGATATGATAGAGGTCTATAAAATCATGACTGGTGTGGAAAAAGTGAATAAGGAAAAGTTATTTACTTATTCCCACAATAGAACAACTAGGGGTCACCAAATGAAATGAATAGACAGCAGGTTTAAAACAAATAAAAGGAAGTTCTTCTTCACACAGCGCATTGTCAACCTGTGGGACTCCTTGCCAGAGGATGTGGTGAAGGCTAGGACTTTAACAGGGTTCAAAAAAGAACTAGATTGATTCATGGAGGTTAGGTCCATCAATGGCTATTAACCAGGATGGGTAGGGATTGTGGAGGCAGGAAAAGGGAATAAGGGAATTTGTGTGCAGCCATCTTGGTCTTGTTAACAAGAGAGCAATAGTCAGGCTAAGTCTGTGGCCTGACAACGCGAGATCTGTAATTAGACGCTGCCTTCGCCTTTCGACTCTATACGGAGATAAGGATAGAATGCTGACTCTGGCAGGGACCTTGAGATAAGGAGCATCTGGGTAGAACTAAATAACTGTTAGCCATTGGTGTTTGTAATGGGAAGGAGACTAATTGTTGTTGTTAATATATCTAAGAGACAGTATATAAACTGCTTCATAATTGCTTGTATTCGAAGATCCCCCTCGGAAAGGTGGGGACTTCCCCCACCCCCATCTGAACCAGTTTTTCCCTTGCTGCAGCTCGTAATAAAACTGCCTCTGGCTACTTGTTGCTTACAAACTCAGAGTGAGGACAATGTTTTCTTCCACAGAATGGTGTCCCTAACCTCTGTTTCTCTGGAGGTGGATGACATGGGAGTGATCACGTGAGGATTACCTATTGTGTTCCCTCCCTCTGGGGCACCTGGTATTGGCCACTGTCAGCAAGGAAGTTTATCTGGCCCACGGATGCCTTGCTGCTCCCTCCACCCCCCCGACCAATCAGGGCTTGGTGATGGGTCTCCTCCCACCCTGCAGGGGGCTCAGCACTTAGTCAACTTAGTCAACTGTTGGTTAGCTGGCGGTTGACTCTAAGCACAGCGCTCCCTTGCAGGACAGAGGCAGGGAGTAAGAGACTTCATGTGCTTCCCATCCCCAGGCCCTGATTGACTTGGGGGCAGTAGGGGGAAGCACATGAAGTCTCCTCCCACTGCCAGAGGCACAGATACCTAGAGGGAACCACCAGCTGTTCAGAACAGCTGGTGGTTCTCTCGGGGTGAGGAGAAAGACTTTGCGCACTCCTCACTTCTACGGGTCTATGGGTGGGGAAGCCCCATCCCTTCTGGGGCGGCCCAGGGCCACTTCAGAAATTTCTGATAATGTTTTGGAAATTTCTGAAGTGGGCCCTGGTCAAAAATTATTGCCAACCCCTGGGCTAGATGGACTGTTAGTCTGACCCAGTATTGCTGTTCTTATGTAAATATACCAAGACGGAATAGTGGAGACAATTGTGCAAGCTGACGTTATCTGTGAGACAGGGGTTGTTTTACGTCAGTTTACAAGGCATCCTGGAAACACCCATTCTTCTTTGAGGAGTGTCACTATGAGTACTCTACTTCACATGTTGGTATATTCCTGTGCAGAGATCAGAGATAGGCCAAATGTTGGAAAAGTCTCTTTCGAAAAAAGAATCAGAAAAAGGTACACAAATTGCAGTTCACAATTTGTGTACCGTTTTCTAGAGGGGAAAAAAAGCAGTGTAGACATAGCCATAGTGAATAAGCCCTCAGTGTATGAAATTTAGAAGATACTTGCTGGTAACTTACAAACCATACTAATTTCTGATAATGTTTTGGAATATTGGTATGTATTCCCTTCCCACTCAATGTAAAGAACAAGTTTTCAAAGATATTTTAACCCAGCCTTCTAATTTTACCTTTTCACAAGGTGTTAAAATAGCTTCTGAATAAAAGTTGGTCTTTTGTTTCATGCTTAACTTTAAAATGTATACATTTCTTATATCTGCAACTATAGAGACTGTGTCTAGACAACATCCCTTTTTCGAAAGTAAAACCACAGTCTAGACTACTCAGTACAGGATCTTTCGAAAAAGCCTGACGTTTTTGACAAAACTGCGTCTAGACCACACTTTCATTTTCGAAATAGCGCTTTTCTGAAAAAGCGCCATGATGCAATTATGCAAATGAAGCACGGGATATTTAAATCCCCGCTTCATTTGCAGTTTCAAAGTGTCTAATTTACATCCCCCTGTCGAAAGAGGGATGTAGTCTAGACACAGCCAGAGAGAGCAGCCATGCACAAAACAGAATTACCCTGTGAACCTCAAACGGATGTTGTATTGGCTGTGTCACATGTCTAAAAGTGTTTTTGTAATACAGGAGGTTCTGGAGTCACTCTAGACTGTGACTGACAGTGTCAAACCAGTCACAGAGAGCACTTTTGTTTGCCACTCTGGCTAACGACACCAGTTCCCTAAGACACCCCAGTTCTTCTGTGTCACCACCAGTAACACTCCTCATAGAGATGGGAGATTATGAAAACCAATCTCACCAAATGAAAAAGTCCTTCTGATCCCAAAGGACCAGCCACATTCCCAGGTCAATGGGAATAATTTACTGAATAATTTACTGTCTTAAATCAAATTTCTGAAATACATCCACTATTAGGAAGGGTCATCAGTCCTTTCTCTCAAGCTTTAGTTCATAGCACACATTCTCCAGAGGTGAGAAGCCAGACTGGAGACAAAATTGGAAGAGCCTTCAGGGGCCTTTTTATATTCTCAACCATGTGGACGGACTCCTGTTGTTCTCACCATGAAAAAGCAGATCCCAAAATGGAGTTAGTCATACAAGCATGTCACAATCCAAGACCCATTGTCAGTTAAGTACCTCTGTTCATTTGGCTACCACGATGGTTTTCAACCTTTTCAAGCATACAGACCCCTTTTCAACCTACTAAAGTTTTACGGTCCGCCCAAACAATATAGCTGTTTTCAAACATTCCCTTACTTGATAATCATTTGAAATGTATAATCGTTCATGATAACAAGTATAGTAGTATTGAGAGAGAATACAGGATTTTCACATTGAAATGTAGTAACAACTTTTAGGTACCATATATTTTTATTGAATAAAATGTTATTGGATCCACCGATCCATTTTTGCTAGTGGCCCAACTAAACCATTCCCACCATGGGATGATGTATTCATGTAACATGATTGTTTGAAAAAAGAGAAAAAATGGTAAAAAGTTTATAAGTCGACTCCAAAGTACAGTCGCAGCTTGTCAGTTTCAGTGTGGGCTGAGGGACATGCAGACTGCAGGGCAGAGCTGCTCAGCTGCTGTTCACTGTCCACAGCCAATGATAGCTAAGAGGCTCTGTCCCTGCATGCAAGCAAATGTCTCAGCAGAGTATTGCAGAGTCCACAGCACTTCCCAGGGTCACTTCCCAGCCCAGCAGGGCTAACTGCTGGCACACTGGGACTCTTTATCCACATGGAGCATCCGCAGACTTGGAGCCTGTCAAAGGGAGTGGTGTGAAGCAGTGGCCAGCATGTCCCTTATTCTGTGCTGTTTCCTTAGCTTACGCCCCCTCCATCCCTTCTCCATCCATGGAGAATACGGCGAGGGGGCTCTTGTGGCCAAAGGCAGCTCCTGCCCCAGCACTCTGCCCTTGGCTGGGCACAGAGGAGAAAAAGAAGAAAAGGAAAAGAAAAATAAGGATTGGACCCACTGCAGGACTTGGAGGGGAGAGAGGGCTGGAGTGTAAATGGCAGTGCAGCTGAGGGTGGGAGGACGAATGGTTGTGAACAGCAAGTCCTGGGTGAGAATCACCTGACGAAAAGTCCCAGTCCTGCATGGGCTTTTAAACTGCATTCCTTACTTTTAAACTTTCTGTTGACCCCCTACAATACCATCACAGACTACTGGGGGTCCGTCAACCACAGGTTGGGAATCACTGGACTAGTTATTCCATCACAATAGGCTGGCCAAGCCTCCTGTTGATATATCTCAGACACACACATTTCAAATACAAGTACAAGTCAATATTCATAACTCCAAATACAAAAATGATATATACATATGAATGACGTAAATAGAACCAGCGAATCATAGGTTTTCTATAGACAACTCATTTGGCCCACTTTGTACAAGATTTGATGCAAACATTTAACAGTGGTTGCAACAATGATCTGTGTGCTCATATTACAATCCAATAACGTCACATCAGGTTATTGTACAATGTTGTTGGTAATATGGCAAATGAACGTACAATTTTTCCCTATTACTTCATTACCTCACTATTCAGTTTTTTCCTATCTGTATCTTGGTTTCCTGCTGATTATCTAAACATTATGTGCTGGGAGAATTATACTGAGTCCTTGAATAAAGGACACTCACTGTGTAGAAGCAGGACTAAGGGAGAGGGGATTTGGGTGGCCATTTCAGGGTTTGTCAGTAGCAGAGCAAGAGTCTGGTTCACTCTGACTCCTGCTAACACGAGAGCTAGAAGAGACGCTGTGTTCGCCTCTCTGTCTCGCTCTCCAAGATAAGAGTGGAATGCTGACCTCAGTGAGAACCTTGGAGATAAGACAGTGTCTGATGGGAACTGAGTGGGTAGGGAAGTAATTGTTTAATGCTCTATGTAACGGAAAGGTATATAAATTGGTTTTTAATTGTTTTGTATTTGAAGATCCGCTTATGCTGTCTTCCCTTGCAATATTGCTCAAATAAACTGCCTCTGGCAACTTGTTGTTTAAACACAAGGCAGAGTGAAGGCTCGTTGTCTTCCACATCTATAATTGGGCAAATAAAGTTAATTACATCCTAAGTACCTACAATTACCATAAATATCTTTTATACGGAAAGGCTTTGTTGGTCAAATGCCAAAATTATTATTGCTTTTTTTATGTTCATAACTCCTTGTTCCTTAGCACAAGATTATCCTATTGAGCAGACAGCTACACTGTTATTCTGTAATTGTTCAGCAATTTCTTGAAAAGAGAAGCATCTTCATATTTGTTTTATGTTTAACCTTTTCTGTGAAGGAAGTTTTGCTAATACTTGGTAAAGCATAGATGGGAAGGAGTCATAAAAGATGCTTAAAATGTGTATATACACTGTTCCCAACATGAAAGTAGAGGTTAAGGTTTTCAACAGTGAAAACTAAGAATCAGATGACCAAGAGGGAGAAATCGGATAGAAAGAGTAGGATCCCTTACCAGAAGAAAGAACGAACCAGGATCATTGCCTACCCAAAATAAATGTTTCTGTGCTACAAGGAGAGTTAAACTCAGAATGAAAATAATCACAGATGTTATTGCCTTTGACGAGAACCATTTTATCAAGTACTTTGATACCTAGACTAATAAAATTAATTTGACCTTTAGTTTGTACTATAAAATTCCAGCTATCTCTAACAAGATGACATAAGGTAGCAATTTCATTCTGACAGTTTGGGACTCAGATTTAGTTGAGACAAAGTTTGTCTCTTTGTTCCAGAAAAGGGTCCCTCCTTTTTGCCAACCCCAGCCTGTTAAGCAAGGCTCAAAAAACATATACTGGCATTAGAAAAGGTTCAGAGAAGGGCAACTAAAATGATTAGGGGTTTGGAACAGGTCCTATATGAGGAGAGATTAAAGAGACTAGGAATTTTCAGCTTGGAAAAGAGGAGACTAAGGGGGGATATGGTAGAGATATATAAAATCATGAGTGGTGTGGAGAAAGTGAATATTCTGGAAAAGTTATTTATTTGTACCCATAATATAAGATTAGGGGCCACCAAATGAAATTAATGGGCAGCAGGTTTAAAACAAATAAAAGGAAGTTCTTCACACAGTGCACCGTCAACCTGTGGAACTCCTTGCCTGAGGAGGTTGTGAAGGCTAGGACTATAACAGGGTTTAAAAAAGAACTAGATCAATTCATGGAGGTTAGGTCCATGAATGGCTATTAGCCAGGATGGGTAAGGAATGGTGTCCCTTACCTCTTTTTGTCAGAGGGTGGGGAGATAGATGGAAGGAGAGAGATTGCTTGATCATTACCTGTTCTGTTCCCTTCCTCTGGGGCACCTGGCATTGGCCACTGTCAGCAGACAGGATACTGGGCTGGATGGACCTTTGGTCTGACCCAGTATGGCCATTGTTTGTATCACATATATTAACTATGGACATATTAACAATATTCTTTATACTAGTGCATAGTATATATAGTGCCTTGAAGTCCTAGTCATGAAGCTGGATCCAGTGAACTTCATCCCATTACTTTCAGCATAACCTCATTCAAAGGTTATCTGAAGTAATGTCTTTCCATGCTTGATGTTTATATTCATCAAATACTTGTAGGCAGTTATGATGCTTCTTTAGTTTTCTCAAGCAACTTCTACTATACATATTTCTGTCGTCTTACCTTTTCTCATTCTCCCACCTCACTATTTATTTATATTGGCTTTCTCTGAGCTCCAGCCGAGGCTGCTCTAACAGTGAGCTTTGTCTGGTAATTTGTGTCTGTAACAGCTAGCAAATGTGGGAGCACTGATGGAGACCAGTAGCTAGTATCTAATACTGTTAGCAAGTCCCTTTTATAAGGGGTGATGGCTTCTTGCACTCCAACCCTTGTACACGGGCAAGAGAACTCCAGGCCCTGACAGTTCATTGAGATTCAGCCCACTGGGCTGTAGTCAGGACCAATACTGTATGACACAGACCCCTTCGCTCACTCCTGGTTTGTGCAGTCCCTAGATTCTTTATGGTAGTTTGTCAGTACTTCAGTATTAGGGGTATAAAATCCCATTTAATCAGTTAACTGATTAAGCATTGTCTAACTGATTAACTACTTAAACGGGGATGGATGGGCTGAAGCACCCCTCCCTGCAACTTGCTGCTCCAACCCAGCTGAGCCTGCTGCAGATGTGGACTGCTCCAGCCATGTTGGAATACCCCTGCCCACAGCATGCCAGGCCAGGCTCCCTGTGGACAGCGGCTGCTCCAGCCAGGCTGGAGCACCCCATGGTGGATGGGGGCTGCTCCAGCCCTCACAGCTTAACCATAACTGGTAAGCACCACTTGTTAAGGGTGCTGCTAACCAATTAATCATTCACATCCCTGGTTAGTGTTCTTTTTCTTAGTCTTCAGTTGGTTCTTTTGTGTCTGGTTTGCTGTAACCTGCGTGGTGTTTTTTTTTTTTTTTTTTTTTAATGTTCACGTCACCACCTACTGTGGATAACACTGAATCCAAGTGTTTCTGTATTGAGTGCAGTGTTATTGTAGCTATGTTGGTTCTGAGATATTAAAGAGATAAGCTGTACAAGATATTACCTTTTAAGCCCAAGAGCTTGTCTCTTTCACCACCAGAATTTTCTGCAATAAAAGATACTACTGCACCTACCGTTTCCATCTTTCTCTGTTGCTTAGTCATATTTGTTGTATTCCACTCCATGGAAGTTAGTCTGAGGCAAGAGGTGCGTGTGTATGTGTTTGTTTTACTATTGCATGCATAGTAGTAGCGTCCACAACAGACCAGGTATCATCCAAAGTGGGGGGAATCCATAGTCCCTGCTCAAAATAGTTTGCAATCTAAAAAAATCAGATAATCAAAGAGTTTACAGTAAAATTGTATAGAGATCAGGTGCCCATCTTTTTTACTCTAATCCCCCACTCCCAAACCATCCCCTTATGATGATGCTTCCTACTTTAGAAGCTGTTAGGTATCCAGAGTTCATTCTGATACAATAGTGAGGTTAAATCTTGGGTTGGAGGACTTTGGCACATTGGAGGAATCCTGTTGGAAAATGTGAAAATTGTGTGATATTTTATTGCCAAAGATTTCAGGCCTCTAAAAAAGGGTATTTTTTGCTATGAAAACTAGAGGTGTAGATAAACCAGTTCTTCTTTGAGGAGTGTCCCTGTGGGTGTTCCACCTTAGGTGTTTGGGCACCACCGCATGCCTACTCAGAGATTTTTGGTAGCAGAGCTCTCCAGTGGGCTGTGCACGCAGAGCAGATTGCACGTGAGGTGCCACTACTACGCATGCACAGCAACCGTCCCCTTTGTTCCTTCTCTGCCACTGCCAGCACTGGTAGGAACCACTTTGCTCTCTAACATAGAATTCTGTTTGAGTAATATAGGCATAGTTACCTGTTAGTTTTGAGTATTGTAGTTGATGGTTAAACAGTTAGTGTTTGTTGTTTAAAAAAAAGTTTTTTTTCTTCTGTTTTGGTCGGTTAAGGCTACATTTTTCTGCCTTAACAATCCTCCTCCCTGGGATGCCAGGTTCCCCAGGCTTTAAATGCTGCCTGTCCTGTAGGCTCTCTCTTCCAGTTTCGGATGGGCACTCTCAGTTTGTCTGGTGCCTGAGCCAGGCACATGCCACAGCTCACTGCCAGGATTGTAAGCAGTTGACGGTCCACAAGTGGAAGGCCAGGGAGCTGCAACTGAAGTTGATCTCTCTGGAAAGTATAGTAAGGCCAGCCTCTTACCTGGAGCATTCCTCTTCATCTCGGCATCCCTATCCAGAGGCTCTGTCTGAGAAGACAGCCCCATCTGCCTCTGCCACTCGAGACTCTTTTCTAAACTCATCCAGGAAGAGGTCTCATTCTTCAGGCAAAGGTGCCCCCTCCTTAAAAAAAAAAAAAAAAAACCCAGGGGCAAACACCTAAAATTCCCCCACCGCCGATCCAGTCTAGGGCCCAGGACAGGCAGCTACCAGGACCATCATCATCTCATGGCTCCCAAGGATCCAAAGACCTTGCAAAGGCAGCTGACAGGGAACTAGACAAGACTAAGTCAAAGTCGGCACCCACAGTACTGTCTGCCTCCTACTCGGCACCCAAAATGGCCAAGTCAAAAATGCATTACGAAGACATTCTATCAGCATGAAAAAGCCTAAGTCACACGCCACACCATCAGTACCTACGCCACCTCCAATACCGAGAACACAAAAACAACCTGCTGCTCAGTCAGTGCCATCAGCACTACAGGTAGCTGTGATGCTGCCATTCCCTCTATACAAACATCCCACATGCAGATGGAGTACAAGCTGTCAGGAACAGTATCCCTGATGATGCCACAGCACAACTGGTGGCTGAACTCTGTGAATTTATCCTCCCACACAGCTATTTCAGAATTGGTGACAATATATACCTCCAGACCAGTGGCACTGCTATGGGCACCCACATGGCCCCACAATATGCCAACATTTTTATGGCTGACCTGGAACGCTTCCTCAGCTCCCGTCCACTTATGCCCCTTCTCTACCTACGCTACATCGATGACGTCTTCATCATCTGAACCCATAGGAAGGAGACTCTGGAAGAATTTCACCATGATTTGAACAGCTTCCACCCCACCATCAACCTCAGCATGGACCAGTCTACACGGGAGATCCATTTCCTGGACACCACGGTGCAAATAAGTGACGGTCACATCAATACCACCCTATACCGAAAGCCTACCAACCGCTATGCTTACCTGCATGCCTCCAGCTTCCATCCCAGACATACCACACGATCCAATGTTTACAGCCAAGCACTGAGGTACAACCGCGTATGCTCCAACCCTTCAGACAGAGACCTACACCTACAAGATCTTCAACAAGCATTCTGTAAACTACGATACCCACACAAGGAAGTGAGGAGACAGATTGACAGAGCCAGACGTGTACCCAGAAGCCTCCTGCTACGGGATAAGCCCAAGAAAGAAACCAACAGAACACCACTGGCCATCACCTAAAGTCCTCAGCTAAAACCTCTCCAATGCATTATTAGTGATCTACAACCCATCCTGGACAATGATCCCTCGCTTTCACAGGCCTTGGGAGGTAGGCCAGTCCTTGCCCACAGACAACCCACCAACCTGAAGCATATTCTCACCAGCAACTACACACCGCACCATAATAACTCTAACTCAGGAACCAATCCATGCAACAAACCTCGGTGCCAACTCTGCCAACATATATACACCAGCAATACCATCACAGGACCTAACCAGATCAGCCATATTGTCACTGATTCATTCTCCTGCACATCTACTAACGTAATATATGCCATCATGTGCCAACAATGCCCCACTGCTATATACATCGGTCAAACTGGACAGTCCCTACGTAAAAGAATCAATGGACACAAATCAGATATTAGGAATGGCAACATACAAAAACCTGTAGGGGAACACTTCAATCTTCCTGGACACACAATTGCAGATCTAAAGGTAGCCATCCTGCAGCAAAAAAACCTCAGGACCAGACTTCAAAGAAAAACTGCTAAGCTACAGTTCATCTTCAAGTTTGAAGACTCTGGATTAAACAAAGACTCTGGATTAAACTAAAGCCCTTAGTCCGAACTAATGTTACTCCTCAAAAAATGAGGAGTAACATTAGTTCGGACTAAGGGCTTTAGTCCGAACTAACGCGTCCCGGCGCGCACTTCCTGGTTCGAATCAGCTGTGATTCAAACTAGCGCGCCGGCGAGATCATGTTAATGGAGCGCGGGATATTTAAATCCCCGCTTCGTTAACTACTTCGATTGTCTCCATTTGTATCCCTAGTTCGAATTAGGGATGCAGTGTAGACATACCCCCAGAGTGGAGCACCCTTGGGGACCACTCAGAGGAGAGGAAAGGGTTACTCACCTTGTGCAGTAATGGTGGTTCTTAGAGATGTGTCCCCATGGATACTCCACTGCCCTCTCTCCTTCCCCTTCTTGTTCTCTAGCTGGGAGAGAAGGAACAGAGGAGTCGCGCCACACCTAATAGATCCTAACAGCACGAGGGGGCACTGCGGTGCCTCCGTGGCACGGCAGAAACCTCTAGAAAAAGTCTCTGGTCGCCGGTGCGAAGACGCACCAGCACCCAGAGTGGAGCACCCATGGGGACACATCTTGAAGAACCACCGTTACTGCACAAAGTGAGTAACTCTTTCTTCATCTCAGATTATTTCTCCAGTTTGTCCAGATCATTATGAATTATAATTCTACCCTCCAAAGCACTTGTAGCCCCTCCCAGTTTGGTATCCTCCACAAACTTTATAAGCCTAATCTATGCCTGTGATGTCCCACCAGTTGTGAAGCAAACTAGCCACACACAACCATCCAAATAGCTACATGTCGTGAGTGGCTAGCACTCTATGCCACCACAACTGGTGTTGGACACCACAACTCTATGCCATTATCTATATTGTTAATGAAGATATTGAACAGAATCTGTCCCAAAACTGATCCCCGTGAAACCCCACTCACTATGTCCTTCCACGTGACTGTGAACAATTTATAAACCACTCTCTATGAATGGTTATCCAACCTGTTATGCACCTATATTAGAGGAAAACCAGATGTGCACAGAGGCAGAGCAAGGGATGAGCAGAGGGGCAAATGAGGTCTGTGAACCAATATTGTTGAGGCCAAAGGGGGACTATTGTTACAACTGTTGCTCAGTCCTGGTGAATCTTGCATGGGGCCTGTAGAAGTAGGGGAATGGCTGGAAAGGCATAGTGAAAGTTGCCAGTCCAGAGGAGGAGAAGGGCATTGCCCCAGGAGTCCACATCCACAATTCCCCCATGGAACAATAAAGAGGTAGTTTGTGGTTCTGACTGGTCATGAAGACATCCCAATTAGGGAAGTCTGACCTGTGGAAAATAGTGTGTGGGGTTGGACTGTACAGTTCCCTTTTGTGGTTTACATAGAACCACCTGCTGAGTGTGTCCTTCATGGAGTTGTGAGTATGTGGGACATCTACAGCCCAGAGAGTGATACTGTGCTTGATGCATCAGTTTCAGAAGTGGACAGCCTATGCACAGATAGAGGGAGACTTGGTTCCACCTTGTTTGTGGATATAGAGTATCATAGAATCATAGGGCTGGAAGAGACTTCAAGAGGTCATCAAGTCCAACCCCATGCCCAAAGCAGGACCAATCCCAACCAAATCATCCCAGTAAGGGATGGAGATTCCGATAACCCATTCCAATTCTTCACTACTCTCCTAGTGAAATAATTTTTCCTAATATCCAGCCTAGACCTCCCTCACTGTAACTTGAGACCATTGCTCCTTGTTCTGCCATCTGTCACTACTGAGAATAGCCTCTCACTAATTTTAGTGAATTAGAACAAGCTATGCATTTTCATTTTAACTTAGTAACTTTGTGTCTGTTTTCACTTGCAACAACTTAAATCCTACTGTTTGTACTATAAAGAGAGAGAGTTACTCACCTTGTGCAGTAACGTCTGTTCTTCAAGATGTGCCCCCCCCCCCGGGTGCTCCACTCAAGGTGCTGGGCTCGTCCCGGCGCTGCAAACTGGAGGATTTTTGCTAGCAGTAGCCTTACCAGACTGCTGCCTCGCGCCATTCACCTGAGTGCAGTCCAGTCTTGTCAGGTTCCTCCCAAATGGAAGTGTCTGAAAAAAGAAAAAACAGAAGCTCCAAAGCAGGGAGGAGGCAGGACGTGGAGCACCCACGGGGGGACATATCTTGAACAGACGTTACTGCACAAGGTGAGTAACTCTCTCTTCTTTGTCAAGTATTGTCCCCGAGGGTGCTCCACTCAAAGTGGGTACTCAGCAGTGGTCCAATGCTACACATGTGCTTTGGACTTATTGCTCTGTGCATGGCATATATCCTGCGATGGCACACCCCTAAGGTAGGCAGTGGATGCAGCCATGCCTCTGGTAGAGTAGGCATGAGGTCACCTCGGAAGCTATTTGTTACGTAGAGCGTAACATCGTGTGATGCACGCGACAATCAAGCTGGAGATGCATTGCACGGAGAGCTGTTTGCCTTTCAATGCTCAGCTGTAGACAAGAACAGGTGCTGAGACTTCCTAAAGGCACATGTCCTGTAGAGGTAAAAGGCCAGTGCTCGTCTTACATCTAGTGTGTGCAGTCGTGACTCTTCCTGCAAGAAGTGAGTTTTGGGGTAGACTGTTGGTAGGCTTATGGGTTTGTTTATATGGAAGGCAGAATTCACCTTTGGTAGAAAGGTGAGGTGTACACGAAGAACCACACCATGGTCAGAGAATAGTGTGTATGGCAGATCAGCAGAGAGAGCCGCTAATTCACTCATTCGGTGTGCCAACTTCATGGCAAGTAGGAACGCCACCTTCATTGAGAGCATTGATAGGTCGCATCAGTGGTTCAAAGGGGGGGCCAGTCAGAGTGTCCAAGACTAAAAAAAGTTCCATGGTTCTGGTGGGATCCTGTGAGCCAGATATAGGTTGTCGACCCCTTTAAAAACCTTTTGGTGACAGCCTGTGCGAACACCGAATAACCGTTGATAGGAAGACGACCAGCCGAAGTTGCCGCCAAATGCACTCTGAGGGAAGGAATTGCCAACCCCGCCGCCTTTAGGTGCAGAATATAATCTAGCACCTGTTGGATAGATAAGGAGAGAGAGGGCCGAGATCTCTTGCTGAACACCAAGACTGGAACTGGTACCATTTCTGAAGGTAAGTCTTGAGATTAGTGTGTTGCCTGCTGTTAAGCACCACGTGCTTCACCTCCTGAGAACAGATCGACTCCTGCCTTTGGAGCCAGCTAGGAGGCCACGCTGTCAGGTGCATGTACTCAATGTGCAGGTGGATCATTGTGCCGCGTTGTTGAGACAGTAAATTGAACAGCCTCGGTAGTTGTCATGGCTGGGCCACCGACATTCTCGATAATTGTGTTAGCCACGTTTGTCAGGGCCAGAAGGGTGCTATCAAAATTACTGTTGCACCCTCCAATGTTGTTTTCTCCAGCACCCTTGGGATGAGCAAGAGAGAAGGAAAGGGGTAGAGCAGTTGTGGCGACTCCAGTTGAGCAGGAAAGCAAGGAATCTGTGCTGACGCCTGCCTGTGAGCAATACTGATGGCACTTCCTGTTGCGACGGGTGGTGAAGAGGTCTATATTGGGGAACTCCCAGTGTTGGAAAAGGCTGTGAACAACTTCGTTGTGTAACTCCCATTCGTCTTGGGGAAGGAAGTGCCTGCTGAGGGTATCACGATAACATTGTCCTTGCCGGGAAGGTATGATGCAGTCAAGGTAATACCCTGCCAATTCGCCCAGTTCCATAGATGTCAGGCTTCTGCACAGAGGGGGCGTGAACGTGCGCCTCCTTGCCGGCTGATATAATACACTGTGCATATGTTGTCGGTGAGAATCTGGATCATAAGACCTCAGATGTGAAGAAAATGCTTGCAAGTGTTGAACACTGCTCGTAACTCAAGGAAGTTTGTGTTGCAGGGATTCTTGCGGTATCCAGAGACCCTGAGCTTGATGTTCCTGCAAATGGATATCCCAGCCGAACAGGGAAGCGTCCGGTGTGATCTGCAGTGAAGGCTTCTGGCAGTGAAAGGGGACCCTTGTTAACATATTCCTGAGGTTGTCCCACCATACCAGTGAGGTCCTGACGTGTTTGGGAATAGAAACTGTCCTGTTTGAGCCATGTGCACTGGGCATATAAACAGCAAATAGCCAATGTTGAAGGCTGAGCAGGTAGAGTCTTGTGTGCGGTACAACATATGTGGTCGCCGCCATATGGGCGAGCAGCTGTAGACAGGTAAGTATGCGGGATCTGGGAGAAATTGATAGTCTGTACCAAATCCCGGATTAGTTGGAACCTCTTCATGGGTAAGTACGCTCTTGCGGTCAGAGAATTGAGTCTTGCACCGTTGAACTCTAGTTTGTGACTAGGTGTCAGAGAGGACTTCTCGAAATTGATTATGAGCCCGAGAGTCTCGAACACCATCATGGTAGCGGTAACTGCTCATGTAGCTTCATCAAGCATGGGGGCCTTTAATAGGCAATCGTCCAAATGCAAAAAGATCATGATGTTGAGGCGACAAAGGTAAGCTGCCACTACCACCAGGATCTTGGAAAAAACTCGTGGCACTGCAGAAAGTCCGAAAGGTAACACTCGGTACTGGTAATGGTCGGCTCCCACTAAAAACCAAAGGAACCGCCTGTCGGCGAGATGTATTGTTATATGAAAATAGGCGTCCTGTAGATCGAGGGACGCGAACCAATCCCCTTTGTCAAGAGTTGGGATGATAGAGGCTAACGTGACCATCTTGAATTTTTGTTTCCGCTGGTGATGGTTGAGCTGACGTAGGTCCAGGATAGGCCTCCAATCCCCCAATTTCTTCTGGGTGAGGAAGTAATGAGAGTAAAACCTTTCCCGCGAAATTGAGTTGGCACCCTCTCCACTGCTCCCATGGTAAGCAGACGAGAGACTTCTTGCTGTAGCAGAGTCTTGTGGGAAGGGGAGAGGGATAGAATTGAAAGGGATGACATATCCTGAAGTAACTATGTCGTGGACCCAATGGTCGGTGGTTATAAGAGACCAACGCTGTTGATAAGGACTCAACCAATGATGGTATAAACCTTGCACGTTGTCTGGAGCCTCCTTCAGAGGGGTGGTACACAGTCCCTCGATCAACCCGTCAAAACAGCTGCCAACCCTTCTGGTGAACGGATGCTTTGTTAGGTTGTTGCTGTCACTTTTGCATATGTTATTTTGGTCTCCGCTGTTCGTATGATTTAGCACAAGATGTCACATAAGAGAAGGGCCTCTTTTGTTCTAGGACAAGTATCTCTTGAGTCTATAGGGAGGCATGTACATCCCCAGCATTCGCAACGTTGTGCATGAGTCTTTGCCTGAGTGAAATACCTGATCGGTGGATTGAGCAAAGAGAGACTGGGGATCAAAGGGTAAGTCTTCTACCTTGTTTAGCAGCTCTTTCGGGGCAGCAGCTTGATGTAACCAGGACGAATGGTGCATGACTACAGCAGTAGTTGTGGCACGAGCCGCTGCATCGGCAGTGTCGAGTGCAATCTGCAACGCTGTTCGGGCTGTTGTGTAGCCCTCCTGTATTACCGCCTTTAGAATTTGACACTTCGAGTCTGGTAAATGTTCTAAAAGAGGAACTAATTTTGAATAATTGTTAAAATCTTGATTTGCAAGGGGAGCTGCATAATTGCACACTCAGAGCTGAAGTGGTGGAAGAGTACACTTTTCTGCCTAAGATGTCTAGACATTTAGCCTCCTTGTCATTTGCTATATTTTTACCGTCATTTGCTGTCTTGGACCTCTGTTGTGAGGCATCTATGACAAGGGAATTGGGCTGGGGGTGAGTAAACAAGAACTCCATACCCTTTTGGTTTATAAAATATTTATCCGACTGTTTATTGGTTGGTAAGGAAGTAGCTGGAGTCTGCCAGATGTTGTTGGCAATTTCCAAAATGGCGTCATCAAAGGGAAGCGCCAACTTTGATTTCTGGGAAGGTTGCAAGTTCTTCAGTAAAGGATGCTGTTTTTGTTGAACAACCATAGTTTGAATGTCCTGGGATTGAGCAACTCTCTTAAAGAGCTCCTGAATTGCTTATGGTCTTCTGTTGGAGATAATTCCCTGGGGAAGACTGCATTGTCTAGTGACGAAGATGAGTGGTCGGCAGGGGAATCAGGACTATGAGGTTCTCAGCTTCGAGTGTGCTTGTCTTGCTGTTCCTCATGGGTATGGATCGAGGCAATATCCTCCGCAGGAGTTGATGGAGCCGCCAAAGGGTGGGATTCTAATGGTGCACGACATGGAGACACCAGTCTACTGGAACATGGGGATTGCAAAAGCGGGTACCTCTCGCCAACTGAGGAATGGCGGTCATCATAGTAACGGTCATAATACCATCTATGATGGTATGAACCCGATGAGCATCTGAGAGAATACCCTCTTGCTATTCCATACCAACGTGAATATCCTGAGGGTCTTGAAGACCTTGGTGAAACAGATCTCATGGAGTAGCAGGAGGGAGACAGAGAGTAATCTGAACTGTCATTCATGCTTAAATTTGACACTTTACAAATGGACCTTAACAAAGATGCTAATTATCTTACCCATTACAAAGACAGCTTCCCCAGTTATCACCTCTAATATCATTATCTCATAGACATTAACCTCCCCCCCACCATCTTCTCTCTGTTCTAAAATTTGTCTATTTTATATGTATTCACTTTTTTTGATTGTATCCCTTTGGTATATATGGTCATGCCAATTTTCTTCCACAATTTGATCTGAGAAAGTGCCATCTTGTTAGTCTTTAAAGTGCTGCATAGTCCTGCCTTTTATTTCAGCAAGACCAGACTAACATGGCTACATCACTATTACTTTTGTCATAGGCCAGCAAGGTACTTGGTAATAAACTTCCCAAAGTCTCTGTTGCCACTTCCAGTTTAGTAAGAGTTCAGCCTCCTATCCCAACAGGGGTTTGTCTTCCCTGTCCGGTGGGGGGAGGTCTACAGTGAATTCGGGGGTGGGGGCAACCAGGGCCCACTCTCTAATCTGGGGTCTGCCTAATGGCAGTAGCTGTTGGTAGTGTTTCCCTTCATCACTGGCTGGCATGGTTACAATTTCCTGGGTCACTTCCCTATGACCCCCCCCCTCAATCTCTTCACCATTACCTCAGGGCATCCTTTACTATATCTTGTTGGTGTTTGTACTTCCCAGTCCTTTGGTAACACTCCCACCCCACCCCCCAACTTCTCTGGGATTTTTATGACTCAGGAGGGGAAGTTCTTAAATAGAACTAGCAGCTCCTTCATTGATTTCAGATGTCTCAATTGCCTTAACAGTCTCAACTCTTTCCATTTTAGTTGGCATCAGGTACCAGTCTTAACTGACTCTTTGCAGGCTAATTGACATCAAGTGTCTCAGTTAGCATGGAGTAACCTTTCTTTTGGATAACCAGGGAACAGGAACTTGCTTACCCTGTGGCACGTGTATCTGCCTTCTGCTACTCTTCTATATTCAAATGGCCTGAGTATGTCACAACCCATATGTAGGCTTTAAAAATAAAATACTCTGAAATGTAAGCTAAACAAATTCTGATGCTTGTCTTTCACTGGTGAGAGATTTAGACTCTCTATTAACTCTAAATTGAAAAAAAAAAAAACCTTGTAGAAGACTTCACAGCAGAAATATTTATTCTAATCATTAATTCTGTGTGTATTAACTCCATTTTATATTGTGCACTCTAGCCAAGATGCTTTTATTTGTTGTTCATCAAGAAATTTCTGTAATCTCAAAGTTTTCCAATGTGTATGGTTTGATTTTTAAACTCAGATGAATTCTTCAACTGATCAGCAGTTATACTGCACACACTATATGCTTTCTAGTGCTAAAACAAGCTAAAGCTATGTATTTTGACATACCCAACAAACAATTGTGTGGGGGGGGTCCAAATCTCAGTTCTTTACACGCATAACTCCTGTGTGCCTTTGAGAGCCTTTGGTATGTACTGAATGTGGCATTTGGCCCTCATGAGAATATGCAATCATGTTTTCTAAGTTTCCTTAATATAATGCACATTTTATTTCCGAGATAATTTCCCAGGGTGTCAGCCTCTTTTTAAGAATAATTATTTTATTAAATTTTGTATTACAAATGTTTGACATAGAGCACAGCCTTTGATTATACATGTTTATGCAAATATTCAATAAGCTACAAAGTTACATTGTGAAAATACGTAGATACATGAAGCCTATTTTAAATTGAAAACTCTAAAATGAGAGCTACACAGAGGAAAAGAGACAAAGCAAAGAAAAAGGAGAGGAAAGTAGGTAGAAGTGTATTTATAGGGTGGGTTCAGAACTGAAATAGTTCTCACAGCTCTCTTAGTTTTAAACCAAGAAGGGGCAACATTTCTAAAGAAAGAACCTAAAACATCCAGTCAGGTGCAAACAGGTAATTAAAACCTGAAAGGAGTATAATCTCTCACTTGGGTACTTAAGGACCAGTCTTTGCCTGAGCACTCATGCTATGATGAGAAATTCAGACGCCCATTTTTAAAAATCTGATACACAGAGCCTGATTTTTAAAATCTCTGAAGTATAAGGCCATGCCAAAAAAAAGTGAGTGCAGGTGTCTGAGTGATATGTATGCACAATTATTGTATGTGCATGTCTAAGTTGTCTGTTTGAGCATGCTAATGGAGTCTGTACACAAATTAAATGCAGAACTATGTATGTATGTAGTCCATAATGATATTTTCTGTATATCAGCTGAATTGATACAGTAGATATTCCCTCTCAAATGAACATAGTCACCTTCAAGACTTAAAAGAAACAGGAGTGGTTGGGCTGTTACATTTAATGAAAGTGTAAATGAAAATATTAGGTTTAGCTCATTCTCTCAATCCTTGTCTGTTGTATTACTTGATCTTACTAGGTTTAGGCTTTTGTAAAGTCACTTATGTCACAGCCCAAAAACATGAGAAATTTTAAAGAAGTTTGTAGCTAGGTGTCTGGGTAAGAGGGAGTGCATGATAATTCGGTTTTTGTAAGGGAAAGATTTAAAAGGCAATGCTAAACATAAAACCATTTGAACTAGTAATATGTCAACTGCAAGTTAGTGATTTTGCACAGGGTGTAGACTAGTTCAGGAAAGCAGTTGAGCTTGTGGTTAATTCTCACCGTCTTACTGAGCTCACACAATGGGACTAAAAATAGCAGTGTAGACATTGCTTCACTTTATACCAAGCCTTTGCCAGGCTTTGAAATCTGGCAAAGCAGAGACGGTCTTAGAGGCCTAACCACCAGTCCAAGCATTAATGTTTACATACTAGTTTTACACAGACAGCATGACCATGAATCAGTTGACGGGCTTTCAGACTTGCTGCCTAGAGTTGTTTTGTTTTGGCCCACCCCACGCTGTAGTATCTGAGCACTTTCCATGTAAAATCATTATTGGACTTGACGGAGTCTGTGGTTCAGAATCTATTTTGGCATTAAAACTCTTCTGTATGTATATTTTTTCCTTTTTTTAAAAAAACCTTTGTTTATGCCCTCCTTCCTTGAATACCAATGCTTTCCTAAGTGAGAACCTTAATGTGAAGTAAAACAGTCTAGAAAATAAGTGAACTTTTTCAGATCCACACCTATTTGCATGCATTTTTTATGTTCATTTGAAAGGACCTTTGTTTCCCTAATTTCATTTTTGCTGTTTAGTGTGTCTCAACAAGCAAGAGATTGTCTATGTTCTAGACTTACACATTTAAGAAGTATTGTTTCTACCTTATTGATTTCAGTCCATAATGAGTTATCAGTTGTGCAGTTAGGCTAATAAAATTAAGCAGCAAGCTAAAATATTGCAAAAAGATCAAACATAATTATATGAATTGCGAAATAAAACCCTTCACTTTATACCAAATTTGAGCTTTCATTACTACAATATACAATTGCTGTAAAATATTACAATAAATATGCATCATAGTAATGGAACAGACTCCTCCCCTCACTGCAAAGAATACTAGAATTGTATTTAGATGAAACTAACATTTCAGTTAAACCATATGAAAAAGTAAGCATTATTTACCAAATAGTAGAGCTTTTCCTATTCACTTGTTTTTTAGCAACCTTAGGATTTATGTGCTCTGTGAGGACATTAAAGAAAAATAATTGGTGAGCTTGGTATTCTAATTTGATAAGTACAGCTGGCTTTATAGTGGTGATAGTGCTGCACTAGATTTTTACTGGATTTACAATGGCCTTTTATCAAATGACATTAACATTCCTAAAATCTATGCTAAAAATGTTACTAGAGAGAGAATATGCTATTATCAATTTGAGTGAAAGTAGTATCAAAGAGTATATAAATGCCTTTTCGATAGATCATTTTTTGTGGTTGAGGAGAGTTAATTCAGCCATAGACTTATTGTTTTGTTTCTTTGGGATCGTCCTTTCTTGTGCAAGATCTAGAGGCACCTTTTGTCCTTACAACAGAGGTTCCTGTTTACTTTCATTTTTTGTGGGTGGTGATGGTTTCACATCACAGTAACTAAACCCATATCCGGAAATTAATTCCTTCTGAGAGATTTCATCTAAATTTGATTCATAAACTCTGACTGTACTCCACATGGTTTTCTTCTCCAGAGATTTATGCAAGAGTTCTTTCATTCTCCTGTTCTCTTTGGAGGTAGATTCCCACACTATTTCAAGTTCACCTTCCACTTCTCTGAAAGAACAAAAATTAAAAGGATGCTGATGTCATAAATTAAAATTCAGTTTTGTTCAGAAGTTCATTTGTACAATATATGCCTTTAACAAATAATGTAACTGTATGATACTGTCTTCAAATACCTGACGTGTTTTGATGAAATTTGTTTCTAATTACATACTCTCTTCCTAACCTTTTAAAATAATATGGTTTTAAAGCATAATGGAAACTAGATAGAAGTTCTGGGCT
Organism: Pelodiscus sinensis; assembly: GCF_052426305.1. Taxonomy (NCBI): domain Eukaryota; kingdom Metazoa; phylum Chordata; order Testudines; family Trionychidae; genus Pelodiscus; species Pelodiscus sinensis. The sequence continues at coordinate 29,003,761 of NC_143063.1, forward strand.
CATGCAATAACATGTTGTAACAAATGGACTATTTTGCATCAGTCCTTCTCAGCACATGGTTATGGATCCTCCTTAAAGCACTAGCCTGTGACCCAAAGAGTTCTTAATTCACCACCATTTCTGGGGAGCATCATGGGTAATTTTCTCCTGTTCCACCCATGCTACTCCTCATTTAACTTATTGAAAGTTGAACTTGTGTAAATGAAAAAATAATTCAGGCCCAAAGCTGCATTTGTACTTGATTTTTGCTCCCTCCCTAGATCTCTATGAACATGGTGCTTTTAAAGAGAAAAGAGACTCTAAAGATGTACAAAGAATCTGCCAGCAAAAATTACTCATGCAGTGAGCAGCTATTACTCTCCTTCCTTTAGGCATCCAGTAGCATCAGCTATAGAGTGCCCTTAAAACTTTTCCGTTAAAAGCATTTGCGGAAAATCATGCCAGTCTAGACATAGCCAGACTGCACAACCTCAAAATAAAAAGGAAAAAAAAGGAGAAAAGTATGATGCCCGTGTTGTTGGAGAAAAGGCAAAAATAATATGGGGCAGGAAAAGTGATTATTCTAGCACCAGCAATAAAGTAGCTTGAAGTAAACATATCCTAATTTAAACAGTGTAATTCCATGCTATATTCAAAATGCTGGTTGTGAAAATCACCTTTCTTGCACTGCACTCTTGAAATCCCTTCACTAGCTTTCTTTCTCTTGCCTTCCAAACCAAGGCCCTATGCTGACTACAAGTCTGCCCTTTATCTCTCTGCCATGCCTGTCCTTAGAGCCTCTTTTCTATGTTTCTCACACATGTGGAAAAATTGGAGAAGGTCCAGAGAAGAGCAACCAGAATGATTAAAGGTCTAGAGAACATGACCTATGAGGGAAGGCTGAAGGAATTGGGTTTGTTTAGTTTAGAAAAGAGAAGATTGAGGGGGGACATGATAGCAGTTTTCAGATATCTAAAAGGGTGTCATGAGGAGGAGGGAGAAAACTTGTTCCTCTTGGCCTCTGAGGATAGAACAAGCAGCAATGGGCTTAAACTGCAGCAAGGGAGGTTTAGGTTGGACATTAGGAAAAAGTTCCTAACTGTCAGGGTAGTCAAACACTGGAATAAATTTTCCAGGGAGGTTGTGGAATCCCCATCTCTGGAGATATTTAAGAGTAGGTTAGATAAATGTCTATCAGGGATGGTCTAGACAGTATTTGGTCTTGCCATGAGGGCAGGGGACTGGACTCAGTGACCTCTCGAGGTCCCTTCCAGTCTTAGTATTCTATGATTGTCTCTGTACCACTTCATCTTTGTGTTTGTAATGTCAGAAATCTTAGTGAAAATTACTCTTCTAATTATGTACACCTCTTGAGGACCCTGCTCATTATTCAGCCAGGTAGATATAAATGAGAAGATTGCTGACATTTGTAGGCGCTTCATGCTGCATGCCAAAAATGATTCAGTAAGGGCACTAAGACTACTGGGAATGTGATCCTATATGCTTACTGCATTAGTAATAGCATTTAACCAGGGTGAGAAAATACAAAATTTAATAGCTGGAAGGGATTCTAACAGATTACTAGCTGCTCACTAGGGTAAAACATTCCAGCAGCTGTACATCATCCGCACTAATTGGAATAGATATGAAAACACTCAATGAACAATTAAAGAAGCCTGGCTAAAGGATCCTGCTAACTGTTTACAAAATTATATAAGCCAAATTACATAACTATGTCCAGAGAAAATTGAGGAGAACCATTCAGGGAGTTTCAACTCAGGCTGTGAGTGGTCTTCATTGTCATTGATTTCTTGAGGCTGAGGATGACTTCTTTCACAGGTTTTATTTTTTATTGGTTGTTCTGTGATTGAGGCAGCCAATCCTTGAGCCACAAGCTCATTAGCAGATATTCAAGGTGGTGTTGGAAGTCAAGTTTGAGCTGAGATAACTGCGTGACAGTTGTCTGTCCTTTTTTGGAAGACATTTTTCTGCAACCTGGGCAAGGCAATTTTCCTCAAAAATGGACTTTTCTCTCTGACAAGTCTTCACCAGTTATTCCTATCTGAGTTGCTGTTTCCCAGTGTGTGGTGTTAATGACACATCCCTTGGTTTTTATTTTAAAGTGTTTCTTTTGGCCTCCCCATTTACTTTCTCCTTTGGTGAGGAGGGTATACAGCAGTTTTTTTGGTAAGCATATATCAGGCAAGCTGTGATAGATAAGAATGCTGGCCAGAACCCAATGACTAACAGGTTAAACTCAGTTAACTAGCAAGTGTGTTAGCAGGGGGCCAGAAGAACCAATGAGATACAGTGCTGACATTTAAATTGTATAAGATACCTTTCCTGTTTTCTTTGTGGGTGAGTTAAGCCAGGAAATGGAAAACAGCATGATTTCAAACCCAGGCAGGACTACCATGCCTCCAAGGAATTTGGGGTATGGAGGTGGACTGAATCAGGATAGTGAGTAAATAAAGGGAAAATGTGTATTTAGTCATGATCAGGGCATTTTACTTTGTTTTGATTGTTTGGTTAAACTTCATCTGAATCTGTGCCTTCCCTCCCCCGTTCCTGATCTAAGAGCATACTCAGAGATGTTCTCTGTATTTTAATTTGTTTTACGCAGTTGCTCTGTAACACCTAGCAACCAGATATGTTTTATCAAATATATTTTTTTGTTAATAATGTTTTATCAAATATATTTTTTTGTTTTGTTAATAAAATCACCTTTTTTTAGGCAATGATTTGATTTGTGTGTCCTGGAAAAAAACAGGAGTTGTGTGTATGTGTCTCTACAGCCTGAAAGGTCAGCTGTCAGAGAGCGTTTGTTGTCTCTTTCTTTTTTCAAGCTCTCTTGTGGCAGAGGACGTTGGGGTATCCCTGGAGAAGGAAGTCCAAGAGCTTTCTTCCTGGCTTCAAGAAGAAAGGGGTTTTCTTTTGTTCCACTTTGTGGTGGCAGCTACCTTCCAAAGTTAATAAATATGTGACTCTGGGGAGTTTTTGTAAACAGAGCCTATAGAGGCAAGGTATTTAAGGTCTCTTGTGGGCCCCCATCTTCTGAACTCAGAGTGCCAGAGTGAGGAACAGCCCTGACACAAGTGCAGACAGTGCCTGCTCCACCTCAGCTGGTACTGGATAATCAGAGTCTTAACACGTAAGGTGTTGAAGTGACAATCTATGTTGAGGATCTTCCAAAGAAAGTGCTGATGTTGGTGTTCCATGTTTTCAGATATTTTCTAAAGGTACCCCAGTCTCACAGGTGTAGATGACAGTTGGAATTTCTTCATAAACTAAAAGTCTAGTATGTGTTCTGCTCTTGGAATTGTTGAACACCTAAGCAAGACAGGCTCCCAAAGGCAAAGCTGGCACAGTAGATTCTCTGCTGAATCTCAACATCTATGTCCGCCCTCTATGAGAAATGGCTGCAAAGATATGTAAAGTACTCTATATTTTCCCAGGTTTTCTTCATCGCTATAAACCTTCCTTGCTGGATCTGATGACTGACCAGGAGCTGGCTGGCAGAGAACTTTTCTTATGCTGTTATTCAGAGTTAGCCATGGACTTTTGTAACTTCACAGAAACAAATATTGTTGATCCTTAACTATGGTGCAATCATCTGCATACTGGAGTTCAGTTATTGTTGCCAATATTTTGGCACTGAAATTAGAAAGGTCGAAGAGATTGCCATCGGTCTGATACAGGATGTTAGTGCTCTGCGGTAGACAGTCTTGTAATAACATTTTCATAGTTACTCAGAAAATGAAGAAAAGTGTGGGTGCCAGTACACAACCTTATTTTATCCCGCTTCAGATGAGAGCGCTCAGAGGTAGAGTCCATTGCAAAGGATGGAGGAAGTCATCTGGTCATGGAGGAGTCTTATAATAGTGATAAAATTGCTTGGGAAATTATGACATGATTTTTCACAGATCTTCATGGTTGATAGAGTAGAAGGCTTTCATCAGATCAATAAAGGCCACCTACAGCTCCTGATGTCACTCTTGACATTTTTCCTCGATCTGTGTGCTACAGCTACAGAAAGCTTTTCCAGCTCTGGTGTGCTTGGCTCATACACACCAGGGTGAAATGCACATTTGAATCCACTCAAATACATTTTAATATCCTGGGGCATATGGGGCTGGTAGGATTTCAGCATCTTTTATCTGGTCAAGGTTAACCTTAGGCTCCCCTCTAGGATTCATCTCTGCCAGCTACCATATATTAAAATCCAGCTTGCACCGTGTGCATGTAGTAGCGCTCACATTTTGAAAACACATCTTTTATTCTGGCATGGATAAGCCCTTCTTCTCTATAATGGACTCTGCTCTGGTACAGTCTGTACTCAATGTGCTTTCTCTTCATTGGTTCTTCAGCATGTTGTCTGCACAGCAATTGCTCCTGTTATCCCAGGAAGCAAGAGCTCAATCTAGATTTCTCAGTTGGTAGAGCAGAGAATTAAGTATTGGGCCACCATCCAGACTGATAATACATTTTTGTAAATGTAAATAGGGAAGCAAAGAAACCTCTAAATCATAATATGGTAAATATTTGTTTATTTTGTTGGGTTATTTATTTATTTAATTTATTTCAGGCATTCATTCAGCCTTTAATTACAAACAGCAAGAGCTGTCCTATGCAGTGGATATGCTTTGGTGAACTTTAAGGCATCAAGGTTTTGAAAGTAAAGTGGGCTTAACTCTCAACTGCAGGTTAATGCTTTCAATGTACAAGCAGTTCCCGGGTTACGTACAAGATGGGGACTGTAGGTTTGTTCTTAAGTTGAATCTGTATGTAAGTCGGAACTGGCATCCAGATTCAGCCGCTGCTGAAACTGACCAGCGGCTGACTACAGGAAGCCCGAGGCAGAGTTGCTCTGCCCCGGGCTTCCTGGAATCAGCCGCTGATCAGTTTCAACAGGCTGAATCTGGATGCCAGTTCTTACATACAGATTCAACTTAAGAACCCCAGGCGTCCCCAAGTCAGCTGCTGCTGAAACTGATCAGTGGCTGATTCCAGGAAGCCCGGGGCAGAGCAACTCTGCCTCGGGCTTCCTGTAGTCAGCGCTGGTCAGTTTCAGCAGCGGCTGACTTGGGGACGCCTGGGGCAGAGCAGCTGGGGTGCTGCTGGGTTGCTCCAGTAGCACCGCTCCTCGGCGCTACTGGACCAACCCAGCAGCACCCCAGCTGCTCTGCCCCAGGCGTCCTGATTCAGCCACTGCTGAAACTGACCAGCAGCGGCTGAATCAGGACCCCTGGGGCAGAGCAGCTGGGGTGCTGCAGGGTTGGTCCAGTAGTGCCCAGAGCGGGTGCTGCAGGACCAATCCGCAGCACCCCAGCTGCTCTGCTCCAGGGTCCAAAACAAAAGCCTGGTCTGCTGGGGGGGGGGGCACACTATCCGCGGCCCCCCCCCCAGCAGACCAGGGACACGGGGAGCAGAGCAGCAGCGGCAGCGGGGTGCCGCGCCTCTGAGGCTTTGCTCTGGCAAAGTCTCAGAGGCGCAGGACCCCCCCGCTCCCCCGCGGCTGCGGCTTCAGTCCTGGTGCCTGTGGTCTGCTGGGGACCGTCCCCAGCAGACCACAGGCACCCGGTCTCAAGCGGCAGCAGCAGCGGTTCCCGCGCTCCTGAGGCTTTGCTCTGGCAAAGCCTCAGAAGCGCGGGAACCCGCCCGGTGCCCCTGGTCTGCTGGAGACGGTCTCCAGCAGACCAGGGGCACCGGAGCAGCTTACGAACGGGGCTTTCTCGCCCCGGAGCTCGCAGGTAGCAATCCGCTACCTCGACCTCCGGGGCGAGAGCCCCGTTCGTAAGTGCGGATCCGACATAAGTCGGATCCGCGTAAGTCGGGGACTGCCTGTACTGACATTGGAAAAGTTTCAGAAAAGGAAAACAAATATTATTAGGGGTTTGGAATGGGTCTCATATGAAGAGAAATTAAAAAGACTGGGGCTGTGTCTACATTGGCAAGATTTTGCGCAAATACTTATAACACAGGAGTTTTTGCGTTAAAGTATTTGCGCAAGAGAACGTCTACACTGGCATGTTCTTTTGCACAAGAGATGTGCTTTGCGCAAAAGCATCCATGCCAGTGTAGATGCTCTCTTGTGCAAGAAAGCTCTGATGGCCATTTTAGCTTTCGTGCACAAGAAATTCATGTTGCCTGTCTACACTGGCCTCTTGTATAAGAACAGTTGCACAAGAGGGCTTTTCCTGAGCGGCAGCATCATAGTTCTTGCGCAAGAAGCACTGATTTCACACATTAGAATGTCAGTTTTCTTGCGCAAGAACTCCCCGGCAGTGTAGCTGGTGCTTTTGCACAAAATCATGCCAATGTGCACACAGCCTGGGAGTTTTCAGCTTAGAAAAAAGAAGATTAAGGGGTATACGACAGAATTTATAAAATCATGACTGGTGTGGAAAAAGTGAATAAGGAAAAGTTATTTACTTATTCCCACAATATAAGAACTAGATGTCACCAAATGAAAGTAATAGACAGCAGGTTTAAAACCAACAAAAGGACATTTTTCTTCACTCAGTGCACAGTCAACCTCTGAAACTCCTTGCCAGAGGATGTGATGAAGACTAGGACTTTGACAAGGTTAAAAAAAGAGATTCTTGGAAGTTAGGTCCATCAATGGCAATTAGGGTGGGTATGAATGGTGTCCCTAGTCTCTGTTTCTCTGGAGGTGGGTGACAGGGGAGGGATCATGTGAGGATTACCTGTTGTGTTCCTTCCCTCTGGGCATCTGGTATTGGCCACTGTTAGCAGACAGAATACTGGGCTGGATGGACCGTTGTTCTAACCCAGTATGGCTGTTTTTATGGTTTTATGTAAAGCTAGAAATACAATGAACTGGCATGACAAGAGTGATGAATTTTTAATTTATATGGCAAATAGACATACTATGAGTATTATTCCTTTAAAATGCTTGGCTCGGGGTGGCTAGTAAATATGTTAGTAGGAGAAAATCAGCACTAAAGGAATCTGTATTTCTTGATAATACAGTGTTCAAGAGGTGAATTAAATAGTATAAGGTATTTTAGCATAATTAGTGCTTTTCAGTGAAAATCTTTATCATTAAAAATAAAAAGGATACTTCTAGCATTATAATAATAGTATTAAAGTAGCTTTTCAGTTATCAGTCTGTCAGTTTAAGTTTTTCTTTTTAATATAACTGTCAGAGAAAAATACAAAAGATATGTTAAACTAAAACAGAAAAATTAGAAAATGGAATAGCTAAACAGGGAAGCAACTATCAGAATCGAACATAAATGTTTTACTTTCTATAGGCTGTATGCATCATTTTATACTCCAGAAAACATTAGCAACCATCAGTAAATGCAATCAGTGCTTACGCTGTTATGAAAGGGACTGCTTCAATGTAAACATAGTTCTTTATGATGTTATTATGATTGTTTGCACAAACAATACTCTCCCCTACTGCTATATTGAGAAATCAAAGGATACACTGATACTGTGTGATAGAAATAGTAATATTATTCAATTGTGAGTTTAGATTGCCTAACTTCAACCTCCCTGATTTGGAGTCAGAGCCAGAATCTAACAGATCATATGATGACAGTTTGTCTTTATGCTTCAGATTATATCACACAGTTCTCCTAATATAACTAGTTATTCTTTTAACTGGTTAACCCAGGCATGCATGATGAGGAGGCACTTAAATAGTTAAAAATAGTAAGTGACCACTTCCTAGAGAAATCATGATCAGAATACTGTATTTTCTGCCAGTTTTCAGAGATGCAGCAAAATTATGCTTATTTGTAGCTACCACCCTATAATGGCACTGTATGCAGTAACTAGAAATAGCACTGTGCTGATTATTGTAGACATACACGGTACTTTTCTTGAACTCTGGTGTCCATAATTTTTAAATCCGTATTATCTCTCAATGGTTGAGATGACTTACAATATGACTGCTTAATTAGCTCTCACTTACTGTGATTGTTTTAAGTTAATGCTATATATAAAGTCTTCCATATAGCAGGAGAAAAATCTTCTTAAGGAACTACCATGGGGCTATGCTCGCCAACACCCCTCTCTCTGGGGGCAGGTGTCTGGCCAAGGGGAGGGGACAGGAGCGGGCTGGGGCAACATGTCTGGCCAGGGGTAAAGGAGTAGGAGCACGCTAAGGTATAGGCGTATAGCCAGAGGGGAGAGGAGCAAGAGTGGGCTTGGGGGTGCAGGGTCTCAGTGGAAGGGATGAGTAAGGGGAATGGGAGTGTGCGGTCTTGGCAGGCCGGACTACCCCGGTTCCCTTGCCCCTGCCTGCTAGGGAGAGCCAGGTTCATCCCAGTTCTCCCTGGCTCTCCCCCCAGTACCAAGGCAGCCCCCTCACCACCACTCCGCTCTCGCCCTCCCCCCCCCCCCCAAGCCACTAGGAGGGCCGGGCTGAGGCCATAGTGTGACAGCTCCGGCTTTCCCCATTCCCCTGGCTCTTCCCTGCCTCTCACCGGCCACTGAGGAAGGCCTGGCCCCAAGGCCACCCCCTGCCCCCTTGACTGGCCTTGGCTCTGCCCAGGCCCTTCCACCCTGCCTCTCTTCCCTCCCCGCCCCTGGCTACACACCAGCCCCGGACCTTTTGTCCTACCAGCACTGAGACTTAACTCAACCTCCTCTCCTCCCCCCTGGCCAAGGCCCAACTCTGCTCCTGGCAGGTGGGGGGAAGGCCCGAGGCTCTGTACTGAATCCAACTTGTAGGGAAGTGCATGCACATACTGCTCCCCTCCCCACAGCAGCACACATGCTTCCCCACAAGCCAGATCCAGCGCAGAGCCTCAGGGCTGTCGCCTCTTCCTTCCCACTCCCCTGGAAGCTGACACTGGCACTGTAATCTTGCAGGGGGTGGGGGAGGCATAAGCCTGGAGCGCCAGGCAGGCAGCAGCCCAAGCACCTGGCCCGAGGCAGGCACCAGTTAGCATTGGGGTCCTGGACCAGGAAGTAGAAGCAGGGCTGGAGGTAGCTGCCTGACACTAGCCCTGGCCCTCCTGTAGGAAAGGCAGGGGCCAGCGGGGAGCCCAGGTTGCCCTCCCCACAACGGGGGGACCCCGAGCCATGGCCACCATTTCCCCTTCTGACTTTGCAGAGGCTGTCATCTCACAGGAAAAAAAATTATATAGAGATTTATTTTAATCGGCTACTTCAATGCTGACAGTCATAACCTGGTCAAAATCTGTTAAACTATTTTTATTTTCCATTTGTGCTTTTGAAGATGCTAGGTGTTAGTGAATAGCACAGATATCAAGGTGTTGTCATTATTTATGAACCGCAAAACAGTCCCCTCATTAAGTACTCATCTGACTAGGTTTTCTGACTGTTTACTCTTCCCATTTGTCAGAAAACTGTCAACCAAAAACATTGCTTCAGTCTTCACGGAAAGATTATATTAAATACATTATCATATATCTTAGTGGTATATAGACACACAAAATAATTAAAGGCTGTATTCAAGTTGATATTTGTTGCATATTTCTTTTGTCTGAGATGCTGTGAGCCCTTGAGAAGATTTTTAATTAGTCTTAAGAAGAGCTGTAGTCTTCTATGAAAAACCCCTTCCTTTTAAGTTTGTTTTTTTGGAGATGGGATAAAGACAGTTAGGAGCATATCAGTATTTTCAATATAGCTCAGAGAGGAGTGAGAGAAGGTTCCTGGAGCATACCAGATGGAGCTGCAATTAAAAGCAAGTGCTTGTAGCTGTGCAACTGCCCTCTTTTTACTGCTAAATCCAATTGGCTTGTTTTTGACTGTGACTGACTTACCTTTTCTGCTGCAACACTTCATCAAGCGTTTCTTGCTTGTCTTGCAGCAACTGCTGGAGGTGCTTCATTTCACGCTGGTACCGAGCAGCCTTCCCAGAAAATTCCTTCTCTTGTTCAGTCATTTTGAGATTGATGTCTCCAAGCCTGCCAGCAGCTTTTTTTTTGTATACCTATGAAAGTTGAAGATTGTGGGGTGAAATGCGGTTATGCCACTTTCAAGGATAATCAGTACTAACAATATCACCAGCTAAATATGTTCTTTTCTTGCTGCAGATTAGTTGTTATATCCCTGATGCCTTGCTTAAATAAATCAGGTAAGTTGCACAGATTTATTAATTGATAGGTATCATACATATACTTTCACATTGCATAGATGAAAGGTGTACAGTCTGAATATTACATATTATGTCTTTGGATTTATCTTGAGTGAAAATGAGCAAGAAAATAAAATGGGTTTACTTTTTTGAGTATAAAGCTGCTCTTCAACACACATGTTGTTTACCCACTAGTTCAATAGTCAAATCTAATTGTCTGTCTAAAACACAAACAGAAGTAAATACTGGGGTGGTATGTTTTTAATCTAACTACTAAGAGAAAAATTAGACTGATTTCCTTATTAAATTAAGTGTATAATCAAAAGGTCTTGTTTTCATAATATGCAAAAAAAAATATTGGAATTACTGAACACTTCCTCCTGAAAAGGTTATAGCTCACAGAGTAAAATTTTTATCAGAAAATATGCTTTGTATATTTGTCATGGTAAAATGTTTTGCCTCTTCAACCCATGCTTAGAGGCTTGCTTACACAGGCTCTGTAGACATACCCAGAGCATGTACTTGTAGGCATTCTCCTTGTCTCTACTCTCTGTATGCTGAATTCATTTAGCAGCAGCTTCTGGTAGGATACACATCCCCACACCCCAAACAGTGTGTCTTTAAAAGCCATAAAATAGCTCATAATCTGGTAAAAAATGGAACAGATTTGGCAAAAGTCATTGCCGTTTTTAATCCTTCTTATTTACATTAATGTAGTTAAATAATGTTCTGCATTTCAGGACTCTTGCAGCTGGAAAGGAATAAAAAAATCTGGGTGATCGATCCATATCAAATGTTTGCCCCTCATATATTTTTTACTGTTCTGACATGTCTTTGGTTCTTAATGCCCTACAGAGTCAGCACTTTTCTTAGAGCTACATTGGTAGCTCCTGATCTTTGCAGAGGACCAAGCCTTTTTCTACAAGACCCGCTCTCCGCCTTGACAGAGCCTGGGACAGTAACTGGAAAGTTCTGGATTGGAATACAGAGTTTCTACAAATTTATGCTGAGGACAGGCTACAGATAGACATCCTTTCTGTCCTCCATACTGGCTTCCTAACCTCACCTAAAAGTTTGAGAACCACTTGTCAACCCAGTCTGTCCACAATCCACACCTGAATCCTATATCATTTACTGGGAGCAGCTATTCTCTTTTCACAAACGAAAATCCTTGCCCTTCCTAGATGGTGAAGGAAAGTCAAGGGCAAATATGATTTCTTCTGTCCATCTCCTTAAAGCATGCCATAATCTTATGAATTCTGAAGAAAGCTTTACTAGATGCAATGGAATTTAACATCTACCACCTGCTCTCAAATCTCCCTTGGACTTCTAGGTAGCATTGCATGTGACTGATCATACACTGCTGCTCTTCTACCTAAGAGATGTGTCAGGGGAAACATAAAACAGCAGTTTGAATCCTTCCTCAAAGGCTACACACAGGATAGTACTCCTCCGCCATTAGGCATCTCATCTATAGGATACTTCAAGATTGAATTCTCTCTTCTGTCCTGCTCTGCATCTACATCTAATCATTGGAGGAGGAGAAAATTTTAAACCAATAATGCAATGGTCATTTTCCCTCTCATCTGAGTCTTTAATTTGCATTCAAGTCATGTTTTCAAGATTTCTGAAATTAGGAAGTGGTGGTCTGCACAAATGGCTAACAACTGATTTCCATTTCATAGAAACTGAGCACCATTACAAGTACAGGACAGATATTAAAATGTGTAATAAGTCACTGTAGGGACACTTTTTGCCCTTGTTATCTTACTGCTTCATGTTAAAATCAGAGATCAAATTCTACATAAATGTTAAACATCTATATCGGAGTGGGAAACCTAAGGCTCATGACCCAGATGTGGCCCCCCCAGCTTGCCTGGATCTGGCCCAAGGTAGTTCAGGGCTCACTCCCTCCTCTCCCCCCCGAGCATTGGGGAGCCCACACTGGCACTCCTACCCTACCGCCACCCCACTGTGGGGCTGGAGCACAGAAAATCAACTAGCTTGGGCCCCCCTAGACTCTGGTGTGCGAGGGGAATGTCTTTCTGTACCTCAGCCAGGGGGGGCCACTTCAGGGAGGGTTTTGTTTTGTTTTGCTTTTCACTTGTGCATAGTCTCTGACTGATTTTTCTGAGAGTCAGCAGCTCACAACCCAAGAAAGTTTCCCACCCCTGGCCTATGTTCATTTTTCTAGGGATTCCTTACCCTTAATCATCAGACTTCTAAACTATCAGAAAGTTTCTAGTCTTTCATGTTATCAAGTTTAGATGACAAAAGAACAAAACATTTTAACCAACAGAAAATCTTTGCTAATATTAAACACAAAATATTTATGCAGGTGCTTAACATTACTTATGTAAGCAGTTTTATAGTAGTCAATAGGACTACTCACATGAGTAAAGTTAAGCAAGTGCAAAAATCTTATAAGGTTGTGGTCTAGGTTTATAAAAGGGAAAGAGTTAAGACACCTAGAGCAATATTAATAGCCAGCTTTAACAGAAGAAGAAAATATTGTGTATGCCCAATGTTAGTATTTCTACTCAAAATCTATGACGTAAAAGCTTTATATGGGGATTTTGATTTTGTATGTCAGGATTTAATTTTAACTGCAAACCCAAATAAAGCTTTTTAAATTTGATTTCCTTTAAAAAAGAATGAAGGAGTTGGGGAAGAGAGCTTGCTCAGAATAGCATTTAAATGGTAGCAAATTAGGCTTTGAAACTTCCACCTGAGGTAAAAATGAGGTTGGTAAATGCAGAGTTCCCACAGTTGCTGCTATTTTCTGGCTAAGCACAGTTTCTGCAAGGCAGATTTAAGTAATAGTGAAACAGCTCATGTGCACATTGCAATGGTTCTAAATTTTAAAAAAGATTGGAATGTACAAAATGCAGTACAAACTAAGCATGAAATTATAGCCACCAATTTCACATTTGCCGTTTCAATGGATTTGTGCAGATTTTTTTCAGAATATTTTGTTTTGTATTTTTCAAAAAATACTTATTATCTCTCTTCTACAACACTGTCTCAGCAGGAACCAGTAGCCTCTTGAACCTGTCAGGCTGGGCTGCCTGCCACTGTGATGGTCAGGATAACATATGCCTGGGGTTCTTTCTGCTGCGCTTTCTGCTACTTTCAAATAGACTGTTCAATATCTTATATGTTTAGTAAGCATATTCAGAAGTAAGTTTTCAGTAGTTTGTAATTGTACTGTTACCCACATGATTTTTTTCACATTTGGTTGAAGATGTTAAAACTCATTGGCATTGGTGCATTGTTTACACACCAAGTTCAACCATCCCTAATACCTGCATGGAACAAAATGCAGTAATATTTACACTTTTAAAGGGGCATAGTTCCAACTCATTTATTCAACTAGCTGAATAGATTTTACTGATATTCTATTTATAAAAAAAAAAAAACCCAAACCTGAAAATACACACACCAAATCAAATAACACGTCAGCTGAGATCAGTGATAGACAATTTTGTCCCAGTGAATATTTTTTCAGATTATGAATGTGTGACTATGGGGTTATGTGTGAATATAGCAATTGATGCCAAGCAAATGCTATAATTGTCTCTTCAGAACAAAATTTTCACACATTGCACAATAGTCAATTTCACTTGTCTTTATTTTAATTCAGTGTTCATCATTTAAAAGTTTTTTTTCCTGCCCAGGCATGTTCTTTCTGAACTCTATTTTTATCTTCTTCCTATTAAGTTCACATCTGTCTGTTTAGACTCAAACTTACATACTAATATTTTACATTTCCAAATAATAAGGAAATGTTAGATAAATTAATTTTGTGCATGTTTGCCATTAATTTAATTCCTTATGTTGTGGATAAGATGCACTAAGCATGCAGCTTACAATCTTTGCTATTGCTGAGTGTACGCAGGACAGGATTTCTGCAGAGATTACTATCAAGATTTAGTCTGACATACATCACCACAATCTCTTTGAAATGGAAAATGTATCTGTTTTAGCAATGGCTTCTGATGTCATATGTTTGGTACTCTGCAGTTAGGCATTTGGACAAAGTTGCCAACCTGAACATCGCCTTTGACCCTGAGACTTGTCTAGTGCATTTCTTGCAGAACCAAAAGACAAATATTTTAGAAGGTACCTAGTACCTCTTTTCAAAAGTGCTTTGTTTTCTGCAAGTCACCTCCTCTGGTGAAATTTTTTCTCCTTGATTTCTAGGTGAAGGTGATTTTTTTTTTACAGTATTTAAAAACAAAACTAGTTATTAAGAACTGCCTACATCAAACTCTGTAAATTGTACTCCTTTCCTTATTGAGGACTGGTTTCTTTGTTTGATTTTAAAAATTTTGATTTTAACATACCAAGTAAAGTGTCTAGAAGCCTGAGACATGCAGGCCAATGCAATTTATTGATGAATATATTATACAATCTCATAACTGAATTGTGAACTAGAATCATCCCCAAACTCCTGAAAGACTCTAGGTTCACACCAGTTACAATGGTAGAGAAGTTGAGACACGCTAAGCTTTCACTCCCCTTCGCTTCCTTTTGAATCCACACTGAGGCTACCATGGCTCAACTCACTTTGGGATCAGATGGGAGCTGAAGCCACTTTGTAAAGAAGACCAAAGGCTTCTTCCAGCTGTTGCACACGTTCACAGAGCTGGCAGCCTCTCCCTGTGAAGCTGGTGTATATTGGTTACATCTGCTGACAGAGACATTTCTTTTGAATGAGCTGTGCTATGACCAGTGCCTTAATTACGAAACAACTGGATTTCCTGAAGGTACTGAGTGCTAGGATAAGGATAAATACATATGAACGTAGAAATTTTCCTTAGAAAATTGAAGTTTAAAAATAATTAAACTTCAGGGCTGTCTCTACATTGGCAAGATTTCGCTTTTGCACAAAATCTTGCTGCCTGTCTACGCTGTCCGCGAGTATTTGCGCAAGAACAACTGACGTTGTAATGTACAAAATCAGTGCTTCTTGCGCAACTACTCTGACGCTCCCGCTCAGGGATAAGTCCTCTTGCGCAAGTGTTCTTGCACAAGAGGCCAGTGTAGACAGGTAACATCAATTTCTTGCACAAGAAAGCCCGATGGCTAAAATGGCCATCGGAGCATTCTTGCGCAAGAGAGCGTCTACACTGGCACGGATGCTTTTGCGCAAAAGCAAATCTTTTGCACAAAGGCACATGCCAGTATAGACGCTCCCTTGCGCAAATACTTTTAATGGAAAAACTCTTCTGTTAAAAGTATTTGCACAAAATCATGCCAGTGTAGATGCAGCCCAGCTGTATTCCCAAGCCATTATATCATATTGAGGACTGATCGGAAGGAGATCCTCATGCTGTGCCCCAAAAGACAGAAAATTAACCAATATTGAAGACAAGGAGTGAAATCCTAATCCCACTAAAGTCAATGGTAAAGCTCCATTGACTTTAATGGGGCCAAGATTTTACTCAAGAGGAAAGGAAAATTATAAGATTGGAAGCCCAAAACAACTCTGCGAGATTTTAGGAGATTGGGTTCTTTTCTAGGAAGCTCATGACTGATAGCTTTTAACTGTCCCCAGTCTGTAAGCTCAGAGCATACTGAGGTTAGATGGACACATTATGAATAAATGGACATAACATGCATAACATTGTCCTCTAAAAGTTGAATGCAATAATAATTGCCATACAAACTGCACATTAAACTTTGTGCTGGAATCAATGGAAGAAATAAAATGAATTATGCTTCAGCCATTACTCTATTTTTCTAGAATTGAAAAACTGAGTTAAGTGAGTGCATTGAGATTTCTTCAAAAAATAGCGACACATTTTCTACAGAGCGAGCGTATCATTTCCTATGCTGGGGATGTAAAATTGAATCTAAAATGTCACTTACAAGAAAGATTCAAAAATTGAACAGCAAGCATCTTTGAAATATATTTTAAACTTCATACACAAAGGAAATATTAGAATAATTTAGAGTTCAGATCATTCACCTGGATAGATGTTTCACTTAAGCCTACTTTTTTTTTCCTACTAAACATATAGTACTTCAGTGGTCATATAGCACATAGTTTATGGGTCAGAGTCCTACAGCTGCTGCTACCATGAAGAAGACTACTGGATAACAGTGTGATAGATGCCCTTAGGACATTACAAACTACAGTAGTACTCTTGCCAACGTGATTAATACCTTTTAAGGGATCTGGTATTTTACATAAATTGGTGAACATACAAGATCAGGACAAGTCGCAAAAATAAAAATGGTGAAAAGACTCAATTCAAATATTTCAGGCCCCAAGCCTGCAAACATACAGGCATGTAACCTCAAGTACATCAATTAAATTAGACCATTATCTCAATAAAGTTATTTATCGTTGTAAATGTTTGCAGGCTCAGTATCTTAATTTTTACCATTTTAAAAGAATCTGCTATTTTAATGCAAGCAGAGATTGTATCCCATCATGCACCCATTTCAGTCAATATCAAAACTTTCATTATAATATACCTGCTATGTAATAATTTGAGCCTGATGTTCTGAGAAAGCAAGTAGAATCAGTCCTAATAAATCAGACTGGAAATAAACTCAACATTTCTGGAAAAAGCTAAAGAAAAACACATTGCCAAAAAATACTGGGTTATACTGAGCAGAAATTGGTATAGCTTCTCAAAAATGTCTATACTCCCAAATCATGACTCATACAAACATGTCACAGTGAAATCACTACATTTAAACAATCATGTCTGTGTTCAGTAACTTTAGATATACAGCACAGCTTAAATGAGCAACTGTGACACCTCATGTGTGGCTTCAGACATATGGAACAGTGTTACAGGAACAGTCATGATTTATAACAAGATTCATCTCCAAGGCAAAGCAAACTATAAACATTTGTCAATGTTAGATTATAGCTAGTGCCTAACTAGTCATTTGGAGCTATATTCCTCATACTTTGAATTACAGATAATGTGGAAGCACTTTTGCAACTTAACTTGATGGCATTTTAAAATATTTTTGTTCCACTGATGAACATTAAAATATCAACTGATCAATAACTGGCAATTTCAGTTAAGAAAAAATGGATTGCTGCCCATCAGAACTGATATATTCAGTTAAAGCTGGACAAAGAATCTTGCTTATATATTATACCCGCATGATGCGTGGTTCAGACAGTTCAAACAGCCTTTGTGTTGAGAAAATAAAGAAATTCTAAACTGCAGGTATCCTGGAAGAAGTGTTGGGGAGGGCAAATGGTATGTGAAGTTAGATTTATGGTCTTCTGCCTCCTGGCCCAATGCAACTTCCACAAGTTGAAGTATTTTAAATATGACTAAGAGGTGGGAACATATTTTTTTCCCCCCTTTTCATCCAGATGTTCGTGGTTTTCATGGCTGCTTTAGAGTGCTGTCCAAAGATCAACTGTGCTGGGAAAAGATGTGCTTGCAGATGGAATTCTCAGAAAACATAAGAAGCAAGCATCTAACAAGTACTACTGCCTATACGCAAATGGCAATTTTTATGA
This sequence comes from Pelodiscus sinensis, assembly GCF_052426305.1. NCBI lineage: Eukaryota > Metazoa > Chordata > Testudines > Trionychidae > Pelodiscus > Pelodiscus sinensis. Next base: position 29,021,319 of record NC_143063.1, read on the forward strand.
GTCTTAAATTCAGTCTGAGACAGATACCAAGGATAGAAAACTTGAGCCAAAACAGCTAAAATTTGGCAAGTTATATGCAAATGAAGACAAAGAAGGTTACAGTGGAATGTTAAGCAATTTTAATACAACAGTTGCTTCCAGAGGCTTTGTCTCCTCCTTAAAACCAACAGTTGAATTTGTTCTTGGGGGAAATTAATGTCAAATAGAAGTTTTTAAAGGTATATGGTAATTTACTGTTTCTCTGACTACTTCTTTTGATAGTGGGCCTAATTTAACAATGACTTACCCTCGCACCGAAGGGGAAGAAAAGGTACCAAATGATGAACTGGAGTGCAAAATTTGTTACCAGAGATTTAACACTCACAGTCGTAAACCTAAAATCTTGAACTGTCTTCACAGAGTATGTGCTAGATGTCTGGCTAAAATACGTCAGTGAAGCGCTGACCGCGAGGACGTAAAACCCTCTTGTATGATGCCCTTTAAAACTGGACGCTTTGATTCTGGAAGATGCTCTAGGAGAAGGACCAGTTTGGCGTAGTTATCAAAAGAGTGGTTTGCTAGCAAAGCAGAGTAATTAGCCATGTGGAACGAGAGTGTGGTGGAGGAATAGACTTTCCTGCCAAAGAGGTCCTGCTTGACGTCCTTGTCCATAACGGTGGTCTTATATTGAGGCACTTTCGATCTCTGTTGGGCCGTATCCAGGACCAGAAAATTGGGTCCAGGATGGTTGAATCGGAATTCAATGCCAGAAGCAGGAACATAGTACTTTCTGTCGGCCTTTTTGTTCGTGGGCAGAGCAGAGGCCAGTGTCTGCCAGATGGAATCTGTGATTTCCAATATCGCATTGTCCAATGGCAATGCTATTTTTGTGGACTGAGAAGGGTGTAAGTTTCTCAGCAAATGGTGCTGCTTCTGTTGCACCTCATCCACTTTAATGTGCTGCAATTCGGCGACCCTTTTAAAGAGATCTTGGAAATCTTTTATGTCGTCAGTAGGGGAGGCATCACCCTGGAAAATAGCATCATCAAGGGATGATGATGCAACCTCCGTCGGGAACTGTCGCTGAGAGTCCTCTGTATCTGGAGGAAGAGGCACCTGTTGTTGCCCGGTGTCAAGCGGCCTACGGTGATCACCAGAAGGAGTCAGTGGTCTCTCAGGCTGTGGAGAGGAAGATACCGCTATAGGAGGCGCTGGAGATGATGGGGCTGGTAATACAGATCTAGCTGCTGAATGGGAATGCAAGCGGGACGATCGGTCCCTAGGGTCATATGTACGGTACCATCGGTTATCGTGGTAAGGTGCATAGTCATAGTGCCTTACATAGCGGTGTTCATAGTGTGATGACCTGTGATACGATGGTGACTGGGGCGATCTGGAACGCTGTCTGGAATGTGAAGGTGATGGGGAGTAACAACACCGGTAGTAATACCGCGGAGGCGGTGTGTAAACAGAACGCCGCGTAGTGAGTGAGTGATGGTGAGGCACCCTGGGCGAGCATGGCAGTGGGGATGGCAGCTCCGATGAAAACGTCTCTGGCCCCGGGCTAGGGGACATAGATGGGAGGCGCTGAACTCTCTCCCTGAGTCTACTAGACCTCTATACAGGCGATGTAGAGGGGGTCAATCTATGGGATGGCCTTGGTGCTTCGCAGAATGCAGCAGTTGAAGGTGCCACAAGTCTCGGCACCAGAGGCGGCGTCGGTGCCCTGGCTCTCAGCGCCAAAGGTGGAGTCTGTGTCCTAGCTCTAGGTGCCGGAGGCATCAGCGGTGCCCTGGCCGACGAGGTTGTAGGCACTGTGGCTCCCGGTGCCGACGGTGATGTCGGTGCCGAGCTTCTCGGTGCCGGGGATGAGGACAGTGCCCTGACTCTTGTTGAGTCCAAGGGTCTCGGTACCGTGCGTTCCGATGCAGGCAATGGTGTCGATAGTGCTGCCTCGTCTTGGTGTGATGGGTGCTCAGATGGGCTCGGTGCCGATGCACTACGGGCATGTTTGACCTTCTCCGGCCTGCGGGACCCTGATGAACCGGAGGTTTGTCCGCCAAACTGACTTTCGCTGGTAATGAGCGAGACAGCGAGGAAGGCTTTTTCTTATAGGCTGCCTTCGTAAGGACAGGAGCAGCGGGCTCTGTCGGAAGGTCAGACTGTGGCGCAAGAGCCTTGTTGAACAGCAGCATTTTCAGCTGCATTTCGCGGTCTCTCCGAGCTCGGGCCGTGAGCTTAGAGCAGTGAGGGCACTTTTGTGGGATGTGCCCCTCATCTAAACATTTGATACATGCCGAGTGCTCATCCGAAGCGGGCATGGAGTCTCTACAGAGCGTGCACCTTTTAAAACCTAGGGATCCAGGCATTATAACTGTTTGCAATATCTATAACTATGAGAATTTTTTTTTTAACTTTAAACTATACAGTAAAACTCCATTAGTCCGGCATCCAATGCTCCGGGACTCCTGATGGTCCGGCACCATCAGGAACCCGGAAGTGCTGGGGCAGCCGGACAGGCTTTCCCCATTCAGCTGCTGCTGAAACTGACCAGCAGCTGAATTGGGGAAGCCGGGAGCAGAGCAGCTGGGGTGCTGCTGGGTTGGTCTGGTAGCGCTGCCCCTCGGGGCTGCGGGACCAACCCGGCAGCACCCCAGCTGCTCTTGGGGACGCCTGAGGCAGAGCAGCTGGAGTGCTGCCGGGTTAGTCCCGCAGCGCCAAAGGACGGCACTGCTGGACCAACCCGGCAGGACCCCAGCTGCTCTGCCCCAGGGGTCCCCGATTCAGCCGCTGCTGAAACAGATCAGCGGCTGATTCCAGGAAGCCCGGGGCAGAGCTCCTCTGCCCCGGGCTTCCTGGAATCAGCCGCTGATCTATTTCAGCAGCGGCTGACTTGGGGACCCCTGGGGCAGAGCAGCTGGGGTGCTGCCGGGTTGGTCCTGCAGCGCCGAGGGGCGGCGCTATGGGACCAACCCGGCAGCACCCTAGCTGCTTTGCCCCAGGCGTTGGGATTCAGCCACTGCTGAAACTGACCAGCAGCGGCAGTTTCACCAGCAGTCTGAATCTGGATGCCTGGGGCAGAGCAGCTGGGGTGCTGCCGGGTTGGTCTTGTAGCGCCGCCCCTCGGCGCTGCGGGACCAACCCGGCAGGACCCCAGCTGCTCTGCCCCAGGGGTCCCCAAGTCAGCCGCTGCTGAAACAGATCAGCGGCTGATTCCAGGAAGCCCCGGGCAGAGCCTGACTATCATAAGGGGGGGCTATGAGGGGTCTGGGGTGGCATCCCCTCCCACCCCACTCCAGACCCCTCATAGCCCCCCCCTTCTGATAGTCCAGCATATGTGATAATCCGGCACCCCCTGGGTCCTAAAGGTGCCGGATTATCGGAAGTTTACTGTAGTTAGTAACTAACTACTATAACTATAAACACTAACTAAGTAATATATCTCAATCCTGACAGGAATGAACCCAACAGGAGAGGGAGCAGTTTCTCCATCTGCGTCTGTGGACGGTTGAGAGGAACTGGTGAGCCGGACCGCGTGATGCAGGAACGGTGCGAAAAGCCGCAAGATGGCCGCCGTGCATGCGCGGTCCGGCAAACAACAGCTAAAAGATCTCCGATCTGCAGCGCCGGGATGGGACCCGACACCCACTGTGGAAACCCCCCCCCCCCCGCGGGGGACACTACCCGAAGAACTCTTTCTTCTCCTTCGAGTGGTGTCTCCATGGGTGCTCCACTCTGGGTAACTACACAGCAGTTGTCGGCCTGTGGAGGTGGGTTTGGAGCCCTGTGTTAGTCACTGTGGATAGTACTGCTTGTCCCACCGTCCTGGAAGATGCAACTGAAGAGCAGAGAGCATAATGCTGTGTGAATGTATAGTCAGATGACCAGGTGGCAGCTTTACAAATGACTTGAAGAGGAACGTTGCTGAGGAAGGCGGTAGTGAAAGACATCGCCCTGGTGGAATGCACTGTGATGGTTTCAGATCAGTTTTTATCATAGAGTTTATAGCATGTTCTCAAAATGGATCTCCTCCTGTATTCGATCCTGAGATGAGATTGCTTATCCCTTGGACCATTCTGCATAGGACAGAAACAGTCTAGGGGACGCTCGCCAGGCTCTGGTGTGGTGAATATAAAATGCAAGTGCCCTGCGGATATCAAGAATGTGCCATGTGGCATGCACCGGATCAGGTAAGCGTATGGGTTCGTTGATGTGGAAGGTACTTTGGGGAGGAACTTCAGGTGGGGTCGAAGTATAACTCTGTCCTTGATGAAAACCATGTATGAGAGTTCAGCCATCAACGCAGTGAGCTCGCTCACTCTCTTGCTAGAAGTTATCACAACAAGGAAGGACACCTTCATCGATAGATGTGACCAAGAGCAGGTCGCTAGTGGTTCAGAGGGTGGTTTTGTCAAGCTCTCAAGTACGTGGTTCAGATCCCAGACTGGAACTGGTGGGCGGACCGGTGGAAAAGTGCTCTGTAGACCCTTAAGGAACCTCTTGGCTATCGGGTTTGCAAGGAAGGAAACCCCTTGTTTGGTGTGATGAAACGTTGCTATGGCAGCCGAGTGTACTTTAACGGTGCTAAGAGCAAGGCCTGACTGTTTGAGGCATAATAAGTAGTCCAACAGGATGGAGAGGGGGGTGTCATATGCAAGCGTTTGAACCAGTGAGAAAATCTATTCCATTTATAGGGGTATGTTCTCCTGGTGGATTGTCTTCTATTGTTGTTCAGTATTTTTAATCGTTTCTGAACAGTTGTTTTTGGCATCCTGGAGCCATGAAGCCAGGCATAGAGATGAAGTTTGTGGAGTTCTGGATAGAAATTCTTCCCGTGGTTCTGTGATAGAAGGTTGTGATGGAGTGGGAAGGCATACTGATCTGCCATTGTCATCTTGTCAAGGTAAGGATACCAAGTCTGTCTGGGTCACGTTGGTGCCACCAGTATGACTCGAGCCTGATCTGTCCTGATCTTGTTGAGGAGTTTGTGCAGGAGAGGAAAAGGAGGAAAAGCGTAAAGGAGTGGGGCATCCCACCTGATATAAAAGGCATCCCGAACGAAGTGCTTCCCTAGGGCTGCCCTGCAGCAATAGAGGTGACACTTCCTGTTGCTTCTAGTGGCAAAGAGATCTATGTCTGGTTGGCCCCACTGATGAAACACTAGATCAAGTACATGCTTGTCTATTTCCCATTCGTGCTGGTCGTGGAACGTATGGCTTAGTGTATCCAATGTGACATTGAGTACTCCAGTAATGTAGAAGGCTATTGGGGTGACCTGATGTATAAGGCATCAGTTCCATAGTTTGATGGCTTCTGTTTAGAGGGAAGGGGATCATGCACTTCCCTGTCGATTGATATAGTACATGCAAGTAGTGTTGTCCGTCATTATAGTAATGGACTTGAGGGCTATATAAGGTTGGAAGTGTTGACATGCATAACTGACTGCTCATAATTCCAGGAGTTTGATATGAAATGTTTGCTCCATAAAGGACCATTTGCCTTGAGCTGTGATGGTCCCTAAATAGGTTCCCCAACCCATGAGTGATGCGTCGGTCATCACTGTAAGAGTTTGGTAAGGTTGTTGGAATGGTACACAGTCTAGCATGTTTTGCAGGTTCATCCACCACTGAAGAGAGTTGAGGATCCGTGGTGGGATGGTAACCAGTTTGGAAAGTTGATCCCTGGATGGCTTGTAGGTTGTGACTAACCATGACTGAAGGCCTCTCATGTGAAGCCTGGCTAGCTTGATGACATATGTTGTGGAAGCCATATGCCCAAGGATTTGAGGCACTCACTGTCATGGTAGGCGCAGATTGTGCACTTCTGATAATATTGCGTATTGTATTGAATCTGTGTTAGGGCAGAGTAGCTTTTGCTGCCACCATGTCGATGAGGGCTCCTATAAACTCCAACTTCTGGGTTGGATGGAGCGTGGATTTTGCATGGTTTATATGAAACCCGAGGTTGATCAGAAAGTCTATTGTAGTGTTGATCATGGCCTTTGTCTCCTGAAAAGATGACCCCTTTATGAGGCAGTCATCTAGATACAGGAATATCATGACTCCCTGGCATTGTAGTGAGGCCATTACGATTGCCAGAGTTTAGGAGAATACTCTGGGGGCAGTTGAAAGGCCAAAAGGGAGCACTCGGTATTGGTAGTGTTGGGTGCCCACCATGAATCGTAAGAAGCGTCTGTGCATGGGATGGATCGTAATGTAGAAGTAGGCATCTTGCAGGTCAAGAGCTGAAAGTCAGTCTCGATCCAAGTGGGAATTATTGTTGCTAGGGTTACCATCTTGAAATGGTGGTAAGCAATGTATTTATTGAGTCTCCTCAAATCCAATATAGGTCGCCATCCTCCACTCTTTTTCTGGGTTTGGAAGTAGGTTGAGTAGAACCCCTGACCCTGAAATTCTGGTGGTATCTTTTCTATGGCACCCAATTGTAGTTAGTGCGAGACTTTTTGGTGGAGAAGGGTCTTGTGAGATGGGTCCCTGAAGAGGGACGGGGTGGGAGGGAGGCAGAGAAGTGAAGGGAATTGACATAGCCATATTGGATGAGTTCTAAGACCCATTTGTCAGATGTGTTTTGGGTCCATTGGTGGAAAAAGGCGCAGAGATGATGATTGAACTAAGGACGATGGGGTATAAGCGATATTGAGGTGGCTTTCTGGCTCTCGACATATTCTTCAAATTTGTTGTTTGGCTATGGGTGGGTGGGTCGTAGAAGAATGTTGTTGCTGCTGGTGTTGGGGTCTGCGACGTTGTGGCCTTTGTTTTTGGTGGAAATTGTATCTGGATTGTTGCCTGTATGGCTCCCTGGGTCTCTGATAGGTTGTATACCTTGTTCTCTTAAAAGGGGAAGAGGGTACATTCCCAGGGTCCTGAGGGTGGTGCGGGAGTCCTTCATGGAGTGTAGTACCTCATCTGTCTTATCAGCGAAGAGGTTGGTCTTGTTGAAGGGCAAATCCTCAACCTTCTGTTGTAAGTCTCTTGGGACTCCAGATGTCTGCAGCCATGAAATCCTCCACAATACGATGGCAGATGGTGTTATACAGGCCACAGTGTCTGCTACGTCCATTGTGGACTGTAGGGCCATTCGAGAAACAGTGTAGCCTTCTTGCATGATGCTAAGAAGAGTTGGTCTTTTACGTTCTGGTAAGTACTGGCATAGGTCTGGCAGTTTGGAATAGCTGTCATGGTCGTAATCTGCGAGCATCACCATGTAGTTCACTGCTCTAAGGAGCAGAGTGGCAGAGGAGTAGATTTTATGGCCCATGATATCAACTTTTTTGTGGTCTCTGTCTTGTGGTGTGGACCTGCGGTTAGGTTGTCTTCCCTTATGTCAAACAGAGTCCACCACTAGTGAGTTTGTAAGGGTAGAATAACTTGGAAGCTGAGGTACTTGATGGGATTAATTGGGTTTTGATGGTTTTCTTTTAACAGAGAACAAGAGGAAAAGAGGCTCCACCTGCTGCCGAGGACGGTAGAGAAGGAATCGAAGAGCCGAGCCGCGCATGCACCTAACGGACACCAACAGCACAAGGGGGCGCCACAGCACGTGCGTGGTGCGGTGGAAACATCTCCAATCACCGGCGCAAGGACGCACCAGCACCCAGAGTGGAGCACCCACAGGGACACCCCTCAAAGGAGAACTTAGTATTGCCTAGGACATCATTAACATTCAGAAAACTGATTAAAAGTAACTACAATTACACAGCTTCAGGGGGTAGCCAAATTAGTCTATAAAGTGCTACCAAACCATTTGTTGTTTTTTACAATTACACGGAGTAGAATAAAGATCACTAAGAGCTTGTGAATGCAAAGAGAGCAGTTCCAGTTACCATCACAGGTAACAAAAAGGAAATGAATGCGTTAGGATCTGGGTGCTTTATATCAGTGCTGATGGTAGACAGAAGTAGGGAATGCTTGAACTGCCTCACAAGGTACCACTGAGGGGAAAATTTCCAGGAATTGTGCTTAGGGAGCACACACACTTAGATTAGAATGCACATGTGCAACCACTCTAAGAAAAATAATAATTCTGGGTCCTTTTCTACGCCATAACATTACTTATCTTTTCTCTTTCATGGTAAAGATAGGAAGTATGGCAAGGAAATCTTCAATGATCTAAAAGATTTTTAAAAAGAATCCTACAAAAAGTAGAAACTAGGTCAAATTACAAAGAATGCATATAAACAAGTAAGACAATTATGTAGGAACAAAATTGGAAAGGTCAAGGCACAAAATGAGATCAAACTCAGTAGAGACAAACGGTTATAAGAAAACATTCTACAAATACATTAGAAACAATAGGAAGACCAAGAAGCAGTCCTCTTGATAGCGGTGCTCAATGTTCTGGAAAATTGTTGGACATAGGTCACCCAAGGATCCCAATATGGCCAAGGAGGAGGTGCATAAGGTATAGGAAGAGGCACCCAAAGGTCCTCATGCCAGTGAGACTCTGATAGCAATTGTGAGCCATGAAATATCTGCAGCTTCATCAGAAGCGTCTGGAAAAGTCACTATAGGAATCAGGGGGGAAACCCTGAACAGACACTTGATACACTGAGGCAAGATCTTCATCAGAATCCTTTCACTCAAGCTCACTTTGGAATGGTGCAGATCCCGGAGAGATCCAAGATGAAACTGTTGATACAAGGCAAACTGCAAGTGATCTTAATGCCCTCAGATCCCAAACAGCATGTCTGAGCCAAGCAGTGGAGAACTGGACATCTCAGATAAAGCCAGGTATCACCTGCAGCATTGAATCTGTACCCTGCCCTGAGGTGATCGTGGCAGAGGGCGCTGACGGTACCATAGGTGCTTGGAGGGGAGCCGTCTTTGACAGTATCATACATCTTGTGCCCTCTGATGAAAATGTAATCAGAGTTCAAGTGGGCCACCTCAGTACCAAGAAAGCAAAGAAAAGGGAGTTACTCACCTCGTGCAGTAACGAGTGTTCTTCGAGATGTGTGTCCCCGTGGGTGGTCCACTGTAGGTGAAGGGTTGCCCTGAGCTGCAGATCGGAGCTTTGTATAGCAGTTTCCCCTGTTGAGCCACGCATGCCCAGGAGGCGTCTCGAGCCCTTCCCGCCTCCTGAGGAGCGTGACTCAACCCCCTCCCTTTCAGTTCCTTGTCTCCGCCCGAGAATTTTGACTCTGAGCAGAGGGGAGGTAGGAAGGGTCGTGGAGCACCCACGGGGACACACATCTCGAAGAACACTCATTACTACACGAGGTGAGTAACTCCCTTTTCTTCTTCGAGTAGTGTCCCCGTGGGTGCTCCACTGTAGGTGACTACAAAGCAGTATTCAATGTAAGGCTGGAGGGAGCCAGAGTCATTGTTTAGCAGTGGTAGAGAGTACTGCTGTGGCAACTGCTGAATCACTCTTGAGTTGTGGAAGGATAGAGTAGTGTTTAGCAAAAGTATGGTCTGAAGACCATGTTGCTGCTCGGTAAATGTCTCTTAAGGGGACATTGCCCAGAAAGGCTGTAGAAGCAGCCGTGGCTCGAGTAGAATGCGCTCGTGGTGGGCGTTGTAGCGGTCTATTACCCAGAGAGTGGCATTTGATTATACATGTCGATATCCACTTTGAGATTCGTTGCGATGATATTGGTGTCCCTTTAGATCGTTCAGCAATGGAGATAAAAAGTCTTTCAGATTTACGAAATGGTTTTGTTCTTTCTAGGAAGAAGGCCAGAGCCCTCGGGATGTCCAGAGTGTGCAGGCTGGCGTCTGTCTGCGAAGAATGCGGTTTTGGGAAAAAGGTAAGTAATACGATTGGTTCGTTGAGATGGAATTCTGTACAGATCTTTGGCAAAAATGTGGGGTGGGGTCTCAGTATGACCCTATCCTTTGTGAAAACTGTGTAAGGAGGTTCTGACATTAATGCTCCGAGTTTGCTCACCCTCCTGACGGAGGTAATGGCTAATAGGAAGCAGACTTTCATAAAAAGGAAGGGAAGTGGTACTGTTGCCAGTGGCTCAAAGGGAGATCTGTGAGGCAATTCAAAACAAGATTTAGGTCCCACAAAGGGGGTGGGGCCTTATGTGATGGGTACACATTCTGGAGTCCCTTGAGGAATCTCTTCATAATAGGATGGTTAAAAATGGAGAAGCTGTCTACTGAAGTATGAAATGCTGCTATTGCAGAGAGGTGTACTCCTAGGGTACGTCTAGACTACATGCCTCCGTCGACGGAGGCATGTAGATTAGACAGATCGGCAGAGGGAAATGAAGCCGCGATTAAAATAATCGCGGCTTCATTTAAATTTAAATGGCTGCCCCGCTCTGCCGATCAGCTGTTTGTCGGCAGATCGGGGCAGTCTGGACGTTCCCCTGTCGCCAGAAAACCCTTTTGTCGACCGCCCCGTTATGCCTCGCGGCTTCATTTCCCTCTGCCGATCTGTCTAATCTACATGCCTCCGTCGACGGAGGCATGTAGTCTAGACGTACCCCTAGAGAGGAGATTGACAGTCCTGATGCTTTAAGCTCCAGAATGTAGTCTAGGATGGTATTTAGTGGGGAGGCACGGGGCTCCACTTTGGCTGACACCAGTGACAGAATCGTGTCCATTTCTGTTGGTAAGTTTTCCGAGTAGATTGTCTCCTGCTATGGAGGAGGACGTCTTTTACTCGCTGGGAGCAGCGCTCTTCTACCTCCGAGAACCAGAGAGAAGCCATGTGTGAAGATGCAGGGTATTGAGTTGTGGATGCAGTATCCTGCCGTCGTCCTGAGATAGTAGGTCTATCCGGTATGGTAGTGGGTGGGGTGGCTGGACCGCTAGCCTGTGAAGGTATGGGTACCAGGTTTGGCGAGACCATGATGGTGCAATCAGGATGACTAGGGCTTTGTCTCTCAGGATCTTGCGCAGAACTCTTGGGATGAGCGGTATGGGAGGAAAGGCGTAGTGTAGGGGGGCTGTCCATTTGATTAGGAAGGCATCCCCCAGAGAGTGTTTGCCCCTGCACGGGAGCAGAATTGGGGACATTTGGTGTTCTGGGTAGAAGCAAAGAGGTCTATCAATGGCCATCCTCATTGGTGGAAAATTGAGTTCGCCACCTCCATATGTAACTCCCATTCGTGGTCCGCGGTGAAGTTTCGGCTGAGGGAGTCCGCTTTGGTATCGTTCACTCCGGGTAGGTAGGATGCTATAAGGGTGACTTGGTTGCGGATACCCGCGTTCCACAGGCGAATAGCCTCCGCGCATAGCAAGCGGGAGCGGGCTCCACCCTGTCTGTTTATGTAGAACATCGTGCAGATGTTGTCCGTTAGGATGCGGACTCTGTGATTGGCGATGTCGGAGGCAAAGTGTGCACAGGCATTTCTTACTGCCCTCAATTCGAGGAGATTAATATGTAAGAGTGTCTCGTTTGGGGACCACCTGCCTTGAACTTTGTGACCGTCCATATGTGCCCCCCAGCCGAGCAGGGAAGCATCTGTGGTGATTTGAATAGTGGGTTCGATTTGTTGGAACGGAACCCCCGCCAGAAGATTGTTTGGCACTGTCCACCATCGTAAGGATGCGAGCACGTCTGGTGGGATAGTAACCGTTTTGTTTCGAGGGTGCCGTGATGGGATATAAACTGTTGCAATCCAGAGCTGGAAACATCGAAAGTGCAGACAAGCATGGTGGACTATGTAGGTGGTGGAAGCCATGTGTCCCATTAGTCGGAGGCATGTAAGTATTGTGGTGGTAGGAACTGTGAGCATCCTGTTTATAATTTTTTGCATGGTTGCAAAGCGTTGTTGAGGTAGGTATGTCCGGGCTGTAACTGAGTCCAGGTGAGCGCCAATGAACTCTATATCTTGAACCGGGTGCAGAATTGATTTGTCTTGGTTGATTTAGAAGGCCTAGACGACTGAGGAGGACTGAGGTCGTATGTATCATAGAGGCAGTTTCGGCGTATGAGGATCCCTTTAGAAGGCAATCGTCTAGGTAGGGAAATATGATGACGTTCTGCCATCTGAGATATGCGGTTACGACCGCCAGTACCTTCAAAAATACCCTCGGAGCTGATGAGAGACCGAAGGGAAGAACCTTGTACTGGAAATGGTCCAGTCCCAACGTGAAGCGTAGGTAGCGTCTGTGGGCGGGGTGGATGGTTACATGGAAATAGGCATATTGGAGGTCGAGGGCTGCGAACCAGTCCCCTCGATCTAGCGCAGGAATGATTGCGGAAAGAGTGACCATCTTGAAACGCTGTCTCTTGAGAAATTTGTTCAGTTTGCGGAGATCCAATATAGGTCTCCAGCCCCCCGTTATTTTCTCGGTCAGGAAATAGTTCAAGTAAAACCCTCTCCCCTGGAACTCTCGGGATACCCTTTCTCTAGCCCCAATGACAAGGAGCCAATTGACTTCTTGTTTTAGAAGGGTTTCGTGAGAGTGGTCCCTGAAAAGCGATGGGGTAGGGGGAAGGGTAGGGGGGATAGAAATAAAAGGGATGGTATAGCCCACTCGAATTATCTCTAGGACCCAGAGGTCCGATGTTATGGATTCCCACTGTGAGAGGAAGGCACGCAAACGGTGGTTGAATAGATGGCCATGTTGAGGTGCGAGATCGAACGGGAGGTCTTGCAGACCCTCGACCAAATGTTCAAATTTGCTGCCTAGATGGTTGGTTAGCTAGCGGGCGGGCTTGGTTGGGTCGCCTTCTGGGACCTCGCTGTCTTGGTCTGTTGTCTTCATAAGGCCTCTGTGGTCGATTGTATTGTTCATACCGATATCGATTATATGAATTATATGGGGTGTATCGCCTGCGTTTATAGGGTGGCGTGCCCATACCTAGCGTGCGAAGTGTGGACTTAGAATTTTTGCTCTTGTGGAGCATTTCGTCCGTAGTGGCTGCAAATAGCTTTTGCTTGTCAAATGGCAAGTCCTCCACTTTGGGCTGGAGTTCGCGTGGAACTCCAGATGACCGGAGCCAAGAAGCTCTACGCATCACCACCAATGTAGCTGTAACTCAGGCTGCAGTGTCAGCTACATCCATTGCCATTTGGAGAGTGGCATGGGCGATCATATGGCCCTCATGAACTACTGATTTTAAGATGGGTCTTTTGGAGTCGGGGAGATGCTCCATTAGTTCTCCCAGTTTTGAGTAGTTGTCAAAGTTGTGATTTGCTAAGAGAGCAGAGTAATTTGATATTCTGAGTTGTAGGGTTGAAGAGGAGTATACTTTCTTGCCAAAGGAGTCCAACTTTTTGTGGTCCTTGTCTGCATTGCCCATCCTATACTGTGGAAACTTCGCTCGTTGTACTGAGTCTATGACTAGTGAGTTAGGTTGTGGGTGAGTGAAGAGAAAGTCGTTGTCTTTTGAGGGGACAAAGTACTTTCTGTTAATTTTCCTGTTGGTTGGTTGGATAGATGCAGGCGTCTTCCACAGATCTTCTGAGGTCTCCATGATTGCCTCGTCTATGGGTAGGACAATCTTGCCCTGTAGTGTCGGATGTAGATTCTTTAACAATTGGTATTGTTTCTTCTGCACCTCTTGCAGGGAGACATTCTGGCTTGTCGCTACTCTCTTGAATAGTTCTTGGAACTGTTTTAGATAGTCAATCGTTCCAGTGTCTGACGGCGTCCTCTGGTTGTGCATCAAGGGCATCAGAGTGTGTGATGTTTACTGACTGAGTATCTGAGTCGTTGTTTGAGATTCGTTCCACCTCATCCTCCGAAAAACTTGATGGAGTTAGGGGTTGTGGCCGAGGCAAACTTCTCCGGGATGCAGTGGAACGAGGTGGGGAGCGGTGTCTATATGGCTCCCAGTATTCCCACGGTCCCCATTGCGGTGGATAAGGTGGAGGTGGGTAAGGCCAGTATGGGTGCCATGGGCCATGTTGTGGCAGAGCCCTATAATGGTGAGAGCGAGCCCTCCCAGGTGATGGATGTCGCGAGGAATAGACTGTGTGGTGGTCATCATCAGGAAGGGGAGCGTCGTGAAGAGACAACGGTGACATCGACCTGGGAGGGGATTGCCTTGATGGAGACCTCTCAGGAGAGTAAGAAATAGAGGGCAGGCACAGATAATGATGCCTACTGTATGGATCAGTCTCTTGTTGGGGCTGATCCCTAGGAGCCTCATCTGGCTGCTTGTCTGGCTGTGGGAGGACCAGCGGAGCATCAGCTGTTGCCAGAGGCTTCGGAGGCTGCCCATCGTTTTGCTGCGGTGCCGTGACTTTAAGAGGCACCGCAGCTTTAAGCTGTGGAGTTGCTTTCGGCGCTGCAGAGGCTTGAAGCAGCGCCGGGGCTGGAAGCGGTGCCGCGCTCTGAAGTGGCACCGCGGTTTGAAGCGGCGCCGGCTTTTCATGCCGTGCCGGCTGCTTAGAATGCTCCCAGGGCGCCGCAGAGGCTTGAAGCGATGCCGGGGCTGGAAACGGTGCCACGCTTGCAAGTGGCACTGGCTTTTCATGCCGTGCCGGCTGCTTAGAGCGCTCCCGGGGCCGCTCAGCTGTTGAGCACCCCGATACCGGCGCAGAGTGGGAGGATCACCCCGAAGCCTTAGTGGCAGGGGATTTCCCAGCCTGGTGTGCCTCTCCTCTATGTTTGGGAGAGGAAGAGGCTGGAAGAGAGCGGGATGGAGAAGCTCTTTGTCTCGGGGCATTTCTGGAAGGCGGTGGAGGCTCTTGCCGCGGTGCAGATTGTTCTCCCGCAGGCTGTAGAGCTTTTTCAAATAAAATCATCCTGAGGCGGAGCTCACGGTCTTTTCTGGCTCTCGCCGTCAGGAAATTGCAGTGGGTACAGTTGTGGGGAGAGGGAGTCTCCCCCAAACACTGTATGCAGTCCGAGTGGCCATCTGAAGCCGGTATTGGGTCCCGGCATTGACTGCACTTTTTAAACCCTGAGGAGCCAGACATTGCAGGCTCTCTCCCTCTTGAAATTATTATATTTATCTTCTATATTGTTATAGTTTATGTGGTTTTGCTTCTTCTTTTTTTTTTTTTTAAAGTCTTTATGTGTTTCTTGTTTGACAGGCGGGAGAAAGCCGGTTCACCAGAGTCCCGGTCTGAGGTAAGTTCAAGCCCCCTGAGGGGGGGATTTAATTAAATTTATTTTTCCTATTTCTAGGTTTTTTTTTGTTTTTTTTTAATAAAGAAACAAGGAAAGAGTAACTAGGATAAAAGAGGGGAAGCTAACTATGCCTAAATAACTAAGAGGAAAGTAGTCAGATAATCTGACAGGGAGCTCCTGACTGCTCCGTCCACTGACGAGGGCAGTTAAAGAGGAACTGAAAGGGAGGGGGTTGAGTCACGCTCCTCAGGAGGCAGGAAGGGCTCGAGACGCCTCCTGGGCATGCGTGGCTCAACAGGGGAAACTGCTATACAAAGCTCCGATCTGCGGCTCAGGGCAACCCTTCACCTACAGTGGACACTACTCGAAGAAGAAATAATTCTTCTTGTCATATTGGTCTATTAACAAAACAATGATTTCTCTGGGACCAAGGCTTTGCCATTTTTCAGTCTCGCCATGCCTGACTGGAGAGGTGATAGCACTGGAGTAGTTGAAGATACCAAAGACCTTAGCATTTTAGAGGTAGATTCTCTACGCAGTGAACCAGTGCACTTTCTTTTAGGGCTACCCAACTTGGAAGGTCCAGAGGCCACAGGGATACTCACAGCACACGCTGAGGGCCACAACTTAAGTGTGATTCCATATACGTGCAAATATATATGCAAATAACTTCTTTCACACTGACAGGCATGAATATAAAGATTAAGGCAAGACTACACAACATGCAGGCCCCATTTAAGTCAGTTCTGCTGATATTAATAAAATGCAATATTTACCCAATTTCCACTCATATGACAGCACTTTAATGAGCAATGACAGTACAGGAATTTAACTACCAAAACACATATCAACAGGAGGCCATTATATTGACTACTTTTCTGTTTTGGCTTCCACCCATGGACCGCGTGTTGAGCCCCGCATAAAGCCAAACTACACCGCGGGTCACAAACTAACAGAGCATCGCAGTAGCCCTGTTTTAAGGGCTTAGGAGAAGAGTGGTGTGTCTTCCTCTTAAATACACTGGAGGCATGAGGCTCTGATATCACAGAGGCAGTAGACTTGCTTGGAAACTAGCAGATGAGGGCTCTAAAATTGGTGTAGAAAGCTCTCCATCATGAAAAGATTAAGCCTTATCTCTCTCTGTTTTTTCTACCTCTTGATTTTAGTGCACTTCTGGGTCACATGCAAATTCCCTGCACCATCAGGCGCAACAAGAGTGTTCATTGCTGACTGGGTGTAGTGGTCAATTGCGGAAGAACTTCGTACGTACTACTTTGGGGGTGGTTAGGCCTGCATTCTTTCCCTCTTTTCCCTATATTTGATGAGCCAGAAGCAAGTCTTTGGGAACATACGCTACTTAAGATAAGCATTGTTGCCAGTATAGCAAGAACAAGTATGAGATGAGGGTAAAGGGCAAGAACGCATAAACAATTCTGCTTACCCTAACGTACTGATCACGTAAACAGGGCCAAAGAACAATAAGATCCAGATCAGAAGCAGATCGATAACTAACAGCTAAGCCCTACATCAGCATGTAATGAGTAAACCCTGGAAATTTCCAAACTGTAAAACAAGGCAGGGAAAACTGTATTTAAGGCTGCCTCAGAGCCTAGCAAATCGGACTTCACCGATGGGCTTTGGATACCGGTGCATCAGAAGCTGAGACAACCTCCCACTTCGTCTGCAACCTACCCGGGGTCCCAGGCTTGCACGAAGGGACGTAAGATATGCTGCTTCTTTGTTATGTTGTTCTTTCAGTTATGGGGCACAGCTGTTAGCTGTCAGGAAATAAACTACTTGTGTTTGACAGATACCTGTGTGGCGTATTTTTTACCTGGAGAGCCTAGTGTCGGACCTGAGACTTACTCTGGCTGGCTACGCTGGGATCACCTCCTAGCATGACGGACAACATTTCAAGCCCAGAAACCTGGCAAAAAATTCTAGTAAAGTACTACAACCTAACTAGTATCTTTCTAAATACGATAAAACAAAAAAAGAAGCTATACTATTACTAAAACTAACAGTACAACTAACTATTAAGAGGAGAAAAAAAAATAAAGTTGAGGAAATCTCAACAGACCAATTGACAGAACTCTGTCTGAGGTAGTGGAGAAGGCATTGAAGGCAGAAAGGGGGGGGGGGCGGTAAACCTGCCTTATCGCCACTGCGCCACTACCTGGGAATCTCCTAAGGTAAGTGGTACCCAGCTGGAACCTGCATCCTGAAACCTTGCCCCATCCCTGAACCCTTCCTGTATCCCAAACCCCTGCCAGAGCCCTGAGTCCCTCCTGCACTCAAACTCCCTTCCACAGCCTGCACCCTGAAACAGTTCCTGCACCCCAACCCCCTACCCCAGCCCTGAGCCCTTCCTGCACCCAACTCCCTTCCAGAGCCTGCACGCCTTGCACATCAACCTCCTGCCCCAGCCTGGTGAAAGTGAGTGAAGGTAGGAGAGAAAGGAAGCATGGAGTGAGCAAGGTAAAGCCTTGGAGAACAGGTAGGCTGGGGTGGGGCCTTGGAGAAGGTGCAGGGCAGGAGAAAGAGCAAGTTTATTTGGGTTTGAGGCAGATCCTGGATTCCAGTTACATTAAAAAAATGATCGTGAGCTTAAAAAATTTGAAGAACACTGGGCTCAACAGCCTGAAGTAGAGACTCTATGACAGTGTTTCCCAATTGGTGCTCTGGGGAATCCTGGGGTTCTGCGAAGCAAAACTAGGGGTTCCGCGAGGAGTTGGCACTCCCCCGCCCCCTCTGAAAGACAAAGAGCCGGCTAGCCAGCAGAGGCACGGGCAGTGAGTTGTATGGGCTCGTGGTGCCCATGCTCCACCAATATTTGGAACTGGAGCGGGGCTCAGCCCCCCCCATCCATCCTCCCACCCCAGTCCCAGAGCATCTCTCCCGTTCCCGTGCCCATCCCCGCCGTGCGCAACCTTCACTGAGCTTCCCCTTGCTGGCTGCTGCCGCCCTGCACGGCATGCTCAAACCGGTAGGCGGGGAGATGCCCAGGAATGACGTAACATCACGGCCTGGGATTTTAAAACTGCTGGGCGCTGCGTTGCGCTGTATGGCTGAGTTGCGGGTTCAGAGTCCAGGGATGGAGTGCAGACTCTAGCCCCACAAAGTGGAAGGCAGAAGGTAGGGGAAGGGGAAGGGCTGGAAGTGGAAGGGGCTTGTGCGGAGGAGGAGAGGAAGGGAAGGCACCAAAGGGACAGGGTAGAGAAGACAAATGCCAGGGGGCCAAGTGCAGAAAATGAGGAAAAAGGAGGGGAGGTGTCAGTGGGAGGGGGACAGGGTGATGCTGGGAGGAGAGAGGGTAAAGGCATTGGGGGCTAGAGAGGGGACGGGGAGGTGCTGGGAGAAGGCTTGAAAGAAGGGGTGGGCATGAGGGAGGCCGGGATGGAGCAAGTCATGTGTGAGGGCACAGAGGCATGAGGGGAACGGGGGCAGAAGATGGTGAGGGGGTGGGCATCAGGGAAAAAGAGGGCAAAGGAGGTAGGGGCAGTGAGGGAAGGGGGAGGCAACAGGAGGGTGCAGGAGTAAGAGAAGGTGCAAGTGCCAGGGGATTCTGGGGGTGAAATAGAAGGGCAGAAACCTGCAGTGGAGGGACCACCACCAGAGGAGAGACGCAGAACAGGTTTGTAGAGGGAGGTGTTAGGAGAGGGGTTGAAGAGGGGTAGCTCACATGATCAGAGTGGGGCTACTGGAGGAGTGGGCACAGGGAGAAGAGAAGGGCTAGTGGGGGGGGGGCAGGTTGCAGGAAGGCTGAGGGCTGTGAGAAGGGTAGGAGTCAGGACAGCAGAGGAGGGTGAGGAGTTGGGAGGCCTCTTGCACAAGAACAGTTGCACAAAAAGGATTATTCCTGAGTAGGAGCATCATAGTTCTTGCGCAAAAGCCCTGATTTCATACATGAGAATTCTGTCCCTTGCTCCCATCAGTACATTTGGGACCACATTAGTAAGGCTTGGGGGTCTTTGGAGGGTTGTTGGGTCATCTAAATGCACCTTGATAGAAGTTGTAAATACATCTCAATACTGGTAATTCTAATTTTAATATACTCTAGTTTAAGATTATATTTCAGTTTACCATATTAGTACAGATTTTTAAAAGGCTGGGATGTGTCCTACATTTTTACCATTCTACAACCTGCCATAGCTTCTAAAAATTATCAGAACACTATGATTGCGTATAGAAAGTGGTGTATACATACAAGAGAAAAGAACATTTTATTTGTATTGTGTAAAATATGCTAAAAATCCCATTTATCTTTTAAAATGCATTCTAAAAATATATCCATAAAATGTTCTTACAAAAATATACTGCCATATGTATGAAGTACTGATAGAGATGAAATGGTAATTAATTCTTGATTTACAAAGCCTACTTACCTTAATCTTTTCTTGTAATTTTCCTAAGCGTACATTCCCTTCTATTATTTTGTTGAGAACTCCATGCTTCTCATTTTCCAAGCATTTAGCCTGCAAACATAACAGCATTTTTTTTTTTTGTACAAAGGCTCTTACTATGCAAGTCTATTATATATCTAATTTGAAAATGTCTTTCTAGCATTTCTAAAAGGGAGTTTCTCTCACAAAGCCTACAGTTGCAGTTTTTTTCAGAGAAGAGAGGTAGATGTAAGATGCTGATAAAATGGCAGAATTACATAAAAAGGACTTCTTTGAATATATTATCTTTCCTTGTATTATCTTATATTGAGGCTGTCAAAGCACATCAAAACATTAGTCATTTCTCCTTACTTTCATATATGCACAGTATCTGAGAATATTATTTCCCATTGTTGCATGCTCCCCAAGCATTTCATGCTATCGTCCATCCTATCTGCTATGCTTGTAATGTCCTATTTAAATTTATCCACCCAACCACTTCGTACCACATTCAAACCTCTCTTACAGACCTATTTCTATCACAATTACTAAAAGCAAAAAAGGTAACCAATCAATAATAATTAAAATGGGAGCAAACCAAATCATCAAGATGCATACATGCCTCTATTATCCCCCTGTCCTTCCTTTCCCTCTTCCCCTACATTAGCCTATTTCTGACCTGTACAATGTCATGTTAAATCAGGACTGGACAGTTGTATAGGCAGAGATTGTATCTCTTTGTGTCATTCCTTATATATTTACTGATTCTTGAGAAATAAGAATAAGTTTAATCCACAACTGTTAACAATAATTTGTCAAGTTTCTACACCACCTTTTAACAGATTTCTACAAAGAAATCAATTGGTGAAACGTATCTTATTTTTCAAAGTGCCATTTCTCAGAAATGTCCAAAACTTCACCACGCTAAACTTTGCCCAAATTTTCCTCTTGCTAAGATCAGACATACAGGATTGCAGGTACAAAGGATATTTTTTGATGCAGGGTGAGACCAAAACCAGTCAGATCTCTTCAGAGTTATTAAAATTAAATAGGCTATATTACCGTCAAAATATTCATATATAGTGCACACAATAAAAAGGTAGAAAAATGTGTTTTGTTCACTAAATGAAAGTTACTCACCTGGAACCTGAGTTCTACAAGATGACCTCTGTACATCCACACTCTTAGATTTCTTCCAGCCCTTCATATCCTCAGAGTGAGCCCCAGAGTGGGAATGTGCTTAGGCCATACAAAGAGGAACTTATTTTTAAAAAAAGATACTGGCAAGATCAGCAGCTGATGCAAACTGGCACTGCTCTACTAAAATAATTTTTTATAAAATCATTTTAGGCTGAGACCTCAGAAATACAAAGATTTCTAATGAAAATGTTGACACATTTTTAACTATTGTGGCACCAACTATACCCTAGAACTCAGTGAAAATAACTAATTATGGTACTTAGGCTTTCATTGTTTAAAAAAATCCTGTGCACCCGGTTCACTGACTTCAAAAGAATTATTTGCTTGCTTGCTCATATTTCATCTTGAGGGGAGTCTAAATGTCAGTGAACTGAGTTTGTAGTCATATGTAATGTAAAAGCTTCCAGTAATATTTCAGTCAATATTGATGCAAAACTACTAAAATTTTAACTACTACAGTGATAATAAATGAGAAAAGTAGAAGATGCAGAAAAACAACTCCCTAGCACTCTACTAATTCTGTATTTGTAATGAGTGGCTTGATGCACACAAGATCTGGACCAGTATCTGCTAATACAGCTCTGATGCCCAGACCCCAGAAAGGGTTATCCAGTTGCATAAAGGGTACATACATTCTGCTACCTCAAAGAATTAAAATCAGCAACAATGGCTTTCTTAAAAGCTGGCTCCCGAAAAACACTGGCTCCCGGGGGAGTTGATTGCTGCTCCGCATGCCACTGCTGAATTTTTCAGCATTTATACTATTAGTCAATTACACAAATTTTAACATCCCTATTTGAGTCCTGCTTGAACAGAAAAGAGCCCTTGAAATAGCAGGTCACTGGGAAGCTTATGCATTGTCTTAGTTTTATACATTTGGCTCAGTTTACTGTTATGAATCCATCACTTTTGTAAACACTAAGTTCACTTAGGGCACATCCACACAGCAGGGCTAAAGCCAAAATAAGCTATGCAACTTGAGCTACATCAATTGTAGTTTGTCAAAATAGCTTATTTCGGCTTTTGGCGCTGTCTACTCAGAAGGAAGTCTGAGTTAGAACGTTCTCCTCTGACTTCCCTTATTCCTCGTAAAATGAGAGTTACAGGAGTTGAAGTAAGAAGTCCTCCTACTTGACATTATGTTGAAATAACTGCTTGCTGGTTAGATGCAGACTGTTATTTTGGAATAAGTCAATTATTCCGAAATAACGCTGCTGTGTAGGGAGCCCCACAGATTTAAAAGAAAACAAAAAAATGAATAAACTACAAATATTGAAAAGATCTTAATACCTCCCTAAAATTATAAACTTTTAAAATCCACTGACAATATTCAAAAGAGAAATAACTGGGTTAGAATTAGTGATGCTTGACTACATGTAAAGTACATACATCACTCCTGTCTGCTCCAGAGAAACAATTCCCTTCACAGAAAATCAAAACTCACCAACATCACGAAAACATGTGAGCTTTGTGCTCAGTGAATGACTTTTTTACTTAGTGTTAAGATATAATCCAGTGTTAGTAGCTGTCAAAAATCATTTCTTTATTTTATTTTATGATGCAGGTACCACATACTATTACCCAAACAAAATTATTTTAAATAATTTGTTACTAACTTTTTATACTGCGACTGGATTGTAGTTTATCAAAACAATGATCCCGAACACAATAAAGTGTGTGTACATTTTACTTGTACTTGCAGGACCAGGACCTTTTAGCAAATGCTATGGGGGGGGGGGGGGAAGGCTGGTTTTCCCTTAGATACCTCTGCACATAAATCTCTTCCTTTCTCTGTGGGAATAGGACAAGCTAGGGCAAGCAACTCATTGGACCACCACAGACACAATTCTTGAAGGAAATCTAACACAACCTCCAAACTACATTTGCTTTTCTGTAGCTCCAACTTAGCACTGTTGGAACCCACTTCATCAGCACTTCCAGGAGCAACTATTGGTAAAGGAAGCCTGGGAAGCACTGCTCCGATGAAGCCATGCTTCCTGAATCAGAAATGAAAAGGACCTCAGAGCATAGTGTTCTATAATTTGGGGGAGGGTAGAGAATCAGCAGGAAAATTAGGGAAGACCACCTTGTTCCATGGACGAGCAAAACCTGTCTCCATAATATGGGGGTGGAGAAACTTTTTTGAATAGGAGGCAGCTGACCCACAGAAAAATTAGTTGGGGGCTTCACACAAGTGAGAAGCAACCAAACTCTCCCTAACATGGCCCTTTGTGGGGAAGCCCAAGCCTCAGGGGCTGGATCCAGGCAAGCTGGGAACTGCATCCAGCCCCAGGGCCTTAGGTACCCCACCCCTGCCATAATAGAACAATCAGAAGAAAACTTTAGAAGGGAAACCTTTCCTTTCCCCCAAAAGCATGGTAGGAGTAATAGTCCAAACAAACATTCATTGATTACTAAATGTTTGCTTTTTCCTATCAGCTGTTTAAATTGCTCTCATGTCAAATGTAATAAAACTTCAGAAATTGTTTTAAATATGAGCATTTTTCCTGCAACTCAATGTAAGATAAATATTGAAACACTTTATTTTTATATGCCTTTAGGACAAAAAGTTTGAATTACTGTAACCAAGGTAATATTTGTATGTGTAAGCAAAACCACCTTTAATTTCTGACACACAATTCCACTGGCCACTTAAAATTCACAATTTAATTTTTTTTAAAGATTACTGTTTGTTGAAAATATATATTACAACTAGGAATGTTAAATTTCAATTAACTAATCGACTATTCAATTAGTCAATAAGAACTTCCGCATTCCACCTTTGAAATGTAAAACAGCCCTAGCAGGAGCTCTTGTGCATTTCAAAGTTGGAACGCAGCATGGAGCCCGGGGCCAGCAGGTTCTATGCAGCACTTCTGCTTTGAAATGCACAAGAGTCCCGCTGGCTTCAGTCTCCACGCGGCATTCTAACTTGGAAATGCACAAGAGCCCCAGAAGGGATTCTTGTACATTTCAAAGTTGGCTGTCGCTGCACCCTGCTCTCTCTCACGCAACTGGAGCTGGGGGGAACTGGCTTTTAAGAGACAGAGGCAGCAGTGGGGGAGAAAGGAGGGAAGCAACTAGTCGATTAGTCACTTATATCCCTATATGCTATATCAGCGTTTCCCAAAGTGTGGTCCACAGCCCAGTATCGGTCCTTAGGAAAAAAAATACTGGTCCTCAGAAAAATTTTCGTGCGCTATAACTGTGATTCAACGTATTAAGAAAATACAATTTCAATTCTTATTTTTAAAATGCCAACAGAACCCAAAATAGGAAAAAAATATAGTTATGTCACTTTTATTATGTAGGAAGGGGTATGAAGGTTATAAAGGACACTGGCAATCCTGAGAGAGCATCCTGAGAACTATCAAAGAAGTAACATCATAGCAACTGATCATTTGGCTCAAGGTCTTTCTCATGTTGGTCCCACTTCACAAAATGTGACTTCATATTGTTTAATATCCATCGGTGGATTCCTGTAATCAAAAATAGTTTTAACTTCAATGCCTAGAAATCTAAGGGGCTTTTCTGGCCACTTTGTCCTTGTAGAATTGTAGTCGTCTCATAGTTGCAGTTGAAGGATTATGGAAGGTGACAAGTCTTTGGGGGTTGGGGAAGAAGAAGTTACTCACCCTGTGTAGTAACGATGGTTCTTCGAGATGTGTCCCCGTGGGTGCTCCACTCCAGGTGTCGGGTCCCGTCCCGGCGCCGCTGGTCGGAAAACTTCTATAGCCGTAGCCGAGCCGGACCGCGCACGCGCGAACACAGCGCGCGGCGTTCGCGCCTTTGCAACGGACCGGCTCCCCCTTGTCAGTTCCTCTCACCGCTCGGTCTCTGAAAGATAAAGCAGAAAGACCCGGAGCGGGGAGGAGGGTGGGGCGTGGAGCACCCACGGGGACACATCTCGAAGAACCATCGTTACTACACAGGGTGAGTAACTTCTTCTTCTTCTTCGAGTGGTCCCCGTGGGTGCTCCACTCCAGGTGAGTATAAAGCAGTAACCCAGAATGCGCTCCGGGTCAGTTATTTTCTACTGTGGACAGGACTGCAGAGGCTACCGCTGTATCTGAAGCCCACCTCTTAGTTACGGCATAATGCCGTGCGAAAGTTGCGCTAGAGGCCCAGGTAGCTGCCCGGCAGATATCCGCAAGGGGAATACCCTTTGCAAAGGCAGTGGTAGTCGCTACCGCTCGCGTAGAATGAGCCCGAGGTAAAACAGGTAGAGGCTTATTCCTAAGGAAGTGGCATTTCGTAATACAGAGAGTGATGAGATTTGCAATGCGTTGAGCAGAAAGCGCTTTGCCCTTTGATCTAGGTGCCAAAGATACCAACAGCCTGTCAGTGCGTCTCCATTGACGTGTTCTATCTATATAGAAAGAGAGCGCACGTCGGACATCGAGCGTGTGAAACAGAGCGTCCCTAGTTGAAGAATGAGGCTTGGGATAAAAAGTCGGGAGGACCACAGGCTCGTTAATATGGAAGGAAGAACAGACTTTGGGGATAAAATCTGGGTGTAATCGCAGCGTCACTGTATCTTTGGAAAAAACTGTAAAAGGAGGGCTTGCCATCAACGCCCCCAGTTCACCTACCCTTCTTGCCGATGTAATTGCAAGGAGGAAGACTGTTTTCATTGTTAGCATATGCAGAGAAACTGATGTCAAGGGCTCAAAAGGTGGGTACATAATGGTGTCCAATACTAAATCCAGATTCCAAGAAGGGGAAGGCGCCCTTCGTGGTGGATGCAAATTTAGGAGCCCTTTGAGGAACCTCTTTGTAATTGCATGGGAGAAGAGCGAGGAACCTTCTATTGGCTGGTGAAAAGCACTGATGGCTGCCAAGTGCACTCTTAGGGACGATAGTGCCAGTCCTGAAGTCCGTAAGTGAAGGATGTAGTCCAAAACGTGTTGTAGAGGAGATGAGAGAGGGTGTATGTCGTTTTGAATGCACCAGTCAGCGAATCTCCGCCATTTTGCAAGGTACGTGTTCCTCGTAGAGTCTTTCCTACTGTGTAGAAGTATTGTCTTGACCTGCTCAGAACAGAGATTTTCATCCCCTTTTAACCACTGAGGAGCCACGCCGTCAAATGCAACGCCTGCAGTCTGGGGTGTAACAGCGTGCCCCGTTCCTGAGTAAGGAGGTCTTGGTGAAGAGGAAGAGGGTAAGGTGGTTGAACTGACATTCTGTGTAAGAATGGATACCAGGCTTGCCTGGGCCACGCTGGCGCTAGCAGAATGACAGTCGCCGCTTCTAAGCTGATTTTCTCCAGTGTCCTGGAGATAAGCACTGTGGGGGGAAAAGCATACAGAAGTGTCTTCTTCCATGTGACCAGAAGCGCATCGCCGAGAGAGCCCTTGCCGAGCCCTGCCCTCGAGCAATACAGGCGACATTTCTTGTTGTTGTATGTTGCGAATAGGTCTACCTGTGGAATCCCCCATTTCTGAAATACCACAGAAAGTACATCTGTCCTTATCTCCCACTCGTGATCCGTGGGGAATTGCCTGCTGAGAGAGTCTGCAATTACATTGGCGGTGCCAGGTAAGTACGACGCTGCTATGGTTACGTTGTTCTGTATGCACCAGTTCCAACATCGCACTGCTTCGGCGCATAGGGACCGTGACCGTGCTCCTCCTTGTCTGTTGACATAATACATTGCAGCTATATTGTCCGTCAGTATCCTCACTGTCAGACCTCTGATGTGGGGAAGAAAATGTTTGCATGCGCAGAAGATTGCCCGAAGCTCCAACAGATTTATGTGCAGACGCCTTTCGCTGGGAGACCATTTGCCCTGAATTCGTTCGCTGCCCATGTGGGCGCCCCAGCCGATGAGTGAGGCATCCGATGTTATCTGTACCGATGGTTGTTGTCGATGGAATGGAACCCCTGGCAGAAGGTTTTGCTTTTTCGTCCACCACTGCAGGGATCTTTGGACATGCGGAGGTAGGCATACTACCTTTTGGATGTCGTGCCTTACAGGGACATAAACTGTGGACAACCAATGTTGGAGACCCCTCAGGTGGAGGCGCGCATGAGGAACTACAGCAGTGGCCGCTGCCATGTGACCCAGGAGACGCAGGCAACTGTGTACCGATACCATGGTGTTGCTGGTTAGTATGGTCACGAGATCCTTGATCGCTTGAAACCTTTCGAGAGGTAAGTAAGCTCTCGCCGTGCGTGAATCGAGGTTTATCCCTATAAACTTTATGAATTGCGTCGGAATAAGTGTTGATTTTTTCCTGTTGAGGAGGAGGCCGAGTGACTCGAACGTTTGTTCTACCGTCGCCACCATCTGCGATGCCTCTCGCTGCGTGGCACCTTTTATTAAACAGTCGTCCAGGTATGGATATATTATCACCTGTAACCGACGCAGATGAGCTGCCACGACGGCCAGGGTTTTTGAGAAGGCTCTGGGTGCTGAAGCCAGACCGAATGGTAGAACCCGATACTGAAAATGATCGAGACCTATCACAAATCGCAGAAAACGCCTGTGCGCGGGATGTATTGTGATGTGAAAATACGCATCTTGTAAATCGAGGGCAGCGAACCAATCGTTGACATCGAGGGATGGGATTATGGAAGTCAGTGTCACCATTTTGAAGCGCTGTCTGCGAAGATAACGATTCAGACGTCTTAGATCGAGAATGGGTCTCCAGCCCCCCGATTTCTTTTCCGTTAGAAAGTATCTGGAATAGAACCCTCTTCCCCTGAACTGATCGGGGACCCTCTCTATCGCTCCGATGTCCAGGAGGTGATGGACTTCCTGTCGCAGGAGATCCTCGTGAGATGGGTCCCTGAAAAGGGACGGGGAGGGTGGGGTGGTGGGAGGGATGGAAGTGAAAGGAATGGTGAAGCCGCTGCTTATGACTTCCAGAACCCACTTGTCCGATGTTATTGCGACCCATTGATGATAGTAAGGTCGTAAGCGGTGGTGAAAAATGGGTTTTGTCTGTGTAATGACGATTGGTATGATGCGCTTGCCCCCGACAAGGGAGTCAAACTTGCTGTTTTGAGGCGGGCGTGCCCGTCACCCTGGGTGGTGGTGGACGCCTTCGTTGAGGGCGCTGTCTAGGTCGCGACTGGTCGAACGGACGATTTGTTTGCCTCCGAGACTGATAATCGTACCGTCTTTGGTATGGAAAATAACGACGGCGGCGGAATGGCGGTGCGTACATCCCCAGCGTCCGAAGTGTCGTTCTTGAATCTTTTCCTGTGTGAAGCACCTCATCTGTCTTTTCTGCAAACAACCTCACCTTGTCAAACGGGAGGTCTTCTACCTTGGAGTGCAACTCCTTGGGCACTGCCGCCGTGGCGAGCCAAGAAGAGCGCCTCATGGACACCGCTGTTGCCACTCCTCGAGCTGCTGTATCTGCTATATCCATGGCTATCTGAAGATTGGCCTTGGAACATGCATAGCCCTCCTTGAGGATCGATCGTAACAACTCTCTGTCTGCCTCCGATGATCTTTGGGACAGGTCTGTAAGTTTCGCTATACTGTCGAAGCTATGATTCGCCAACAGAGCTGTATAATTCGCTATGCGAAGCAGCAAGGTGGCCGATGTATAAACCTTTCGGCCAAATATGTCCAGTTTCTTTGCCTCTTTATCAGCCCCCGCATTCTTCAATTGTGGGTTCTTAGCCCTTTGGAGAGCTGCGTCGACGACCAAGGAGTTTGGTTGCGGGTGAGTAAACAGAAATTCCGAGTCTTTGGATGCTATAAAATAACGCTTTTCCGCCGGTTTCGAAGTTGGTGGAGTCGAAGCCGGGGTATTCCAAATCTCTGCTGCTGATTGGAGGATCGCCTCGTCCATAGGAAGAGCAACCTTAGATTGTTGTTTGGGGTGTAAATTTCTCCAGAGCTTAAACTGCTTCGTTGGAGTGTCTGCTATCTGAACCTCTTGAGACTGGGCTACTCTCCTAAAAAGGTCTTGAAAGTCTTTAGTGTCGTCCGGGGGAGATGGATCCCCTTCAAACACTGCATCGTCTGGGGAAGATGTCGAGATATCTTTTTGAGTTACAGATCGTAATTGATCGTCCGTATCCGATATCTGGCCTTCCTCGGGCTCAGATAGCTGAACTGAAGGCGAAGGATTCTGGTGCTTAGGCGATGCCCTCTTCCAGTGTTGAATTGGAGATGATTGACGTGCCTCATGAGGAGTATGGCAGCAGCAGTGATGAGAGCGAGAATGAGGTCTCCCATATCCCGAAACTGACCGGTGACTTCTATATTCAAAATGGTCAGGGGAAGACCTTCGCGAGGAATATCTGCTGTCATACCGCCTATGATAAGCTCTAGGCGGGGAGTAGCTAGGTGAGCGGGATCTGTATGATGATTCCCGACGGTAGCAATGATATCGTTCCCGATGGTCAGAGTAACAAGATCTTGACCTACAGCGAGGAGAAGGCATTGTTGGGCTATGAGACAACGGAGGATGACTAGCCCTCATTGACTGAGAAGGAGAAACTGAAGGCTGAGGTGAAGGTGAAATTGAATGCCTTCGTGCTGATTTTCTAGCAGCCTTTGTCGGGACTGCTGAGGCAGGGGAAGCCTCTCCCCCTTGCACTGATAAGGAACAGCTGGTAGGGGGAGGAATAATTTCGCCAGGATTGTCGGCAGGCATTAGCATCCTGCCCGGCACCGCAGGCAGAGGGTCACCCGGTGCAGCTGCGATAGCAGCATGATCTGCCGGTGCCGACTCGGCACGGTGGGGGGCGATCTGCCGGCCCCGTTCATTCCGCTCCCCGGTGCCATCTGGCAATGCGGCATCCGGTGCCGAGCACGGTGCCGGCTTGTCCTGGCCCCCAATAGCCGTTTGCGGTGCCGCTCGATGCGGCTGGGCAGACTGTCGCGGCTCCAGCCCCTGTGGCGGTGCCGAGCGTTCCGCAGCGACCGTGCTCTCGGCGGGACGCGGAGCCGGTGCTGATAACGAGCGGCTTGCCGCTTGCGGCTTATGCGACCTGCCTGAGTGCGTTGCCGCCCCGGAGACACCCGGCTTGTGCTCCTGACCAGCCCGGGACAGCGAGGGAGGCGGGAGAGAGCGGGTGGGAGAAACTCTCTTCTTTTTTGATCCCAACGCCTCAGGGGAATCTGATCTCTTCCTTTGTGCTATAGAGGACTTTGAGACCTGCTGCTCCGGAGGCTGTAAAGCTTTGTCACACAACAGCAGTTTCAGGCGCATATCTCTATCTCTGCGCGCCCGCGGAGTCAATTTAGCACAGTGAGTGCATTTTTGTGGCACATGCGCCTCTCCTAAGCATCTGACACAGGCTTCATGCCCGTCAGATGCTGGCATGGCTTCTTTGCAGAGAGCGCACCGTTTAAATCCCGGTGACCCAGGCATAATTTCTCGTTTTTGTCTTTTTGTCTTCTTTTCTTTTTTTTTTTTTTTTTTTTTAACCTAACTAACTATTATTAACCAATTAACTAACTAACTTTCTCTTTCTTCTTTTTTTTTTTTTTTTTTTTTGTGTAGTAACGGCTCCTGTCTGAGGAGACAAACGGCGTTCCGCCAGCAACCACGGGCGGCTGAGAGGAACTGACAAGGGGGAGCCGGTCCGTTGCAAAGGCGCGAACGCCGCGCGCTGTGTTCGCGCGTGCGCGGTCCGGCTCGGCTACGGCTATAGAAGTTTTCCGACCAGCGGCGCCGGGACGGGACCCGACACCTGGAGTGGAGCACCCACGGGGACCACTCGAAGAAGAAGCACCTGTTACTGACTTTTTGTAATTGTTGTTACAATTGAGATGTGTTTCTTATATATATTCCATGCTGCGTGTGCACTGTAGCTGGAGATTTTCCATTAGTGGTATCCACTGAGCTGGCTCTCATGTCCTCTGAAATTGTGCAGATATTTGCCAGTATAAGGGGTGCTGTTGACCCCACACCTTCTCAGCCCCCTTTTTGCTGTAGCTCCAGCAGAGGGATAGAAGAGGGGGTAATGGTTGCATCTGGGGCCGGGCGTTCTGCGTCGGTGTGCATGGCGTCCGGCCTTCTCTTTGAGTCCTTGTGCCCACTGGATCTAGCCCAGCCGCCTGGAAGCATGCCTGGCAGAGATGCCACCGCGGCGGGCAATGAAATAGACATGTATAACACATGTCTAAGAACAAAAGCTACAAAAGATTAGTAACAGTTTTTACTCCTTCAAATGCTTGTTCATGTCAATTCCATACTAGAAGAATCACAGGCAGTATCCCAGAAGTTGGCTCAGAGTTGACTGATGTGCTGATCCTAGTTCCTACTGCCTTTTAAATTGCAGAGTCACAGTGGGGTTTGGTCCTGGCATGAGCCAGAACTGAGCCGGGCTGCCTGCCCAGCTGGCAGCAGCCCCCCAGCGCCCCTTGCTGCCTCTATATCATGCCCTCCATCCCCAACCCTTGCTCCCTTTATATCAGAGGCAGTAATAGGGAGGTGGAGACAGTGTTGGGGGGAAACCAGCTTTTAAGCTGGCTCCCGCCAGCACCGGCTCCTGCTTCTCCTACCCTTGCTGCCTCTGATATAAAGGCAGCAACTGTAGGGGATGGATGGATCTTACATCCCTAGAGTAGAGCAGAAGAATTATTTCTCATGTCTTAGAATACTCCTGCTAATACATCCCAGAATAGTTGCATTTTTTGCAACAGTGTTATGCTGTTGACTCTTATTATGGCCCCCTATGACACCCAGATTCCTTTCTACAGTACTCCTTTCTAGGCAGTCATCTCCCACTTAGATGTGTGAAAGTGATTGTTCCTTCCTATGTGGAATATGTTGCACTTGTCTTTATTGAATTTCATCCTATTTAGTTCAGACCATTTCTCCAATTTCTCCAGATCATTTTGAATTTTAATTCCAGCAACTGTCATGGACTGTAAGAAGGAATGAAGAGGAGACAGGATCTGTGACACCCCTTACACTAGCACGTATGTGCACAACTCCAAAGGGCAATAGAGCCAATCAAATGGATACCACTAAGGGAAAAATTTCCAGGAATAGTACATGTGGCATGCACACATCTGTCAGGGAATGGACATGAATAATCACTCAAAGAATATTTTGGTCTCCAGTCAGCAAGAATATTTTAGAGTATGATCAGAACTTAATTCTGTTGTAAAATAAATGGAATAAAGAAACAAAGGAATGGTGTATTCACACTGGCCGCTGCTGAATGTTAGGTGCACTGCTGCAATTCATGACTGTTTGTTGTAATGTCAGAGGTTGCATCAGTTTTACTATTGCAGTAATCTAGTTCAGAGGTGGCTAGGCCCTTTCTGAATTGAGGGGGCAGAATTTCATGGCCAATCTGAAGATTAAAGTATTTTTGTTTGGGGTTGCATTCCCACTCATGGGATGTACCAACAGAATAGCTGCACTACTGCTTGTTCATATTCGTGGCATCCGCTAGAACACATCTATACAAACTCTGGTTACAGATGAGTAAACTTAACTTCCCTATCATTATGGTAATCTTCATATCTAGGAGTAGCAACAAACCAACATGACACTGATACTTGTAACCAGATAATCTGTAGTGTGCGGTCTTCAGTCACCAGTAAAGTAAAAAAAACCTAACAAGTTCCATAGTGTTTTCTCCCTTTATACTTACATCACTTGTTTTTCTTGGGTTATTTGAACCAATTACTTTTAAACCCTGATAATCAGTTCCAATAATTAGGAAATCTATGTAACAAGGAGTTAGATTTAGATAGAAGAGCAGACGTACTGAGAGGGGCCAACAGATTCGCTGGCCCCTTGGGTAAGGCAGGGAGGGCAGCTCCATAACCTCAGGGGTCTCTGGCAGAAGGGGCAAGCCTAGGGATTGCTTCCCTCCAGGCAACTCTCAGTACTCCCAGAGCATGCTGCACGGGGACCCAGCAATGATTTAAGGGCCACAATAGCAGCAGTGGTTAGAAGCCTGGGCCCTTTTGAATCACTGGGCCTTGGGACAGTTGCCCCATTTTCCCTACCCTCCCTTTGGATGAACAAATTAGTTAGGATAACTGTCATTTTGGTTCTCTTTATTGGGTTGATGTTATATATATCACTTTAAAAATCAAAATAATCAAGGAGTTCTCCATGACCATTAGCATCCCAGTGCTCATCAAGTTTTCTGGTTCTTGCCCATAGTTAGACTACACAGACCACCTGGACACAATGCCATATTTGCTCTACTGATTTCACAGGTAGTTCTCTTTCAAAAAATATAGTTTTGACACTGCCTCAGGCTTAAAATACATTAAATCCAACAGAGCGGAGATAGGAAGTTTTGATGAATGTCTTGATATTTCTAAACTGAGCACATACAAATGAGCACAAATTAGTGATTTTTAAAAGCAAATGGACAACAAAATGCATAACTGTCTATTTTCACAATTATGCTGCATGTGAAAAGTAGGTGCACAAATGGAAGCACTTTTTGTGGGCTTATTTCTATGTGCACATTTTACAAAACTGGGCCCTTCAAGTCCTTGACTGGAATAATTCAACTCTCTCAGACCATATACTGTTACCACCCCTACTCTTACTCTATGCAAATCTGTTGTTATTTTTTCTAACCATGGCTGCTGGGATTAGTACAGTTGCTTTTAGCACTGATCTATACTTTTTTTTTAGCTTTTTCTTTCACATGCTCAAATCGGTTTACTCATAAAAACTATTATATTTGAAAATATTAATCAGTTGCTTTTTTCATAATAAAAAGGGAAATAAGAAATATCCCTAAAGAACTCACCAAATGTATAAGATGGTCACGTTCATGACTTACATTCTCTGCCAAGCTAATAAGATTTGCTAAATACTGATGAGCTGCCACCTCCTTTTCCATTGCATCTTCCAACTGCTGTTTCAGAAGAAATATTTTCTTCTGTGATCTCCTACAAAATATAAACAGAAAAAACTTATTTTTATGCACTAAACTATGATATAAACTTTTAAAAACTTGTTCTTGTGTTTAAATTAGCTTTTAAACTATTCTGTCATACAAGTCAAATCACATGTAAGAAGGAAAGATTCTGAAACAAGATCACTTAAAATATAAAAAGCCAGTAATCAAATCAAATCTTAGTTTACTTAGCAGGACAAAGAGGATGCAAAATGTTTTTCTGTTGACAGGAAGACTAAACCTCTTTATCCTCTAATTTTGGGCTGATTTGTTTCAAGCAATGATTATTACTGAACTATCTGAATGACTAGAAAATACAAGTGAGAGCTTTTTAACATACTACCTGGATATAAAAAGATCATGTGCCAGGTGGTATACAGGCAGTCCCCGGGTTACGTACAAGATAGGGACTGTAGGTTTGTTCTTAAGTTGAATTTGTATGTAAGTCGGAACTGGTACATATTGTAGGGGAAACTCTAGCCAAACATTTTTTTTAGTTGTGGATAGCATAGGGAAAGGTTAACTCCCCTCTAATGTTTGTTTTGCTGTCTGTTCCCCTGTTCAGAAGATTTCACATCTATTTCTGTCCCTGTGACAAACTCAGGACTAAAGGAGTAACTCATCAAATACCAAACAGCTCTGCACCATGCTTTGAGCTAATAGCTTTATTTCCACACACCACCCAGGGTTCTAGGAGGAGGGTCCTTTTTTTGCTAACACAATGAGGCCAGCACTTTGTTTGTTTTGGTGGAGTCTTTGTTTGCCCAGGGAGCCCAGCATGTATAGGGGGAGGAGGGGCAGAGAGGCTGCTTTTGTCTGCTGTTGGGCAGCCTGTTGCTCAGGGGAGGGGGCAGCCTGTTGCTGGCAGGGGGGAGGGGGGAGGCGTGCAGGATGCGAGGCCGCGGGGGAGGGGCCAGCGGGCGTGGGGGGGGCACTTTTCCTCTGCCCAGCAGCTCTGCGGGATCCCTGTCCCTGTGGCCAGCTGCTGCAGGCAGAGGCCAGTTGGAGCTGGCCGAAGAGGAGGAGGAGGAGGTGGATTCTAGGACCCAGGTGAGCGAGCCCCAGGGACGCTGCTGCGCTCCGGGAGCCCGGCATGTATAGGGGGGGCATGTATAGGGGGAGGAGGGGCAGAGAGGCTGCTTTTGTCTGTTCGGCAGCCTGTTGCTCAGGGGAGGGGGCAGCCTGTTGCTGGCAGGAGGGGTGGGGGGGGGGCAGCGGGCATGAGGAGGCACTTTTCCTCTGCCCGGCAGCTCTGCAGGACCCCAGTCGGAGCCGGCCCGAGGAGGAGGAGGATCCTAGGACCCAGGTGAGCAAGCCCCGGGAATGCTGCTGCGCATGTGCGGGAGTTGCTTCACCCCGTTCGTATCTAGGGATCCGACGTAAGTCGGATCCACGTAAGTCGGGGACTGCCTGTATTTTAAAACATTCCTGTTCACTGAAATAGGTATCCCATGGGTATCGAATAAAATAAATGTGTCCAGTATGGAACAATAAACTCTTTCATAGCAAATAATTTACAATAATTTATTATTCATTAACTCATCATATGCAATCTGACAATTTACCTATTTTTAATCAAGCACCTACAAATAATTAAATGTTTTTCTGGTATGAACTGGCTCAGGATACCAAGCATACTATACGCATAAAGGCCTGCAACTAAATTGTTTTCTTTCCAGATCTGATGAAGCAGGTGATCATAATAAACAATCATTCTAAGAAATACCTTGCAATGCATAATAGCTAGAAATTCATTATGTACACCATGCAATATAGAACATTCCAATGTTCCATTAATTACTGCACTTTTTCTAGCTCTGATGGTTCCAAAAATGTCAAATTTTCAAAATAACATTATTCAGATTATACTTTTGCATGTCCTGTTGTGTTTGCACAAAAAGCGTCACGGATTATGTATGACCCAGCAATTCTGACCCATTCTTTGTCTTTCATATTTTTCCTAAATTCCTTTGTTCTCTTCTCAGAGAGATTATTTTCCTAGATTCTCTGTCCAGTCCATTACACAAAGTCAGCCATTGTATTTTGACAATACACACATAATTTATTTTTTCCATAGTTCTGCTTACTACATGCTGTACTGTAGTATGTAATTAAATTATATGACAGTATTCCTTTTTTACTTGTAAAATACTTGAACATAGGGACTAATTTCTAGCTTCACAATATGCCTACAATTACTATAATTGCTCACCTAAATCAAGTAATTGGCTAATTATAATTTTCACATGCATTTACTTAATGCAGTCATGGTAATTTGGTAATTGTACATGAAAATAATATTAAAATTATTTGGCTAATATGTTTAAAAGTCAAGTCTGTGTTATTACAGAAGTTAAATCAAATTTAGGCACACCATTTTAGAGAATATATTTAATTGATAGCAGTAAGAATGCATGTATCTGGGGATGTGCTGTAGGGGTTATGGGCAAAGAATTTTTTTCAGTGAGATATTATAGTTTTCAAAAATATTAGTATTAGTGAAAGGAGATATCCAAATGAAGCAAAAAAAGGAAATAAATAACCTATTTGTCTTTTGTGCCATATTCAGCTCAGCTTCCAAGATCTTGTTGTCAGCAACTAGGTCATTTTTCTCTAAGAGCAGGCTCTTTTTTTGTGCTTGCAACGATGCTAGCTTTTCCATTAGATCCTCCAGCTCTGCACTTTGCTTTTCCTGTTCCTGTTGTAACTGACTGAAAAAAAGGCAATATAAAAAGATATCAAAGATCTACTTCACAGAGAAAATCTATATATATATTTTAGTCAGTCTGCATGGCTGTTTGTTCAAGAACTCTTAAACGGTAAGAGCTAGGATCACCAAATTTGGTATGCAGCTTCCTCTTCACCTAACTTTAAGAAGGTCAGCGTTTGGTTCTGTCAGGACAACCAGAAGCCCTGGGGAAAGAACGGTTTTCCATAACATGTAAAGAAAGGGGATGTGATATGAGAGTGTCCACAGGGAGCAGGGAGCACAACAGGGAGAAGCTATCCTGCAGTGTGTCCACTGGCGGTAGCAATACCATGCGGGAGGAGGAGGAGGGGGTAGAAAACATGCTCCTGGTGCCTGAAAGGGGTATGGGAGGGAGAGAGAACATATCCCTGGCAGGCTAGGAGGGGTTGTGGTCAGAGAATAGGCTCCCGGTGGCTAGAGGGGCCAACACCACACCCCTTGTGGCTGGATATGGACAACACATCCCTTGCAGTTGGGAGGGGTGATAATGCGCCCCTGGCAGGCAGTGGGAGGCCTGGGGGAGAGGTAGAGGAGGGGAGGGAGAGAGCATGCTCCTGGCAGATGGGGGAAACCCTTGCTTCCTCTCACTCCAATCCTCATTCGCCCTTTCCCTCTCTCCCAGCCTCTTGCACACATACTCCCCCATCCCCAAGGTCTTGCCCTGACAGACCCGGGCAACGTCAGGTAAGTCTCCTAGTTATTAAATAAAAAGAGAGTGTACTGGCAATGCTAAATAGGATTTATATGTTTGCTATGTGGTCAAAATGTATCCAGGGGATATCTTAGCATCTTTTCTAGGAACTCTAATAATTACTACTAAAACTGCATGACCAGCAGTGAAGAAAAGGTGTTTATGGATTACTCACAAAGGTAAAAAGGTGCTATGGCAAGAGATTAATATATTTCCAGCATGCCTAGTCTTGAGCAAAGAATAACTCAACTGTATATCATAAAACATAAATTAAGTTCTAGATAAACTGAGTTAGAAAGTTAACACACTCTATATATATATTCTGTGCTTTAAAACTCAAATCATGCCATAAAATACCATAAGCTTTCAAGCAAAGTACATACTTTCATAGTGGAGGCAGTAGGTAGTAAAATAGTTCTTGGTTAATTGAAATAGCTTAGCATGAACTTTTATAAGAAACAGATATATAAATTTAACACATACTGATAGTTTGTTAGCTATAATTCACTTTAAATCCCTTCAAGTCACGTGGTTCAAATTTCTGATATTTCACTTTTATTATTAAAAACTAAATCTTAGTGGATGGAAAGAGAAGAAATGTTTTTTCACCAGAGGAAAACAGTAAAAGCCTTTTACTTTTCACCTGAGACTAGGGATGCTATCATTTATTTGTGTACATGTGTAACTTCTGAAAATTGTATTAGTTACACATTTACGCGGGGCTCGGGGGATGGGGGAGCAAATACAAGCCAGTGCTTGGGGCGAAGGAGCAGGCTCCTGCCTGTCCCCCTCTTCTGTCTCTGATAAACCATGATTTCCCCCCATGTTATTATTATCAGCCTAAAAAAACAAAGCTAGCAGTTTTCTAAAATAGTATTGTTCCACCTTTTTGTACTCTGCCAGCTACAATAACTTTTGGATTTTCGTGGAAAAAACCATGGGGTCCTGGTGCAGCAAAAGGGAACTCTGGGTATAAGAGTCTGCTCATGTGAACACTGCAGGACTGCCAAGAAGTTGCCTTTGTACATTAGGTAGACCCATACCTTCTTAATGCATTTACCAAAGTAGCATGCTCCTCTGCTGTTATTCTGCCATTCAGATTGGCTTTCAGCTCTTCACATGTGGAACATAAAGATTTCAGTTGCTTCTGATTTTCTGATATTTCCTCTTCCTGGCTCTGTATCTTAGCTTCCAAAATCATCAGCTGTTTGGTCAATTTTGAAACTTCAAGGAGGAAAAAAATTGTTAACACAAAACTCTGTCACTAATCAAATCAAAATTTCAGTTAAAACAATAAGACATTATTTCATAGTTGCATTAAGCATTTTTTAACTGTTACTTGACTTGGCAAATTAAGTATTGCATTTTTAAGCTTGACTCATGTCTGTCAAGAGTTTATCGAGGAGTCCAACTGTGCATGGGCCCTGATGCAAACGTCATAGTTTCATATGCCAGGTGTAGATTTGATACAGTTTGTACTGCAGCCCATAATTTTAGATCTCTTCTATGTTCCTAATACACACAAAGCTTTCCAGGTCTGTGGATTTCTGAAAGCCAATTCAACTAAGGGACTTTACAAATTCACTTTCATAGGTCTCTGAGAAAACAAGGGAGGAAGTCCTACATATAGAACCCAGTGTGGATACAAAATTTGTATCCATGTACACAGGTGTATCTGCAAAAATGAGCTGTGGCTATCAGCATCCACATCCACAGATGAAGATATAAGTGGATATCCACAAATTTGCAGGATTCTAGATACCACAGATATCTGCATCCACATTCGTGGATGTGGATACTTGCAGATATACAGCAGATGTCCGTGCATAGTCAAAAAATGAATATAATGCCCTCAGGTAAATTACATGGTCACCTGTGCTCACCTACAAGATTCCTTCCTAGATTCAAAGATTCTTGGTGACATATCCAATGTATGTATTGTTATACATGACAAATAGCTACTATACTAGGATACTTGTCACATTTTCCAAACATATCTGTAATGGAAAAGGTACGAACAGTGAGACATGGTTAAAGTTTTTTAGGATACATTAAACTGAATTTCCACTTTCAAAATTATTTTATGTAGAAGCGTGGCTTTCTATAGTCAGGTTTAATGCTACAATAAACTTCTGATAATCCGGCATCTTTAGGACCCAGGGGGTGCCGGATTATCACATATGCCGGACTATCAGAAGGGAGGGCTATGAAAGGTCTGGGGTGGGTTAGGGGGATGCCACCCCAGATCCCTCATAGCCCCCCCCCTTCCGATAGTCCGGCTCTGCCCCAGGTGTCCTCGATTCAGCCGCTGCTGGTCAGTTTCTGGCTGAATCGGGGACACCTTCGGCAGAGCAGCTGAGGTGCTGCCGGGTTGATCTGGTAGCACTGCCCCTCGGGGCTCAGAGACCAACCCAGCAGCACCCCAGCTGCTCTTGGGGACGCCTGGGACAGAGCAGCTGGGGTGCTGCCGGGTTGGTCCCGCAGCCCGAGGGGCAGCGCTACGGGACCAACCCGGCAGCGTCCCAGCTTCTCTGCTCCCGGCTTCCCCTATTCAGTTGCTGGTCAGTTTCAGAAGCGGCTGAATCAGGGAAGCCGGGAGCAGCTCCAAGCAGAGCAGCTCCAATTGTCCGGCTGCCCCAGCACTTCTGGGTTCCTGATGGTGCCGGACCATCAGGAGTGCCAGAGCACTGGATGCCAGACCAATGGAGTTTTACTGTACAATGTATTTTAAAGGGTTTTTTTTTCCCTTTAATGCCTATTAAAATTTTCTAAACAGGATTTTGTTGGTATAAAAATACAGCACAAGTAGTAGAATGATTCTTTATCTAGAATCTTCCCCCCCTTTATCTAGAATCTTTTCCTTGCATGTAATTAATGTTCTGAAATCAATTACCAATCAAGGAATAAAAATCTGAATAAAACTGTGTATATGATGAGCTTGACTCCTCAATGTAATCTGTCTTAAAATTTTAAGCAGGGTAGGTTATAAAAATTAATAGAATCACTAACTTTAGTTTTGAGAGAATTAACTATTTTAAAACAATGAACATTGCTTACAAAACAGAAAATAAAATCGCACACACTCCAAATAATTTATCTTATGCAATATTTATATAAAATCATACTGTTGAACACTTCTGGTCACTATTTCCACTAGAGAAAGTGACTTCTGACTGACACATTTTAGTTCAAGATGGTATTTATTACATAATGTCTTCAGAGGAAATAATTTGGATCATGATTGTAATTATATTATTTTGACTTAATAGTGCTTTAAGGCATGTATTAATTAAAATAATGCTGCAGTACTATTTCTACTACAGTCCAAATTCTCTGCTCATACCCCAATCATGGCCTCACAAAATTCCAAACCTCTTCCTCTCAGTGCAAGTCAAAACAATCATCCATCAAACCAGGAGAAAGGTACTGGACAAGGGTGTGTTCTAGAAACTATTGGGATCCATTTCCATTATTTTCTTTGTTCATGCCTCCAGGCACTGTTTCTCTGGGCAGTGTCCACTCTCTAGATGCCTTTGAGGATGCCTTATGTATCATCTAGGTCACATCCAATACTACCTGTTTGCCCCTGAGGATGTCACATGGGCCACAGCTGGATGCTGACTGGTGATGTGCAGGTTCTCTGCTCTGTCCCCTCCTCTGGATCTCTGATACTTTACATCTGGCCTCACTTTTCTCCTGTTTGTTCATTTGCTGTTCTCCATATTCATCTGATGCCTGAATCTAGAGGTTGTTAGCCATTAATTGAGGGGGATGGCCTTTTGTTTTGGGTAGGCCGATGCCAGCCTCTCCCCCATATGTCAATAGTACAATCCAAGTAAGTAGCAGTTGAAGAGTATTACCTTCCTGAAGATGTTGGTTGTAACTCTCCTTTGCTTTTGCCTGCTGAATCTCAAGTTGTTCCATCAACACTCCATTTTCTTCCAAGACCAGCTTTGCCTGAGTTTGCAGCTGCTGCCTATGATGATTGATTTAAAAGTAATGTACTACTCAAACATCAGTAAGTTAAATAATTAAAAGATGACACTGGAATAAACCTTACATTAATTTTAGACTGATACTTGCATCCTTCTGTTCAAGAAGCTTATTGAAAATGACAGAATCCAGATTACTTTAAGGTTAATAGAGCGAATATGAAAATATTTCCTTAAAAGTAGGTTTTATTTTCTAGAATGTTGAAAATATGAGTGGAGAGGAAAAATGCAAATGCAATGAAGAAAAAGAGATGTGTATGTGACAAATATGGCAATTTACTCCTATACCTGGAGAACCTTACTGAATTAAATGTAAGTATATTTGGGGTCCATTATATTAAATGTATGGTTTATGTAATATTGTGGGCTGGGATTGTAGATAGCCTCTCAAAGGAAAAGATGTGATAGATGTGTGACCTGAGGGCTCTGAGGACTATATTAAATAAAGTGTCAGATAACAATGGACTCTTGGAAGAAAACAAAGTAAGTGGTTTTCCTGGTGAATATCTAGGGATAAGTGAATGCAAATCTCCCCTCCCCCGCCCCAACAGTTATGCAGAAAACCAATCTTTTGAAGCTATGCTCCTGAGGGGTGAACCATTGTATGCTATTTGACTCTTACATGGGACCATGATCAAAGGCCAAAGCTCTATAAAGGAAAGACTAACCTTTTCATGATTGTTCTTGTTCTGAATGTGAAATGGTTATGAACCTGTAACCACAGGAAAACCCAGCTGTGGGTTCTGAAGCACAGACATCTCCCAGAGCCTGAGTCTAACACTGGTGTCTCCTCTGGTAAACCTTTAGCATGCATGCAAGTTTTTTTTGTTTTGTTTTGTTTTAATGTTTTCTCAGTAATGCTTTCACCTTAAGAATAAATGTTTAGAAAGAGCTATGTGG
Source organism: Pelodiscus sinensis (assembly GCF_052426305.1). Classification (NCBI taxonomy): domain Eukaryota; kingdom Metazoa; phylum Chordata; order Testudines; family Trionychidae; genus Pelodiscus; species Pelodiscus sinensis. The sequence continues at coordinate 29,063,069 of NC_143063.1, forward strand.
GAGCTTATATCAACAGGCAATTGGCTACATCAAATACTACCTGTTTGGCCCTGACGACATCACATAGGCTGCAGCTGTGTGCTGATTAGGCCACAAGTTGAGAAACTAGCCAGTAGGCAGGGAGCTGTCCAGAATGGAAAAACCTTGATCACAAGAGGGTGGAAAACTTGGTTCTCTGCCCAAGAGAGGGGATGGCTAAAGCAGCGGTTCTCAAACTTTTTGGGCTCCGGAGCCTTTTACATGTGTAAAAATTTATGCAGAGCCCCAGCCGTCCACTATTTGTATGTGTTGTACTTACGCGGCGTCCCAGCGGTCCACTGATTTGTGTGTTGTACCTATCGATGTTTCCAGTTTGTCAAACTCGCGGAGCCCCTGGAGATGTCTCACGGAGCCCTGGGGCTCCATGGAGCACAGTTTGAGAAACACCGGGCTAAGGAGATGAAAGCCCAGACTGAGTAGCTTTTGGGGACCATAGAGCAGAAATAAAGATGAAATTGTCCTGAACTGTGATAATGTATATTTGAAGTAAAGCCATATGGCTCTCATTTGTGCCTGGTGTATGAAGGAGAGAATAACCAAATGCTTACCACTGGATCACATCAAATACATTTTAGGACTTCCTAAGTCAACAGTTCATGGCTTATATATCTAGATAAATGTTATTTATGGAACTGTGAAAAGAAAGCATTTTGATCTTAGTTTCCTTTAGCACACAACTGACCCTTTTCTCTATTCAAGGCACTAACATAGCCTTCTAAGACGCAAATACAAGACTTTTTGCTGTTAGGAAAAAATCTAAGGAGCTAATTGTGTTCTGATGAGATGAGCTGGAAAAGTAGAGAAGTACAGTCCAAGATGCAAGCAGACATAAAAGAAATGTAAACACTTCGAAGACAAATAAGGTGCAGTTCATTTGTTTGTGATCATCTGATATACAAAGCTTAAGTTACAGCAATCATCAAACCAATTAGCTAAGCTACATCCGGTCATATGATAAAGGGCTAACCTGTTATCAACGATTTCTGGTGATGGCAAAAGTTTTTCAGTGTAACTAAAACAAGAAAAAATTTAGCTTTATTATATAGAGTGTTGCAGTATGCACAGCTTGATAATATTCTTTAAGTGCACAACTAGAGAGTGCAACAAGACTATGGGTATGCAGCATAACAGGCTGCAGAAGGCCACCCAGGAATGTACTCGAGTGGCTAGACCATATTGCTGCAGCTTCAATTCTATTGTTATCTGAGGCAGATAAATCAAAGCTAGGTTGACTATATCAAAACATGCTGCACTGACACTTCTGATTTCATTGTAGCTATAGCCTACTCTTCCACACCTCTGACTATATCATGTTAAATGCAGTGTGAGTGTTCATGAATTTAACTGCAATATATCTAAATTAGTTTACTTGTGGATGCCCCAAATACATCATGATAGCCGCTAGTCATATGACCTTAAAATATGAAGTTGGGGTCTGACCACACAAAAATACAACAATGATCATAGCTGTTCTGAATATTCCTACAGCTCCGGTTACCAAATTGGACTGGTGGCCAATCTCAAAATCCCTCTAAATCTGAAAGGAAAATCTAAATAATAAAAATTGTCCCTCTCTCTTCAGTATCTTCCTACTAATATGAAAGTGGGACTATCTTACTAGCAGTTGTTCCTAAAAGACTTATGAAACTTGGGGAGCGGATCACAAGCAGCCACCCCTTAAGATTTCTAAAATCCTTACTAATGGGACTAAGTTTAGTACGCCCTTCATCTTGGGCCACCAGAACAGTTCTTCCATTGCAGTAAAATACTCCAGCCTTGTGATGATTGCCATCATAAACACCACTTTCAGTCTTCTACATATGTCATAATTTCTTAGCCTATCTAGCCTTTGTCACACGTTTGAAGTTTCTGCTCCAGATGCATTGCCAGTTTTCATGTTTTATACCCATAAAGTAATGGTGGGTACAATGAGAACTGAATATAATCTGACTTTAGCTATTATGAAAGTGGCCACTATTATGGACACTGATTAAAGTCATTTTTAGTCAGGCATGCAAACATTCTGCTAGAAGAAGCCATATGCTTATTGATATCTTTTACAGTAAACTTCTGATACTCCGGCACCTTTGGGACCCAGGGGGTGTCGGATTATCGGATATGCCAGAGTATCAGGAGGTATTCCGGAAGTGGGGCGGTGAAGGGTCTGGGAGGTGGGGTCGGCGGAGAACGGTGCAGCGTGGGGCAAACCCTCTGCCGTTATGCAGGGAGGTGGAGGAAGCCCTGCGCAGCCACCAGCAATAGGCCAGCTGGGGCTGCTAGTGGCAGCAGCGACTTGGGGAAGCAGCGGGGCAGAGCAGCTGGGGTGCTGTCGGGTTGGTCTCACAGCGCCGCCCCTCACCTCGTCAGTTTCAGCAGCAGCACGGAGCAGAGCAGCTGGGGTGCTGCCAGGGACCGAGTAGGAGGGTGAGGGGCGGCGCTGCGGGACCAACCCGGCAGCACCCAGCTGCTCTGCACCTCTTCCCCAAGTCTGCCACTGGTCAGTTTCAGCAGCGGCAGCAGCGGACTTGGGGAAACGACGCAGAGCAGCTTCAATTGTCCGGTTCGCCGGAGCACTTCCAGGTTCCAGTTGGTGCTGTACTATCGGGAGTGCCAGACCACTAGATGCCGGACAACTGGAGTTTTACTGTATCTTCATAAGTATCAGAGGGGTAGTCATGTTAGTCTGTATCCAGAAAAACAAGAAATCCTGTGGCACCTTAAAGACAAAGGTTTATTTGGGCATAAGCTTTTGAGAGTAAAAAAACCACTTCATCAGATGCATGATCATCTTCATAGAAGTTGCCTCAGGTTGTGATGAATCTGTCTACTTCTTCAAAGTCTACACCATTAATGAAGCAAAATGCAGGACAATGTAGCACTTTAAAGACTAACGAGATGGTTTATTAGATGATGAGCTTTCGTGGGCCAGACCCACTTCCTCAGATCAAATAGTGGAAGAAAATAGTCACAACCATATATACCAAAGGATACAATTAAAAAAAATGAACACATATGAAAAGGACAAATCACATTTCAGAACAGGAGGGGGATGCAGGGGGGGGGGGGAAGGAAGGAAGGTAAGTGTCTGTGAATTGATGATATTAGAGGTGATAATTGGGGAAGCTATCTTGGTAATGGGTAAGATAGCCTGAGTGTTTGTTCATTCCTTTTTGGAGAGTGTCGAATTTTAACATGAATGACAGTTCAGAGGATTCCCTTTCAAGTGCAGATGTAAAAGGTCTTTGTAGCAGAATGCGGGTGGTTAAGTCATTGAGAGAGTGTCCTTTCTGGTTAAAATGGCAAGAAAAGGAAGTTACTCACTTCGTGCAGTAACGATCGTTCTTCGAGGTGTGTCCCCGTGGGTGCTCCACTTCTGGTGTCGGGCTGGTCCCGGCGCCGCAAATCGGAGCTTTAACAGAGCTGTGTGTGTGGTCGGGCAGCGCGCGTGCACTCCCGTTTCGCGCCTTTCATCTACCGCGCGCTGCCCGGCTCCCGCCAGTTCGTCTCACCGCCTATCTGAAAGACAGAAAAACAAGATTCCGAAGCAGGGAGGAGGGCGGGTCGTGAAGCACCCACGGGGACACACCTCGAAGAACGATCGTTACTGCACGAAGTGAGTAACTTCCTTTTCTTCTTCGGGTAGTCCCCGTGGGTGCTCCACTTCTGGTGACTCCGAAGCAGTAATCTCGGCTAAACGTGTGTTTTGGAATCGGTATTCCGAGCAGTAGGCAACACTGCCAAGGCTACTGCTGAGTCAGTGGTGAAGTGCTGAACAATTGCATAATGTCTTGAAAAGGTAGAATTTGAAGACCAAGTCGCAGCACGGCAGATGTCACGAAGAGGGACACCTTTCACGAAAGCTGTAGACGCAGCGACTGCTCGTGTTGAGTGAGCTCTAGGTTGCGAGGTGAGAGACTTCTTACGGATAGTATAGCACGTCGTGATACAAGAGACAACCAGCTTGGAAATGCGCTGGGCGGATAAGGACTTGCCCGTAGAAGAGCCCGATGTTGAGATAGAGGCGGTCCGTCTTACGTAAAGTACGGGTTCTGTCTATATAGAAAGCCAGGGCTCTGCGGACATCGAGCATATGCAGGAGAGCGTCTCGCTGAGATGCATGCGATTTTGGGTAGAAACATGGCAAAACAATTGGTTCGTTTATGTGAAATTCCGTAGACCTCAGTATCACTGATTCCGGGTTGAAGACTGTATAGGGAGGTGTTGACATTAGTGCGGATAACTCGCTCACCCTGCGTGCTGATGTTATAGCCAGAAGAAAAAGTACCTTCATCGTAAGCATCGGTAGCGGTACCATGGCCAGCGGTTCAAACGGTGGCCCAGTGAGGACATCGAGAACCAGGTCAAGACTCCATACAGGTGGCGGAGGTCTCCGTGGTGGGTTGAGGTTAGCCAATCCTCTGAGAAATCTAGCCATCATGGGGTGAGAAAAAACCGACTTGCCTTCAACGGGGTAGTGAAAAGCAGCTATTGCCGCTATGTGGACCTTAAGTGATGAAATGGCTAGTCCGGTTGCCTGCAGCTGAAGGACATAGTCCAATAAGACATGCATCGGCGAAAGCAAGGGATCCAGGAGTTTAGGAGCACACCATCGTACAAATCTGGACCACTTTGACAGGTAGGTTTTCCTGGTGGAATCTCTCCTGCTGTGCAGGAGAACACGCTTCACTTGGTCCGAACAAAGATTCTCGGACTCGCTGAACCATGTACCATCCATGCAGTGAGGTGCAGAGTGTCCAGCTTCGGGTGACGCAGTGAGCCTCTCTGTTGTGTCAGCAAATCTGGTAGGCAAGGCAGTCGGCGCGGTGCTCGTACAGAGAGCTGCCGAAGGGTTGAGTACCATGGCTGCCTGGGCCATGCTGGGGCTATAAGTATCACTCGTGCCCTGTCCATCACAACCTTCTCGAGTACTCTGGGAATGAGTACAACAGGGGGGAATGCATACAAGAGTGATGTGCCCCAGTGAAGGAGGAATGCGTCTCCCAGCGAGTGAGGTCCCACTCCCGCTCTGGAACAGTAAGCTCTGCATTTTGCGTTGGCACGTGTTGCAAAGAGATCTATCGTCGGAAACCCCCACTGATGGAAGAGAGTTAAGAGGACATCTGTGCGGATCACCCACTCGTGGTCCTGGGGGAAATACCTGCTCAGTGCATCGGCTGTGGTATTGTTCACACCCGGTAAGTATGACGCAACTATAGAGATGTTGTTTCGAATGCACCATTTCCAGAGACGGATCGCCTCCGCACAAAGTGAGCGGGATCGGGCACCCCCCCTGTCTGTTTACGTAGTACATTGCGACTACATTGTCTGTGAGAATTCTGGTGACAGTACCTTTTATGTATACCTTGAAGTGTTTGCAGGCATGAAACACGGCTCGAAGCTCGAGAAGATTGATATGGAGCATCATCTCCGTAGTGGACCAACGACCCTGAACTGTTTTTGTGCCCATGTGGGCACCCCAGCCGATGAGAGAAGCGTCTGTGGTTATCTCTCGTGACGGTTGTGGTGCATGGAAGGGAACTCCTGACAACATGTTGTTGTGATTCGTCCACCATACGAGGGAGTCCTTGACATGTACTGGAAGTACTACAGTCTTGCGAATGCTGTGGTCGGTAGGCTTGTAAACCGTGCTTAGCCAATGCTGCAGACACCTGAGGTGCAGTCTTGAATGGCGCACTATGATTGTCGTGGAAGCCATATGTCCCAGAAGCTGGAGACATACGCGTACCGGGAGCATTGGAGCGTGCAAAACTGTTTTTATCAGATCTTGCATTACTTGAAAACGCTCGAGTGGAAGGTGGACTCTTTCCGACTGGGAGTCGAGACGCGCTCCTATGAAGGTTAAAATCTGTGTAGGTAGTGGGCGCGATTTTTGAGTGTTCACGATAAGGCCGAGGGAGTCGAACAACTCCTGAGTTGCAACTACCATGTGGTGAGCCTCTAACTGGGTGCGCGCCTTGATGAGGCAATCGTCGAGGTAGGGGAAGATAACGACTCCCATCCTTCGAAGATGGGCAGCCACTACCGCTAGTGTCTTGGAGAACACCCTTGGGGCCGAAATGAGGCCGAAAGGCAGAACCCTGTACTGAAAATGATCGTCGCCCACTACGAATCTGAGAAAACGCCTGTGGGCTATGTGAATCGTTACATGGAAATATGCGTCTTGCAAATCCAGGACTGCGAACCAGTCTCCTCTGTTTAGTGCTGGCATGATCTCGGCCAGGGTGGTCATTTTGAAGCGCTGCTTTCGGATAAAACGGTTCAGACCCCTCAGATCCAGGATCGGTCTCCACCCTCCGGACTTTTTGGGAACCAGGAAATACCTGGAGTAGAATCCTTTGCCTCGGAATTCGTCGGGTACTCTCTCTATGGCTCCGATCTCGAGTAGGTGAAGAACCTCTTCTCGAAGAGCGGCCCCATGAGACGGGTCCCTGAGAAGGGATGGGGTGGGAGGAGTGGTCGGAGGGATTGATGCGAATGGGATTGTCAGGCCCGACGATATGACCTCTAGGACCCATCGGTCCGAGGTAATGGTGGCCCATTGATGAAGGAATGGCCTGAGGCGGTGGTGGAATAGAGTGGTGGTGGTGATCGCAGGCTTCCGAGTGGTGACCGGTGGAGACATGTTCGCGTCCTCTGCACGGGAGTCAAACCTGCTGCTTCTGGGAAGGTCGAGCAGCAGAGCGGTTCTGTTGCTGACGTTTGCGCTGAGGGCGCTGTCTGAATCTAGACTGGTCAAATCCACGCTGCTGTTGCTGCTGCTGCTGTTGCTTATAGGGGAAATAATCATATCTCCTCTGGAAGGGGTAGTATCGTCTGCGTTTAAAAGGTGACGTGTACGTCCCCAGAGAACGAAGGGTCATACGAGAGTCCTTGCCAGAATGGAGGATCTCATCGGTAGTAGAGGCAAACAACTTCTGACAATCAAAGGGTAAATCTTCCACTTTGGAATTCAACTCCTTAGGGGCTCCCGCTGACAGTAGCCAGGAAGCTCTCCTCATCGCAATGCCTGTTGCCATTGCTCGCGCGGCTGTGTCAACAATGTCCGCGGCTATCTGAAGGGCTGTTCTACATGCGGTGAAACCTTCCTGGACAACCGATCTAAGGAGAGACTTCTTACTGTCAGGGAGGTGCTGCATGAGTTCCGGTAACTTAGAGTAATTATCAAAGTTATGGTTCGATAACAGAGCAGCATAATTGGCAACCCGCAGTAACAAGGTTGAGGAGGAGTAAACTTTCCGACCAAAGTGGTCCAATTTCTTTGTCTCCCTATCCGGTAGGGAATTCTTGAATTGGGGCATTTTGTTCTTGTGACGAACCGCATCCACTATCAGGGAATTCGGCTGAGGGTGATTGAAAAGAAAATCCAGTCCTTTGGATGAAACAAAATACTTCTTATCAATTTTCTTATTAGTTGGCGGTATCGATGTTGGCGTCTGCCAGATATCCTGTGCCACTTCTAAGATGGCTTCATCTACCGGGAGTGCAATCTTTCTCTGTTGTTTAGGGTGCAGATTCTTAAACAGCTTATGCTGTTTAGCTTGAGACTCAGTGAGCTGCACTTCCTGAGATTGCGCTACACGTTTAAACAGGTCTTGGAATTCCTTAAGATCATCCGGTGGAGACTTCTCGCCCATAGACAGTGATTCATCCCTAGAGGGCTGTGGTGAACTGGCATTTGGGGACATATCCTGCTCACCTTCCGAGAGTTGCCCTTCCTCTAGGTCCGACATTTGAGAACAATGCGTGGGGGAACGAGAAGATACGGGACGTCGTAGCGGAGAACGTTTGGAGATCTCCGAGCGCCCAGAGCGTGGACTAACTGATCTACAGGAACATGGAGACCTGCGATGAGACCGAGAGTGACTGCGATGAGATGATTCAAGATAGTCCGGTCTATAACGATGAGAATAGTGCCGGCCAGACCTTGCAGGGGAGAAGCGTCCAGAAGATCTAGTGCTGTCATACCTGGCGTAATATGTACTTCTAGGTGAATGAGTTGGTGATTGTGAGCGTCTCGCCGGAGAAGGAGATCTCGAATATCTCTGGTGTGAACAGCTACGCTCTCTATCATAGTAGTGACGAGATGAGAGACTGCGGTGGTAATAATGCCCATGGTCTCTTGCGTGGTGCGAAGATGCACAGCGGTGAGGGGATGGCTCGTGGTGAGACCTTGGCGAGGCACACTGGGAGATTCCCTGGGCATTTGATTTTTGTGTTGATGCTGCTGGCTGAGTAGAGCCTGGAGAGTGAAGGGTTAAGGGCTGTGAAGCAGGCATCTGAGTATGAGCACGCTGATTCCCTGCCGGTGCTGAGGACAGCTCCCTGTGGGGGGCCATGGTTAAAAGCCCTTCAGCAGCTGGCACGGATGATACAACTGGTGCCACTGCGTCTGTCTCTTTAAGAAGCCCCGGTGCCGGGTGAGGATCCCGAGCAGTGGGCTGACGAGACTCTGAAGTGCCGGCCGGCTTATTGACTGATGGAGCGCGGGTTACCCTCGAACGAGAAGTGCCCGGCTTGAGTAGGGAAGCTCCGTCTGCGACCCAAGGCGGATGAGAAGAACTGGCGGGAGCCGGGCAGCGCGTGGTAGATGAAAGGCGCGAAACGGGAGTGCACGCGCGCTGCCCGACCACACACACACACACAGCTCTGTTAAAGCTCCGATTTGCGGCGCCGGGACCAGCCCAACACCAGAAGTGGAGCACCCACGGGGACTACCCGAAGAAGAAACTGTTTTTTCTTTGTGATCTTGTCTGATATCTGTTTTGTGGGCATTAATCCTTTGGCGAAGTGTCTGAGATGTTTGTCCAATGTACATAGCAGACGGTGCTACATTGTCCTGCATTTTGCTTCAGCTACCCCAGACTAACACGGCTACATTTCTATCACTATACACCATTAATGTTTAGGTTAGCCTGTTCCTTGATATTATCATTAGTTTGATTGTTTTGTTGATTCGTATTTAATCCCCATTTTCTGACTGTTGTATACAATTTAGTTGCTGTTTACTGATTGTGTTCCTCCACTGGCATTATCAAAATACTGTCTACAAAATCAAGGTGATTGATAAATTGCCCCAACATTTTGTCACCTCACCTATTTTACTAATGGGGTTAAACAAGATGTTTTTCTAAATATAAAGCAAAAAGTAATAGACTGAGTATGTATCCCTTCCAGACTCGTTTTCATTTCAAATCAGCTGCTAACACAAATTTGTATGCCAACTTATGCCATACAGACTGCAATATGTGAATCAACTTGCTGCTAAAATCATACCTCTTCAGTGCCTTCTACAGGGTCTTTCTGTTAATGGAATCAAAAGCTCCAACAAACACTCCCAGAGAAGGAGAAAGGAATTGAGAAGAGATTTAACCCCTAATTTTCACCCAACTTACTCATTAACTATATTAATTGCTACCTTGTAATGGACACTTTTTTTTTCCTTTTGGGGACTCAAGATTCTCTGGGATTTGTAAGACTTCCCCCTTGAGTGTGCTGAAAATTTCCCAATTTCTAGTAGCAGAAAGAGGAGTTGTGGAGAAGTCTTGCTTCTTTCCCTGTTCCAGTTTCTTGGTGCAGAGTGGGGAGCTCACATACCAATGTGACTCTAAGCACCATACCTGACATGCAATGTGAAGGTCAGCTAGCTGGGTACAGGAAGGGCATAATTGATCCTCTATTGACATGCATCTGACGAAGTGGGTCTTTGCCCACAAAAGCTTATGCTCCAATACATCTGTTAGTCAATATAAGGTGCCACAGGATTCCTTGTCGCTTCTACAGAACCTGTAAATGCTGCTCACACAGGGAACACCACCTAGATTTAAGCCAAGTATTTGAAGGGCAGTTCTGATACACATGCCTGAGTGGAAGCAGAGTTCAGCAATTAGGTGTTAAAACAGCAGATCCAGGTGATTATCATCACCATGTTGCTATTTCATAGCATCACAGAATACTAGAACTGGAAGGGACCTCAAGAGATCATCAAGTCCAGTCTGCCGCCCTCAAGGCAGGACCAAGCACCATCTAGATAATCCCTGACAGATGTCTGTCTAACCTGCCCTTAACCGTCTCCAGTGATAGAGATTCCACAACCTCCCCGTAGGCAATTTATTCCAGGGTTTAACCTCCCTGACAGATGGGAAGTTTTTCCCAATATCCAACCTAAACCTCCCTTACTGCAGTTTAAGCCCATTGCTTCTTGTCCTATCATCGGAGGCAAATGAGAACAATTTTCCCCCTCGTCCCTGTGATACCCTTTTAGATACCTATCATGTCCCCTCTTAGTCTTCTCCTTTCCGAACTAAACAAGCCCAATTCTTTCAGTATTCCTTCATAGGTCATGTTCTCTAGACCTTTAATCAATTTTGTTGCTCTTCTCTGGACCTTCTCCAGTTTCTCCACATCTTTCTTGAAATGTGGTGCCCACAACTAGACACAATACTCCAATTGAAGCCTAATCAGCGCAGAGTAGAGGGGAAGAATGACTTCTATCTTGCTCACAACTCCCTTGTTAATGCATCCCAGAATCTTTTTTTTTTTTTCAAGTGTCACAGAAGTTAAACTAACTGGTCTGTAGTTTCCTGGGTTGTTCTTATTTCCCTTTTTATAGACGGCACTATATTTGCCCTTTTTCCATCTTCTGGAATCTCTTTGAACTTCCAGGATTTTTCAAAGATGATAGCTAAAGGCTCAGATACCTCCTCTCAGCTCCTGGAGTATTCTAGGATGCATTTCATCAGGCCCTGGTGAACTGCAGACATCTAACTTTTCTAAGTCATTTTTAACTTTTTTTTAATTTTAACTTCTAAATCTAGCCCATTTCCACTAGCATTCACTGTTAGGCATCCCTTCATCATCAAACCTGGTTTCCACTTTTTATATGTCTCCTTTTTGGTTTTTAGATCATGCAAGATCTCCTGGTTAAGCCAAGGCTTTTTTTGCCAAACTTTCTATCTTTCCTATGCAATGGAATAGTTTGCTTTTGGGCCCTTAATAATGTCCCTTTGAAAAACTACCAACTCTCTTCAGTTGTTCTCCCTCTTAGGCTTGCTTCCCATGGGTCCTTACATACCAGCTTCTCTGAGTTTACTAAAATCTGTCTTCCTGAAATTTCAATTATTCAAACTGAGGAGAGTGGGGGAGCGGGGATCTAAACCACAACTGTGCAAAAACAAACAAGAGCTTTTAAAACAAAATAGTTGAAAGAAACTGAATTGCAAACTTATTCTACCACCAAAGGAAGAAAATCTAGGTGGACTGAGCTGAAAGGTAGAGCTTAGTTTTGGAACATCTAGCAACAACATTGGATGGCCTCCAAATTCCACAGGTGGAGAGCCTTTGTAATGACTGAGAAGAGAAGCAACAGAAGTAGTCAGGTCGGGTAAAGCTGAATAACCTGAATTAAATGTAAAATCAAGTAAAATAAGTAAAGTAAGATAAGTAAATTGATTGATTAAAACATCTGAGAGATTTTTTATAGAGAAATGGTAAGTGTACCGTGCATACTGACTCTTCACTTTTGAGTTATGAACTTCACTTCAAATTAGATCAAAGACTGACAACCACTCTGATCTAATGTCTCAGAAATATCACAGATATAATGAAGATTAGTTAAGATTTGCCTCGTGTACAAAAGTGTTATCTAATGTATAAAATCTTCCCTACTGGTATGAGTATTTGACATTAAGGGATTAAGTTTCAAAATCAAATTCCCATTGATTTATATGTTGCCTGGATTTCAGCCATCATGTTTATATGCTCTTAAAAGGTTGTTCATATAAGAGTAGCATTTTGTTTCCCCCCTCTCTGCCCCCCCACATTTGTTTTGGTTCTAGACATACAACACTCCAGTTATGGGAAGAAGTGGGCTGTGCCCATGAAAGCTCAGGATACCATCTACATGCTGTGCTACCATACTATTTGGTTTTTTTAAGTTTATCCTGTACAGACTAACTTGGCTACCCCTCTGAAGATTATAAGAGTAGTATTTTTTCATTAATTTCTAATATATAAAAGCAAAATCCACTTGCCATTCCTTTAGGGTGACAGAACTATTTTTATTTAATTGCTGGTGCAGTTGTTCATTCTCATTCACCAATTCTTCAACTTGTATCCTTAACTTCTTCATATCGTCCTAGAAAACAAACAAATTCTCACAAAAATCCCAGAATGTACATATTTTGTTTAACTTACAATTGAGTGTGTTTATATCTTCCTGGCAAGAACATCACATTGGTTTACTTGGCTGCCCATCTTTAACTGTGTTTGCTAGTATCAGTGCTGCTGAAGGAAGCATATCCATATCTAAACTGAAAACTGCTTAAATGATGTAATTTTATTTGTGTTTGTATACACACACATGCACACACGTGCGCGCACACTTTTGTTTTAAAAAAAATCGAGTAATTTAGGTTTCATTTCCTTTCAAACAACTAAATTACAGCCTCCTGAAAAATGGAGGTTTATTGGCATTACCAGATGATGCTATTAATTTTTCAGTATTCTTGATTAAAGAAAGATATTACGGTGAACTTAGCCCTATTTGTCTTCTGTTCTGTTTACCAATTTTATCCTTGAGGAAGAAAAACATTGGAGTACAGGAGAGGACTTTGGGCTGGGGCCAAGGAGTTCAGAGGGGGGAGTATCAGACTGAGGCAGGCAGTTGGAGTGTGGGAGAGGGTACGGGCTCTAGGCTTGGGGTGTGGGGTCTTGCGTGGGGCCATAAATGAGGGGTTCATAGTACAGGAGGGGGCTTTGAGCTAGGGCAAGAGTTGGGGGCTGAGGGCTATGGCTGGGGGTGCAAGCACTGAAGTTGGATTGGAGTGCAGGAGGGGGCTCTGGGCTAGGGCCAATGGGCTAGGAGTATGGGAAAGGGCTTAGGGCTAGAGCCAAAGTGTGGGACGGGGTGCAGGCTCTGGGAGGGTATTTGTTTTGGGAGGGCATTCAGGGCTGGGACAGAGGATTGGGATGCAGTTCAGGATGTGGATTCCAGGCAGTGCTTACCTCAGGCAGCTCCAGGAACCTGCAGCACACTAACCCCATCCATAGGCATTGCCACCACAGCTCTTTAGGACAGCATCTACACTGCGGGCAGGAGAAATGCACTGCGTCCTCCAGCTGCCCTCGCACTTAAAAGCTGGAGGGATATGACAGAGGTTTGCCAGTTGTGGGTCTAACCAGAATTTTAAGGGTCCAGTCAGCTGTGCTGGGTCCCTTTTTGACTTGGCATTCCAATTAAAAACCACACACCCTGGCAACCTAACCAGACAAGGTGGAAGAAGGCAGCTGGCACTATTAAAACCTGTGGCTTGAGTAGTGGGAGCTGCAATGTAATCTTAAAATCTTCCCTATTGGTTCTGAGAGTGAATTGTTTCCATTCCAAATTGCAGTTGAGACCTTTGTACAAAGTCTGTTTACTCTGATTTTCACTATGAGAGGATAGTTCTTGTACATCTCAATGCTGCATCGGCTCACAAAAACAAAACAAAAGAAGGCAGAAAAAGCAGATGGCATAATGTGTATGCAAGGTAAGAATCAGAGCAAAACTAGTTCTAGTTTTAGTCCTCCAACAGCTTTGGCAAGGTCCCTTTAAGAATTAACAGCTTGTGAGATGTTCCTACTTATTTCCAGTTACTATTATTTTTTTAATTATTTTCCAACTTGCCTCATGTGCAAGATTTAAATCATCCTTTTCTCGCATTCTGTCTTCATACGCCAATAGGAGAGGTGACAAATATTTCATATCCAGCTGAAGGAAAAGACAGAATGTATTTTAATCCATAGAAATATAGTCAAAAACATATTATAAATATTTTAGGTTCCTTTTTTAGTTCTATATTTAATTTTTAATGTAGTCAGATTCAAGTCAGGGTTTAAGTAAAATGAAATATACTGAAAATGTAGAACTCTGCACAGTACACAGGACAATAGATTGTGTAAACATTTATGAAAAGATGAAATTTTTTAAGAAAAAAATAAGGCCTGATTTTACATTCTGTTATGTTTTCTCAATTCCCATTAACTTCATCTGTGGGTCATTTCATTAGGAGTTCAAGGGACACACTAGCTAATAGAATTTCTTATAATGAGCAATATAAAAGATATTGTACATCAATTCACAAAAAAGTCAGAATCCCCTTAATTTCAATGGGAATTTAGTACCTCCCAGAAGGTGGTTTAGCACCACAGGTTCAGCCTGTGTGCTAAATTCTGGCTCTCATATGCATGTGTAAGCAGCAAAAGCCAGAGCTGAGACGGAACTGCTCAACTGGTGAACCCTAGTCCTGGCTACCTGAAAAACAATAAACCTCACGCCCTGCAGGTCCTCCATAATTCTGACTGTAAAGAGGTGTAGTCCACTTTAACATACATCCACTGACTGAACTCCAATGTACTCACCTTGCTTGAATGTACTCACCGTGCTTTTGGTGTTCATACACTGTGCAGGCAAAGGTGCAGGGTTTATGCAGGCATTTACAGGCCAACTAGAATGTCTAATTTTTTCTTGGACATTATTAAGACAAACGCTGGTAAAGTTTGATCCTGCGTAGTTTATGTGATCTGACAAAACCACATGCCACAATGCCTTCACTATAATAAGAGCATTTTTTTCACTACAATGCCAAATTCTAAATCCAAGATGAAAGTCAATGAGGCTAGTCACATGTTTAAAATTATGTACCTGCATAAACGTGTCTTGGACCATACATATAAGTTGGAGGAAAGAACAGTTACTTACCTCTGTAACTGTTGTTCTTCGAGATAGGTTTCCCATGCCCTTTCCAATGTGTGTGCACATGCACCACATGCATGATTGTTGGGGTTGTGACACCCCTGTTGGGACACCTCATGGCACTATATATATACCCCTACTGACCCAAATCCTGCTTTAATTCCTTCTTGCCAGAATAATCTGACAAGGAGAAGCAAGCAAGCAGATGGGTCTGGAATGGACACGAGCTACACATCTTGAAGAACAAGTTACAAAAGTAAGTATCCGTTCTTTCTTCTTCAAGTGATCACTCATGTGCATTCCAATGTGACTTACCACAGGAGGGCTCGGACCTTAACTCATTGCCAAGTGTTGTATAGCTCTGCCTAATACCACATCACCCCTGGGATTGCTGGTAAAGAGCATAATGAGTTGTGAAGGTGTGCACAGAGGACCACGTAGCTGCCCTGCAGATCGGTCATGAATCAGGACTTGAGCCAGAAAGGTTGTTGACGAGGCTTGACCCCAAGCGGAGTGGGCTGTGATAGGCAGAATTGGCACCTTGGCCAAGTCATAACATGGTTTGATGCATGTGGTGATCCAGGACGAAAGGTGCTAAGATGCAATTGGGTGGTCCTTCATGCAGCCCACTGTGGAGATGCCTCAGTCCCGTAGGAACAGTTTAGTACACTTCAGATAAATGTTAGGGCAGTGGTCTCCAACCTTTTTACACCCAAGATCACTTTTTAAATGACAGACCAAGCCAAGATCTACGGCCCCGTCCCTTCCTTGAAGCCCGCCCCTTCCTTGAAGCCCTGCCCTATCTATTCTCCTTCTCTCCATCACTTGCTATCCCCAATCCTTATACTGCTGCTTTTTTTTTTAATTCTTCTGTAGGAAGAGGTTTTTCCAACATTTGGCCTATCTACACTGGACCAAATGTCAGAAAAAAACCCCTTCTTTTGGAAGCCACCTTATTCCTTGTGGAAAGAGGAATATAGGGGTGACCAAAAGAGCTTGTTTGCTCTTCCACTAAAAAAGCGGAACAACAAACGCAACCCTGGATGCAGAAGAGTTTTTCTGGGATATCTCCAGAATCCTGAAAAACTCCTGTAGTCTAGCTGGACCCTTGCTGTGTTGAGACAGGATGTGTAGGCTCTGGGGTGGGAATGAGGGATTTGGGTGTGGGAAGGGGTGAGTGGTGCAAGCTGGATGCAGGAGGAGGTGGAGAAGGGGACAGTGGCTTGGGGAGGGGGCTCCAGGCTGGGCAGTGTTGGGATACTAAGCAAGACACAGGCTTGCGGATGTGAGGATGCAGGAATTTGGGTTGGTGTATGTGAGGGGCTGAGGGCATGAGGTTCCAGTGTTTGATAGGCTCAGATCTAGGGTCTGGGGAAGGAGTGATTGTGGCCAGATGGGGGCTTGGCCCCAATTGGGGGTTTGTTGGCCAGGCTTCATTTTTAAAAAGAATACTATGTTAAACACAAAAAGTTTCTGCATTGTCTTTATTTATGAGAATGGCAGGGAACCTGCCTTGATTCAGGGGTCACTGACCCATAGAAAAGTCATTTGGGAGCAGGGGACACAATACAGGGGAGGGGTGCTAGTGGGTTCTGGAGCAGGGAACAGGGTGCCAGTGGGGGCAGGGGAGAGGGGGCAGAGTGCCAGGACAGGTTTCTGCAGCAGGGGACAGGGTGCTGGGGGGGACAGGTTTCTGCAGAGGGGAGCAGGGAGACAGGTTTCTGTAGTAGGAGACAGGGTGCCAGAAGGAACTGGTTTCTGCAGGGGGGGCAGGTTGCCAGGGGACAAGTTTCTGCAGGGGGAGCAGGTTTCTGCAGCAGGGCCAGGGGGACAAGGGAGAGGGAACAAGGGGCCAGGAGGGCAGGGGACAAGTTTGGGGCAGAGGAGAGGGAACAAGGTTGGGGGCAGGGAGTTCCCTACACCAGCCACGGAGGGAAGCCTCCGACCCGCGCTCCCTCCAATCTGACCGCAGGGCAGCCGGGCTGGAGCGAAGAAAAGCGGCTGCCCGGCCAGCAGGCCATAGTGCTCAGCCAGGGTGCCAATGAGCTCCACATGGGCAGGCACAGAGGGGAAGCCACCCAATCAGCTGGAGCGAGGTTCAGCCTCCTCTGGGCTGAATGCCACAGCCAGCAGTCTAGGCAGCTTCTCCTCTGCGCCAGCCCACGTGGAGAGTGGTGCACCCTGGCTGAGCACCATCGCCAGCTGGCCGGGCAGCTGCTTCTCTTCCCTCCAGCCCGGCTGCCCTGTGCTCTGCCCAGGGAGGCTGCCCCTAGCTCCAGCTGTGAAAGCCACAGTCAGCTGGCTGGGGTGTTTCAGCCCTCCCGACCTCCCAGCTCCCACCATTCCTCGCAGCTACTCACCTGTGTTGTTGCTCAGTGAGTAGCTGCTCCTTAAATGAGGAAATCTAATGTAAATGTACTGCGCAGGTGCACAGTTCAGAGAGGGCTCAAGAGCTATTCTTAGAGCCCCTGAGATCTACCGGTAGCTCACGATCTTCTGGTTGGTGACCATGGTGTTAGGGCATGTCTGAGATCTAGGGAGTGCAGCAACCTTTCCTTGTCTGTGGTATGTGGCTTTGGGAAGAATAAAGAGAAAAATTTCCTGATTGACATGGAAAGGCGACATGGGCAGAAAAGCAAGATGCGGTTGCAGCTGCACCATGTCTTTTTAAACAATAGTATAAGGGGCTCAGAGGTAAAAGTCTGTAGGTCTGACACCTGTCTGTTTGAAGTAATCGCTACCAGGAAGGCCACCTTATACAAGAAGTAGTCTAAAGAACAGGCGGCCAGGGGCTCAAATGGAGGGGCTGTAAGCCAAGAGAATCAAATTCAAGTCCCAAAGAAGAAAAGACAGTCACACCGGAGGATAAAGCCAATCCAACTCTTTAAAGAAACATCCCAATACCAGGTCCCCAAAGAGCAACATAAGTCCGGACCCCAGGTGGAAGGCAGAAATACCTGCCAGGTGCACTTTAATGGATAAGATGGCCAAACCCTGTTGCTTTAAAGACAAGAGGTAGTCTAGGAGCACCAGGACTGAGACCTATTGGGAGAGGGGTACCCAATAGCAAGGCAACACAGGGTGAACTGCTTCTATGTAGCTAGGTATGTTGCCCTGGCAAAAGGCTTATGACTATCAATAAGATCAACCTTGACCGAGTCCAAGTCAGTTCAGCTACGGAGCACCTGTGAGCTGGAGTGACACTAAGCTTGACCCATCAAATTGCTGGATCAGCAGCTTTGGCACCAGGTGGAGTGTTATGGGCCCAGCCACTGATAGGGATAGGAACATGGTGAACCAATGCTGCCTCGGCCATGCTGGTATGATCAGAATGATTGCCGCTTTGTCCTGTCAAATTTTGAGGAGGACTCTGGTTATTAGTGGGCATTGAGAGGAACATATAGAGCAACTGCTCCATCCACATCAGGTGGAAAGCATCCAACAGTGACCTTGTGCTGTGCTCCCTGGAAGGAGCAAAATCACTGGCACTTCCTGTTGAGATGGGTCACAAACAGGTCCACCTGAGGATAACTCAAGTTGTGGAAAATGGAAAGAGCAATGTACGCTTGAAAAGACCACTCATGGGACTGAAACGACAGGTTGAGGTGATCCACAAGGGTGTTCTCCCCCCTACCCTAACCTCTGTTTTGCTTGGAGTTGGGAAAACAAACAGAGATAATCCGCAGAGAGCAATGGGGCTCTGCTTCTCCCAGGTAACATGGTTTCACTTAGGCACATAGGTTTAAGGACAAAAAAAATCAACCAATACCAGTCAACCACAACAAAAAGAAAACACTTTTATTATTAAAATAAATCCCCTGTTGCAAGCATAGTAGATGACGGGGTATAAAAGCCATAAATTGAAATAGATTCAGGGATTCTCCATGGACTGTAATTCTTAGTTACAAAAGAGAAAAGAAAAAACAGTTAAGCACTCAGGAGTCCGTCTCTCCTGCTCCATACCTAGGGAAAAACTGCTGCTTGCACCAAAACAAAGGGGAAAAAAACTGTTGTTTGAAATTTCTTATCTTCATTTCACTGGCTGAATGCCCAAAGCCCCTTCTCTCAGGTGCATCCCCAAAGTTAGCTTAACCCTTTCCTTGCTCTCCAGATAAGTCAAGTTCTCCCTTGAAGCTCCTATTCGTGACATTTCCTGACACAGGGGAAAACAGCGAGCATCACAGCTGATATAAAACATTGCTGTTGTGTTGTCTGTCATCACCATCGCTCACCTGCCCCTCAATCAATGCAGGAATGGCTGGCAAGCTAGCTGGACTGCCCTGAGTTCTCTGACATTAATATGCAACCCCAAATCTAAACATAGCCATAAACCTTGAGTTAGCACATCATCCCACGTCTGAGGCATCCATCATCAAGATGACCTCTGGCTGTAGTCCCACAAACTGGACCCCCACACATACTATCTGGGACTCAGTCCACCACTCGAGGGAGTGAAGGAACACCAGCAGTATGGTGACCATGTGATCAACTGACTCCTTGGATGGCATGAACATGGATGTCTGTCATTCCTGGAGTGGCCACAGGCAGAGACAGGTGTACCTAAGGAAATATGCGTATGAGGCCATGCGCCCCAGGAGTCTCATGCAATTCCATATTGAAATGAGCAGGTACCTCCGTAGGTCCAAGATGAGGCCCACCATGGGCCTGAAAACAGGACTCTCTAAGGGACACGGTCACCTGGGTAGACTCAAGAAGAGCCCCAATTAACTCAATTCTCTGCATAGGCATGAGAGTGGATTTTTATACATTGAGGATAAGACCCAGGCAAGCAAACATGTCTTTGACAAGGTCCACATGCCTGAGTACCTGGTCTCTCAACCCTCCCTTGAACAACATATCCAGTTCCAGATACAGTTGATCCAGATTGTCCAAATACAGAATAACCAGATACAGATACCTGCACCCACTGATGAGACAGAATCACTACCACTGCCATGCACTTGATAAAAACTCGAGGTGTGTGGCCAGGCTGAAGGGCAACACAATGAACTGATAATGTCTGCCTGCCATGAGAAAATTGAGGAATTACCAGTGTTCCAGGATAATGGCAATATGAAAGTACGTGTCCTTGAGATCGAGAGCAGCATACCAGTCTCCCGGATCCAGGGAAGGGATAATGGAGGCCAGGGAGACCATACAGAACCAAAATTTTTGTATGAACATGTTCAAGTTCCTGAGGTCCAGGACAGGGCACAAAACCCCCTTTGGCCTTGGGAATAAGGAAGTATTGGAGCAGTATCGCCTACGTGAATTCTGGAGGACCTTCTTTATCACACCTAGTTCAAGGAGTGAATGGATCTAAGTTCCCTGTAAGTTGCGTGCCTGCAGCACTGTTTAGACACTGTGCGGCTCTCTTGCACCGCCCCTGCTAACTCCTCTTGCCTCCGAAGGCAGGAGTTCCTGGAACTTTGAAAAACATTCCAGGAATTGAAGTCATATAGACTAAGAAATGCCTGCTAATCCAAGACCCTGATCTTGAGGCCCCAGGTGGAATAAACCTTGTGCCCAAACAGATCTAGCACTTTAGCCTCCTTGTTTTGGGAAGTGGGCCCTGGCTGCCCTTGGTACTCTCTGTGGCTCACTACTTCCACCACCAGAGATCCTGTGTGGGGGTGGCTGAAAAGTTGTTTTATAGGCCTGCTACAGCACAAAGTAGCACCTTTCTACACCCTTGGCACAATAGATACTGGTGATTATCAGAAGACCTTGGTAGATGAATGGTCTTGATAATAGGAAGGGCGACCCTTGCTGGACCCTCCGATGAGAGGATATCCACAATGAAGTCAGTCTCTTTCACCACCTCTTCCCCCTGGAGGCTAAGGTTTTGTGTCACTTGCAGCAGAAGGTCCTGATAAGCATGAGAGTCCATCAAGGGTGGGAACAGAGATGTGCCTACACTGCCTCATCTGGGGACAACAACAAGGATGCTATCAGTAAGGGGGGGGGTCCTGCTGGCCTGACAGGTCCTCCACCTTTTCCCCCTCCTGCTCCAGGTCCTGCTGGGTCTGTTCAGGTGTGAAAACCACCAGTGCCTCTTCACCTGGCCCAGTCTGCACCTCTGGCACCAGACGGGGGCTGGCGTCAAAGCTGCCACTGATGATTTCACACAAGTCAGCGGTGCCACTGAGGCAGCCCTGGAAGACAGGCCCTGTTCTTGTCTCTGGTGGTACACCCATGGAGTCTAGAAGGTCTATTGCATTGGCGCCTGCCACTGGAGTGGCCAAGCCTGTGCTGGAGCCGATAAGGAATCTCAGTTCCGAGAACAGTGCCAGGAATGGTAGTGAGAGCTGCAGGACACAAAGGACTCAGCTTCGAAGCTCAATGCGTATTCTCATGCTGACCAGGGAGCAAGAGCAGCCTGAGGCCGGCTGCGGCAGCTGGCGCCCCAGGCGAAACGCGCGATTGGCGCCCCCACCTGCACGGCTGTCAATGGACTGACATCATCATCGGGCAACCCAACGTCATCATCGGGCACCCTAGGCAGCAGCCAAGTATGCCTATAGTCACGGGCTGCCCCTGCCACGGAGGGGCAGAGCCCAATGGTGCTGGGGGCACGGTATCATAACAAACTACCATGCTGCCTCATGGAAGCCGTCTTGCCTCAGGTGCCTGGGTATTGGCAGTGTAGAGAAGGAGACCAGTGCCGAGAGAGTGATAATTGGGGCAGCATAAGGCTTTACAGCAACCATCATCAGTGCCAGCAGGAAGGTGCTCTATGGGATCCTAGTCATCAATGCAGGGGTAGCCATTTCTGGTGCTGAGGACAGCCCCCGAGGTGCTCCCAGAGGCAGTGCCAGTATCAGTGCCACTATTGGCAGATGTGCCATGGGCAGTGCCATTGTTGACAGCGGTGCATTTGGCAGATGACAGGGCTGCTTGAGCACTGTCGACATTGATGCCATAAACTCAATGAGATCCCGCAGGGCCTTAAAAGGTGGAGGGAAAGTCCAGGTCTTTCTCCACCATGATGAGCTCTGGAGTGTCAACCAACACTGGATGGACACCCCACCCTGGGTGTTGGAGTCAGTGCCAGGACCAAGGTGCCTGACTTGGGCAGGCTCGGTGCTATGCAGGCAGCCTCCAGGACTTTACTAGGCCTCTTGAAGGGAGAGCATCCTTAGTTGGTCTTTTTCCTAGGCCCAGGTGAATGGGAGTGGTGCCATGTCAAGGAGCTCACCTCACATGTGGAGGAACAATGATGACAGTCCCACAGTGTTCCTTGTGTTTTGGTGCCTAAGTGTCCCGCACTCAGGGAATGGAATCTATGTCATGGGGCTGAAGTGCAGAATCCATTAGCAGCAACTTGTGTCTCTCATGTTACTATGAGGCTTGAAACCCCTGCAGATGCCACACTTGTTTTGAAAACAGCCTTTTCCAAGATAAACAGCATGTGGGTTGCCTGTAGGCATAGCCTTCCAAACTTAAAACATTGTTTAAACCCTTGGGCTGCTGCATGCCCCACAGGCTTTGCAGTTAGCGGAGGGGATGGGGGGGCCATCACAGAGATACCATCTAACTAACTGATAACAATGTTCTGTATATAGAAAAGAACTCTTAACTGCTCTCTAGGAAGAATGACTTCCTAAGCAAGAAGTCTGAAGCTCCAACAAGTGTCATTAGCAGAAAGAAGGAACTGAAGCCGCAGTCAGGTTGGCAGGGGTATACATATGACGCCATGAGTCATCATCTTCAGGGGGTGGATGCTACAGCGAACCCAAAGGGGACCACTAAGGAAAAATTTTCTAACAATTGTGCATGTGGCATGTGCACACACATTTTGGAATGCACATAAGCAATCACTCAAAAAAGACTTTTCTTGTATTTCTTACTAAATACAGAAGGGGGAAAATAATGAATTTAGGATTTGGCTGGAAAGTTAAGACATTTTGTTTTAAATCTTCTTTACTATATATTTTACAAATGTGTGTCTGCTTGTCAGTCAATATGTTTAATTCAAGAGTTACTCCTAAATGGTAAGAGCTAGGACCACCAAAATTGGTATACCTCTTCCTCTTACCATAACAAAGCAAAGTAAGGGTTTGGTTGTGCCAGATCAATGGGATGTGCCTGAAATGCAACTGTTTCTCATAAAATGGAAAGGGAGGGATCTGCTTACAAGAACAGTTGTGTAATGACCACTGGGGGGCAGCAGTGGGCCACAGATGGGAACCAATGCACAGTATTCAACTAATATTTTATGATTTTAAATATTTGTTTAAAATCTATCTGGAAACTACACACATTTTAGCAAAAGCTAAAATTATATATAGTAAAGGTAAGAATATTGATTTACTTACCAGCCAGGGTGGTGGTGGTCCTTTCAGTGGAAGACCTCCAATCTTTATATTCTAAAATCATTTTTAAAAATTGGAATTCAAATTAAACTGTCTCTATTTTTCAATTTCTTAAGCACTGTCCACTCCCAAACCATATAATTCATAGGAATCTTTTGTTTTATTTTAGATATGTATACTACTTACAGATTCACCTTTAAAGACTCTATTTTTATTGATATACAGTAAGCCATAATTTAATCCATATCAGTTTACTGATAAAATCACAATTTAATTTTTATGAATATCAATATCAATCTAAGAATTTAAGGTAAGTCTGGAGAGTATGCTCTTATAAAAAGGAATTCTAAATAGAATGTAGGAACACTGGTAAATTTTGGCATGAAAAGAAGGATTATTTGAACCATAATATAAATGTGCCATGATGAAGAAAACAATCCTTTCTGAATTTATCTTAATATAAAACAGTTTAAAAAAATCTCTAATCAAGGCAAAGGGATATATTTTTGACCAGAAGAACACACACACAGTTTTACTTAAGCATTAAATCAAGTTGCCATTTTGATGTATCTGTGGAATTTACATGGCCACCATTACCATAGTAACTGAGCATCTCACAATCTTTAATATATTTATCCTTAAAAGGTAGGAGACACACAGGGACATAAAACCGTAAGAGACCTCCTGGGTTATCGAGTCTAGTCCCCTTCTATTGCAGGCAACCCCATTGTATTTTCTCTTTCATAAACATCTTCAGGCTGCATCCTGATAGTAATATTCACCCCCTTTGACAGATTAGGCCCAGAGAAACTAGGTAACTTGCCTATGTTCAGAGAGGAAGTCTGTAATGGAACAGGGAAGTGATCCCAGGCTTTCTATATCCCTGACTAGCGCTGTAACTGCTGACAAAGGATAAATAAGAAACTTCTCTTTGTTCCATTACACCATGTTAATACTTGCTTGTGTGATTTACCAAAAATAGTCATAATATGCTAATTATTGTTTATAGGTTTTTCCATGGTGCTCAGCACCTAAGTTTCCTGTAAGCTGTGCACCACTTGGCTGCCTATCAAGGCCCATGCAGGCACTCAATGCCATGGTGAAGAACTTCCAAGGCTGGGGAGAAGCACCTCTACTGCAGCCACAGCCCCTGAGCTGCTGCAGCCAAAGAAAGGCACATCTGTCTAACTCTTGCTCTATTTACCATTTCCTTCTTTCAAAAGCATTAAATTCTCATCACAAATATGAAAAAACTCTGTGGATTTTGCCTTCAGCTATAAATCATGCATCTTAAGAAATATTTAAACCTAAAAGTATAGCAAAATCTAGTCATATCCTTAATGTGAACAATCAGGAAAAAAATACTTAATTGAGAAATATTAAGAAGGATGGAAGTATCTCTAGGGAGCTAAGATGTAGGATTTACTGTCAAGAAGATTTAGCAGGTAGCAAGGCAGTTCTACTGCAAAATGGTCTTTGCCTCTACTGTGAACATAGATGTCTGAATCATAGTTCACTGAGCTTTACGGCATTTGCAAAAACTAGAAAGCTTGATTACTTGAAAAAGTAGCAGCTTAACAAGAAATGCCAGCAAACATAATTTACTGTTTCTTAAGTATATTGAATAGCAGAGTATCTAACAAGTCGTTAAATTGGATATTTTTTAAATGTAGACTTTTTTCCCCAAACAAGACTGCTTGTTTCAGCATCCACTTTATAAATCGGGGTTATGCAACTATTCAGATCTTAACATTCATTATAAGTTTCAAAAGAAAGAACAGATAACATTTGACCTGGAATTTAAATGTAAATCTCTACTTATCCAATCCACCCTTTCTACAGCTAATGAAATAAAACAGGCATGTGGTAGTGTCAAAGTAACATCTTACTTCCAGAGATAGGTATTAATAAGGGGAAGGGGGCAAATTCTTCTGAATCTCAGAAAATCTTTATCCCCTTAATGCTTGAAGGTTTGGGAGAAATGATGTCAAGTGCTTCATTTGGTTTTACACTGTCTTTTTGGAGTTTACAAATTATTAAAATGGATGAAAGAAATAGTGTTTGAACTGAAACCTAGAAAATAACTAGAAATAAAAAATGTTTTTGCTTAGTCTAGTCTACCTGTGAAATTTCTCTCCAGCTGCTCAGGCCTTGGCCCTGCCAAAAATTCAAAAGTCTTTTTTTTTTTTTTTAAATCTATTCTTCCTACAGTAGGTAACTTGGTGATACACTTATACTAATTAAGCCTGCCATCCAATCCTGCAATCTGATCTGTGCAGGCAGATTCTTATGCCTGCGCTGAGTCTCAAGGAAGACAGTCAGGCTCTGCATAAGGGACTGCTGGTACAGATTTAATTGCAGTATTGGGGAAAATGTCTGATGTCAACTAGTCTACTAATATGTTTAAAAATCACAAGGGTTTGTGGGATCAGGCTTTGATTAACTGATTTATTAATTCCCTACAGACTAGAGATACTAAAAACAGAATGCATCGTTCCCCTTTTTCCATTAATTGTATGATGTACTGGGGAAAGTACTCCCTGGTACTAAGTGATGGCTGGCATACTTCAGAGTTTCTGGAAAGAGAGAACAAATGAAGTAGGTAGATACAGTAAACTTCCGATAATACGGTACCTTTAGGACCCAGGGGGTGCCGGATTATCAGATATGCCGGACTATCAGAATGGGGGACTATGAGGGGTCTGGGGAGGGGTAAGGGGGATGTGGCCCCAGACCCCTCATAGCCCCTCCCTTCTGATAGTCCAGCTCTTCCCCAGGCGTCCCCGATTCAGCCACTGCTGGTCAGTTTCAGCAGCGGCTGAATCGGGGATGCCTGCAGCAGAGCAGCTAGAGTGCTGCCTGGTTGGTCCAGTAGCGCCGAGCCTTGGCGCGGTGAGACCAATCCAGCAGCATCCCAGCTGCTCTTGGGGACGCCTGGGACACAGCAGCTGGGGTGCTGCCGGGTTGGTCCCACAGCGCCGAGGAGCGGCACTACTGAACCAACCCGGCAGCACCCCAGCTGCTCTGCCCCAGGTGTCCCCAAGTCAGCCGCTGCTGATACTGATCAGCGGCTGACTCCAGGAAGCCCGAGGTAGAGCTGCTCTGCCCCGGGCTTCCTGGAGTCAGCCGCTGGTCATTTCAGCAGCGGCTGAATCAGGATGCCTGGGGCAGAGCAGCTGGGGGGCTGCCGGGTTGGTCCCGTAGCGCCAAGGAGCGGCGCTACGGGACCAACCCGGCAGCACCCGAGCTGCTCTGTCCCAGGTGTCCCCAAGTCAGCCACTGCTGAAACTGATCAGGGGCTGATTCCAGGAAGCCGGGGCAGAGCTGCTCTGCCTCAAGCTTCCTGGAGTCAGCCGCTGGTCAGTTTCAGCAGCAGCTGAATCGGGGACAGCTGGGGTGCTGCCGGGTTGGTCCCGCAGCCCCGAGGGGCAGCTTTACAGGACCTACCCAGCAGCATCCAAGCTGCTCTGCCCCCAGCTTCCCCGATTCAGCTGCAGGTCAGTTTTAGCAGCGGCTGAATCAGGGAAGCTGGGGGCAGAGCAGCTCCAATGGTCCGGCTCCCCAGAGCACTTCCGGGTTCCTGATGGTGCCAGACCATCAGGAGTACTGGACCATCAGATGCCGGACCATCAGAGTTTCACTGTAATACATTATTTCTGTGCACAGGAAAAAAATCACTTTGATATCTGTGTGTTCTGTTTATAGTAGTGTCAGATAAATGTCCTATAGTTTCGTCACCTATTTTTAGGAAAAACATAAAAACATGAAATATTTAATGGCATCTCAGCTAGCTGCTTACATACTAAAACAATCTATAAAATCTACTAACAACGCCAAATATTTTCTTTATAAGCACCAGTAACTAGGACTATTACCTCTTCTTGAGACAACGGCCTGAATTTGGTTTGATAGCGACTCAATTCAACATTCAAACGATGGACAGTCATTTTCAAAGCATCATTTTCATCTACCAATTCCTGGGCTTGTTGTCTCAATGAAAGCAATTCTGCAACTTCCTCTGCATTTAAAAAAAAAAAAAAAAAAAAAAAGGCAAATCAGAACAGTCTGACGAGCACATTACACGTACTTTAACTTAGATGTCAAAACTCCTTAATTAGGAATGGAAATATTACATGATAAATAACTTCTATTCACACATTGATTTTGGTGTGGTTAGTAATCAACTCTGAATAAAAAAAAACAAAAGGAAGATCTGTTTCATGTGTTCTGTGGAAATAACAACTAGTTAATTATGTATAACATAAAAACAAAAATTCTATATTTAACAATTTATAAAGTATTTTTGCATGAGTAAGGTGGGTTTTGACATCTGAATTCTATTTAAACATTTCCAAACTATATTTCTGTATCTTGTCTGTCTAAAAATGACATGGACATGGGGGGAAAAAAAAGAAATATGCAGTGCCTGGGTTTTTTGGGGGCTTTTTTGGTTTTTTGGTTTTTTAAACAGTGGAGGATGACTTCATTAGTTTCAAGTAATGAAAGTGAATGCCTACTCTTACCCAAAGGGATAATTTACTTCAGTGGAGTTCTATGCTTTAAAAAAAGGCTACAAAGAAAATGAAAGCATGTTTTTTTTTTCTACTGATGAGGAATCTAACTGTACCACATACTAAAAATCAATATTAATATCTCAATAGATTATGTGTTTAAGAAAAATGCAAAGCACTGCTGAAGAATCCACTCATGTTCCCATTCTATTAATTGGGAATTTTGTTCCTGATTGCAAGGGGAGTAAAACTTGGACGAACTGCTGAATTGACAATATCAGGGTTGTCAAGGTGCTGATATGAGTTATTTCATTCAAAGTTATAAGGAAGAGGGACTGCTCGTGGAATGAAATTATAATAGACTTCATTTTACTTAGCAACATACTCTGTTGGGCTTCTCCTTCAGTGGCCAAAGGCATGCAAACAGAAATAAAGCATTAATACAACTTCCAATTATTGCAGATTCTACTTTAGTTCAAGTAGAAGAGCTATACTGCTTTGGAATACAAGGTTTCTTAAGTTTAGTGAATTTCTCATACACTAAAAAACTTGAATAAAAAAAGGTGTAAGGGACTCAAAAAAGACTTTAGTTTTCTGATGCACTGCTAAGGGACTTCCAAAGTGCCACTCCAACACTGACAACTCTGTGGGACTTTGAGACATCAAACTCACCAACAGCTTTATTATACAGTACTAATTCTGACCAAATATTACATTTAACACTCCATAAGCTATTTAAAGAACTGAGATGATTATATGTTTGGAGAATGAATTCTATCTGGATATCTTCAGGGGTCACCTTATGGGGGGCTCAACTATTGAGAGGACAGTTTATTAGTGAGTTAGAAAATAAAGGAAAATATAGTTCTTTTTCAATAAAACGTACTCCAAAGTTATATCCCACCTTCCTTATGTGAACTCTCTGCTGCTTTCCTAAGATTTTTATTTTCTTTTTCCAGTATGTTAAGTTTTAACTGTAATCCCTTTATTTGTTGTTTCAGTTCCTCAAGTTGTAGGGCCATAGTCTGATTTGCATTGATTAGACCCCAATTTTCTTGTTTTAGTTCTTGGAACTTTTCTTTAGTTATATCCATCCATCCTTGTCTTGCCCGAACAGCTATATCTAAAGATATCAGAGAAAAAATGTTATAGGACACACAGTATTCAAGTGTTTAGATTTTTCTACATTATTAGCTCAAGTGAGGGGGAAAGACTTAATCTTTTCACAAATTACTAGCATTGTATTACCGAAAAATAACTATTTAAATCTGGTAGAATAAAGCCCTGTCAACACTGGCACATTTTGTTGAGGAAAAACTGTCTTTGGACTATGAAAACCTCACAGCATCCACATTACAGTGCAACAAATTGGCCATTTTTCGTGACACAAAACTTCCAGCTCCATGAAGGACTTTTGTCTCTACACTGCCAACAATCATGCAGTATGTACCAGGTAGGTTTTTTGTTGAGTTTACTGGTCTCCACTAGGTGTCCCATAATGTCCTATTTAGCCACTATGGATATTACCTTGAACTCATCTGCCCTGCAGCAGCATAATGTTTACAGGTAAAGAGATGCATCCCTCCCATCTGCAAACTCCAAGAAATTAAAATCCATTTCCTGTGTTTGTGCACATTGTGTAGTGGGCCTCATGGTATCTTCTCAAGGAAACAGATGAATTTCCCTTGCTCGGAGCAATGAGGAGCTTTTGGATCTTATCAGTGTGCGGGCTGAAGATTCAGTATAATCAAAGGTGCAAGTGACCCGTAAGAATTGGCACATGTACAGTAGTATTTCTGCAGCCTTGTGTGCCAAGGGGTATGAGCAAGACACGCTACAATGCAGAGACAAGAACAAGGAACTCTGGTGGGCGTACCACTCAGCAAAGGAGGCAAATAGTCAGTTTGGTACTGCACCCAAAACATGCTGATTTTATAAAGAACTGGATGGAATTATGGATGTGGACCTCATAACCAAACCCCGGGACACTGGATAGTTCTCAGAAAAAAGCGAGAAATACTTGTCCCAGATACACAACAGACACATGTTTATGAAGAGACTGAAGAGAACCAAGAGGTCAGGGTCAATTCGGTGACAACTTGTGCACCTGGCAGTGAGAAACTGTTCTCAAACGATGTTTGTGATGAGGCTCAGCAACTCATTGTTGAACAGATGCTGGATGTTGAAGCAGTGGAAGGGACGCAGGATATGCTGCTGTCAGGCAGGCAGGGTTGATGACTAAGCAGGTGGCAGCCATGCGGGGCAGGATGGAAGTGGTGCACTGGTGAGTAGTTGCTGTGCAGGCAGGTGAAGTTGGTGGCTCAGTGGGCAGCAGCCATGAGGGGTGGTCTATGCAGTTGGAGAGGGAGGGCAGCAGTTCCGGATGACCAAACACAGCATCAATGTACACACGGATAGCAAGAGAATCTTCCTGGGAAATGGTGTTTGAAGATTCACCTAATGTACTTATTGTCACGGAGATTCCATGGTAGGGCTGCCTTTGCCCCAGCCTCCTGTTACAACATTTTTCCAAACCAGTCCTCAACATGAGCTTCTGGAACAAAGGCAGAACACAGTTTGGCTACATAAGGACTGTGGAGCCCCCAGCATGCCTCCAAAAGTTCAGCCTGGGTTTGCTTAACAACCTTTAGCGGGAATATGTCAGTGATTGCAGCCTGTGGATTATCAAAAATTGGATTATCAAAAGTGTAGGATTATCAAAATCTGTCCATGTAAGGCTTCATGGGCAGGGTCGCCCTGTTCACTGGTGGTGCATACATGCACAATGCTGGTCTGGCGCATGTGCGGTGCGGAGCTGGTGAGTGGATTTTGCCACGGTTTGCCATCCCCTGGGCATTTCCACATGCCACACTGCACATTTCTGGTATGGAAAGAAAAGGCCAGCATGCAGCCTCCTGTACAGGCCACTGTTTCTGAAGATGCATGCATCATGCACCTTTCCAGATCACCCCACAATTTATGACTGTGAAATGCCCTTAGTGATCCACAAGTGCCTGAATCACCACAGAGAAGTACCCCCACATGACTGATGTACTCTGAGGCAAGGTGTGGTGGTACTATAACAGGGATGCGTGTCCCATCGATTGCCTCACAACAGCTAGGAAAGTCCTTGTCAGCAAAGCCAGCCACTGTCATCTACACTTCCCAGAGTCACTGTCCTTTCCATCAAAATGTGATTTGCCATGCACACTTGCAGAAATACTGCCCTAACGATAGACTTGCCTACTCCAAACTGATTTGCACCTGAATAGTAGCCATCTGGAGTGGCCAGCTTTCACAAAACAAAGCAGCTCTCACTCAGGTGTCCTTGTGCTGCAGTTCCAGGGCCAGCTCAACACACAGCTCCAGGAAGGTTTCTTTATGTATCCGAAAGTTCTTCATCCCAACCCTGCATAACAATGTGGTCACACCACTTGGAGCTGGTTTCCCTAGTCCAAAAGTGACAAGTATATCAGGTCTCCCATAGCCAAATGATATATCAATTCACCGTCCTCTAATGCTGATGAATCTGAATCAGATTCTGATAAATCTGACGCATAATCATCGTCATCCACTAGTAAGTCCATAATTAGGTACGCTATAATGTGTGATGTCTTCTGCACAGTGCTCACAATACAGGGACAGAAGGCTGAGATCCATGTTTTCTCGCCATGATTACTTGAGCTGGTGCAAAAGCCAGAAATCCAGTTTTTCTGGGAAGAAAAGAGATGGCTGACAGGATGTGTTTCACATTCCCAAACTACATTGCACTTTCCCATAGTGCTTAGCAGGTAAAGGTGACACAAGGTACCGTGGGATGCATACCCACAATGATTTGCTCTCTATGGATGAGGAAGCTGCAGATGTGGCCATGAGTTGTTGACAGTGGATACTAGAAAAATTGGTTTGGCAAGTTTCCACTTTTGGCAACTTTTGCCTGTCAACAGCACTTTGTTCACCAAAACTTGCAAGTTAGACATAGCCTAAGAGTATATTAAGCTAGGTTTGAGAAAAGTAATAGGAGTTTCACACCTAAATACAAGATCAAACAGTTAGGTTAGCATAAGTAGTTAACACGTATTCAAAAACACCACTCCAGCTGAAGTGACCTTTACCACCTTTGGGGTCACAGAACAAAAAGAAGGGTTAGTGGGTTACAGATTATTGCAATAATGCATATATCCAGTGTCTTTATTAACACCATGATTTTGAGTGTCTAGTGAAGTTTTGAATTCAAGCTTCCAGGCTCATCTTTTGAAAGTGTTGTGCAGATTTCCTTTGAGGATGAGGACTGATAGGTCAGATATAGAGTGATCACTTTATGAAAAGCTCTGCGTAGCTCAAAAATTTGTCCATCAGGAGATATTAAGTTTAGGGATGTTAAGCAGCAATTAATTTACTAGTTGAGTAGTTCAAGGAATTTCCATGGACTACTCAACTAGTCAATAAGCCTTACCTGTTCTGCCTTTTGAAATATACAAGAGCCCCAGCAGGGGCTCTTGTGCATTTCAAAGTTGGAATACCACGTGGAGCCAAGGGCCAGCGGGAAGTCCCGCTGACTCAGGAGTCCACGCGGGCACTTCTGCTTTGAAATGCACAAGAGCCCCAGTGGGGGCACTCATTCATTTCAAAGCAGAAGTGCCCGCATGGAACCTGGGGCAAATGGGGGACTCAGAGTCCCGTGCTGACCCCAGGCACCATGCTGCTCTTCCTCTTTGAAATGCACAAGAGCCCCTGCTGGGGATTCTTGTACATTTCAAAGCTGGCACACCACAGGAAGCACAGGCCAGAAGCAAGTCTTTGGAAACATATGCCACGTAAGATGAGCATTGTTGCCAGTATAGCAAGAACAAGTATAAGATAAGGGCAAGAACGCATAAACAATTCTGTTTACCCTAATGTACTGATCACGTAAACAGGGCCAAAGGACAAGAAGAACCAGATCAGAGTCAGATCGATAACTAACAGTTAAGCCCTACATCAGCACTAATGAGTAAGCCCTGGAAATTTCCAAACTGCCAAACAAGGCAGGAAAACTGTATTTAAGGCTGCCTCAGAGCCTAACAAATTGGACCTCACCGATGGGCTTTGGGTACCAGCGCCTCAGAAGCTGAGACAACCTCCCACTTCATTTGCAGTCTACCCAGGCTTGCAGGAAGGAACGTAAGATATGCCGCTTCTTTGCTATGTTGTTCTTCCATTTATGGGGCACAGCTGTTAGCTGTCAAGAAATAAACAGTTTGTGATTGACAGATACCTGTGTGGTGTCCTTTGTACTTTGGGAATCCAGTGTCGGACCTGAGACTTACTCTTGCCGGCTACAACATCCCTAATTAGGTTACCCACCATGTCTCTCTCCTACCTGGAACCGACATAGCTTTAGCAATAATCTTTGCTTTATTAACAGACATGCTATGAAAAGAGATCATCTTTAGTGCTTATGACTTAAATTAATTATACTTGGCCATTTTCTGTATCTTGTATCTCAAGTTTTTTTTGCTTTTTGTGTAAAAGCAGAAAAAATGCCTTAACAAACTTAATCCCTAAACTGAATGGTTTAGATTAGAATAATGTCAAACCCGAGAAGCAGTACCTGGGGATGGTGGAGGCTTTTCGCTTAGTGGATTTTCAACTGTCCGTTTTTGCTCCTAGTAAATAAACAAAATAATGTGAGGTAAATTTGACATAACAGTCATCCTTTTCTATCCTCACTGTCAACACAGAAATTACAATATTTACGAAGCATCTAAGATCCATGTTTTATCATTATAATTTTGTAACCCTTACTCTATTTATATGTAATATTTTCTCATATTAAACTGACGATAAAAGAAACCATAACAATTACAGAGAAGTATAGTCTTTTACACAGAGACAGCCTCTGTCACGGTTTCAATTACCTCTGCTGCATGTCAGCTTAATATCTCTGTGCATCAGTTTACCTACTTGTAAAACTAAGGCTAAGCCTATACTTTCAGTTTACGCACCACATATTCTGGCTCAAAGATATGAAAAACACACATACACTGGGCAGCAAGTTACAGCACTTTAAAGCACCAGTGTAAACAGGCTCCCAGCACTTTTAGGGTGCATCTACTCAGCACTGTTGTTTCGGAATAACAATGTGAGCATCTAAATGGTAATTCCATTATTTCAAAATAATTTCAAAATAACGGATGGCGTAGTCCAACTTCTGTAAATATCATTCCATGAGGAATAATGCCTAGTCCAAAATAAGTATTGCAGAATAGCTGTAGTGTGGATGCTCCACTGCTGCTATTTTGAAATAGCTCCTCTCTGGGGCCATTCAAAGTAATTACTTCCTAGTGCTTCCTGAGGCTCTAAATCGAGGTAGCTTGGCCACATTAGGGGAGCCTGCCTCAGACTAATTTCAAGGCTTCCCTGTAGAGGAGACACACTATTTCAAAATAAGCTATTTTGGAGTATTTTTTCCAGAATAGCTTATTCCAAAATAAGTGTGCGGTGTTCACTTATCCTTAGCTACTCCCCTCATGGAGGAGGCTTACATAAGAGCGCTGGAAGAACTGTCTCCCAGTGATCCTGCCATGGACACACTTTCACTTTAAAGCGCTGCCACAGTTGCATTTTAATTTTAGAAGTACAGACAAAGCCTAAGTATTAGTATTGCTTGGCTAGTCATGTATAAGTATACCACACCCTTTCTACTCACTACTGCTGATTGATAAAAAGGAGGAGGGGACTGTTTTATTTTTTAATAAAGAGAGAGAGATTACCTACAATAGTGAGTACAGTTGTTCTAGATTATTGCCTATATCAGTGTTTCTCAAACTCTGCTCTGCGGAGCCCCAGGGCTCCGCGAGACATCTTCAGGGGCTCCATGAGGTTGATAAACTGGAAACATCGAGAGGTACAACACATGCAATCAGTGGACCGCTGGGACTCCACATAAATTTTTACGCATGTAAAGGGCTCCAGAGCCCAAAAAGTTTGAGAACCACTGGCCTACATGAATATATATTCTATACATGATGTACATGTTGTGGACTCAAAATTTGGAATTTTCTAGACAGCAATATCTGCTGGCCCACTGACTTCAAAGGAATTGAGAGCACTCTGCATTATATAAAGATTAGGACCTAACTTCCTTTGATCCGTGGTACCATTAAGTAATTTGTTTATAGCTAAAACAAACATTCCATTTTTTGTAATCTTTGCCTACCTAGATAATTATATCACTGTGGTATCTAAGCACCCAAATTACAAATAAAACAGTGCTAAAGGCCACCCGCTATCAACAGTCAAATAGTAAAACAGTAAAATACTATTTAGTGGCAAAATCTGTGAGAATTCCCCTCTCCTTCACAATAACTCAGAAAGTAGTAAGTAGCCACCTGTTTCACTGTTTCCGGCCACTCACCAATCTTTCCAATTGTGTAAATGGCATTATAACAGGGGTGCACAATAATTTTTGATGGGGGGGCACGCCAACAATTTGGAAAGTGATCAAGGGCTGCACTTTCCATGATGATAATGGAGGAGGTGCAGGGTGTAGGATGAGGTTGAGTGCAGAAGGGAGCTTGCGCTAAGGGACTGGATTGCAGGAGTGGAAGTAGTGTTGGGAGGAAGTTTGGGTGAAGGAGAGTGTTATGACTTGGGGAAGATTCTGAGAGGGGGTGCAGGTGTTTGGGTTGTGACGTAGAGCAGGAAGGGGCTGCGACCTGGGGCAGGAGACTGAGCAGGGGGGAGCAGGGGTTTGGGTTGTGACCTAGGGCAAGGGACTGGGGTGCAGGAGTTTGGATTGTGACTTAGGACAGAAGGGGGTTGTGACATGGACCAGGGGATTGGAGAGCAGAGTGTGGGAGGGCATACGGTGCAGAGAGTACCAGACAGTTTGGATAAAGTGAGGTAGGGCGGAAGCAGTGGAGAGAGTGTGTTTGGAGTGGGAGGGCCTGAGGGTATGTCTACACTACCACCCTAGTTTGAACTAGGGTGGTTAATATAGGCAACCGAAGTTGCAAATGAAGCCCAGGATTTAAATATCCTGGGCTTCATTTGCATCTTGCCGGGCGCCGCCATTTTTAAAGCCCCGGTAGTTGGGACTCCGTGCCCGCGGCTACACGCGGCACGGAGTAGGTAGTTTGGAGTAGGCTCTCTAATCCGAACTACCGTTACTCCTCTGCTATCCCTGGTCACAGCCCAAACCCCTGCACACTGTTCTGCACCCCTGCCCCAGGTCACAACCCCTTCTTAGGCACTGCACTCCCTCCTCACCCCAGTCCATTGCCCCAGGTCATCATCCTCTACTTCACCCAAACTCCCTCTCAGATCCCACACCCAATCCCTTATCCCAAGCTCCCTTCTGCACCCAACCTCCATCCCAGACCCCTGCACCTCCTCCATTAATATCATGAAAAAGTGGAGCCCTTAATCACAATCCAAATTGTTCATGTGCCCTCCTCCCCATCAAAAATTATTGTGCACCCCTGTTATAATGCCATTTACACAATTGGAAAGTTCGATGGCAAAGTGCAGAATTTCTTGGAGAGGCCCCCCCCCACCAAAAATTATTGCTCACGCCTGTGTTAATGGCTTAAGGTAAGAAAGAAAAAGATTCTTTTAACAGAAATTCTGTTGAGGGTTGCAGATATCTAAAACTCTCATCTTAATGATTTTTTTAAAATCCCATGTTACTAATTAATACATGGTAAACTGTATTGCATTAAGGCCAGATCTCTGCTATCTGGTAGAGTTCTGACTTTTATGAGTCAGAAGCAGCAAGAACTGAGTGTGATGCCAGCTGTTTTGTAGGATGAAACCCCTTACTTGCAAGGACGTTGAAACATGCATTTGTCTGTTAAAAAGGCCTCAGAGGGATAGCAGTGTTAGTTGGTAACTAAAAAAACCTTTAAAAAAACCACCAGTAGCATCTTAGACTAACAAAAATATATAAACAGAATCATGAGCTTTTTTGGGCACAACCCAGTGTTAATTTTCTTTTTATTTGATTTCATATTAAATAATCATAATCACTGCTCCTTGTTAATTATCCCTTGTTTTAATATATTTTCTTCCACACCAATGGATTGTTTAAAATATATATTTATATTTACAACTTTGTTTGTACTGGTTGGTGCACATCCACACGCTACCTCAATATTGGTATTGCACATAAGAAATTTCAACCTGCCTAAAAGAAAATTCAACCTGCCCAAGGACAGAAAATCTTAAAGGGAACAGTGGTCCTATCCCCTCCACTTCTGGGAGGATTCTAGCATGATTGGTCCAGAATGAATGTAACAGCCTACTCTATGATTCCCAGAACTCAGCATGCTTTAATGATAGTGTTCCAAATCCCACAGAAATGAAATAAGTAACTCCCATTTGAAGGGGTTATAGTTGGAAGATCATAAACAATCTGTATATCACTGCCAAACAAGAAGTCAAATCTACTGCCTGAATCATGACAAAGACTAAGCAGATATTGTGGTGGATCTAGATTATTTCCTTCTCAGAAATTTGACACTTTCTAGGTGGTTCAGGTTGCCTTTATTGAGAGAAACTGCTGTGGCTGAGGATTAATATACTTTTACAGGTCTTTCCAATAACCTAAGGCTGCACCTGTTTTAGCACAGAGGATTTTACATCCCTCAAATATGAGAATATCAATTGTCACTTGAAATTCTTTAAGGATCCCTGAAAAGTAGAGTCATGAGGATCTCTTCATGGCACTTGAGATCACCATATAAGGCATGAAGTGCTGCTTGGAAGCATGTGTATGTCACGAGCTAACCCTCGCTGATGAACAACTTTAAATCTTCCCTGTTGTCCTTAAGAAGACTTTTGGCAAAACTTGGCCATGGAATCCCACTTCAGTTAATCATATTTAACCAATAGGTCTTGGTGATCAGTGGTTTTCATTTGAGACATGATATGAAGTAATTTTTCCATCCAAATACATTGTTTATGAGGGTGTTTCTTGTCTTTTGGTGTTATTTTAATGCAATCTCTAATTTCATGCAGCAAACACCAATGAATCTGGTATGGAATATTCCCAAAGCCCTACTAAGAAGCCTGATAGCGGCAGTCTGCACTCATCAATGTTGGTACCAGAGAGGCAAGTATCTGTTAGAGCAAATTAGCTAACTCTAAAAGTCTTCAACTGAGGTGTAGTGCCTTGCGCAGATACAAAATTGGCATCCACATCTGACAAAATGACCCAGATATCTACATCCACATCCATGGATGCAAATACCCACAGATATGAAGTGGATATCCGCAAATGTGCAGCATTTTAGATACAAAATCTGTACCTACATTTGCAAAAAGTGAGCCACAGATGTGATACCCCTGGATATAAAGCAGATAGCTGCAAATTTGCAGAGTTCTGCTGATGGGCAAAATGTTGAGGCACTGAGCACGATGTGCATAATGAGCAAGAGCGTGTAAGATATTTTTTCCTTCAATTACCTCAACTGGAAGCTCCAGCATGTTAGCCATTCTGAAAAAAACAAATCCTGGAACATCTCGTAGTCATCTATTGAGACTGTACACACTGACAGATAAATGAACAAAAATAGCTTCATCCAGGAATGATGGAGTCATATGAGCTTGCTAAGGAGAGTCTGACTTAGCTCGAGAGCAAGGAAAGGGTTAAGCACTCTAGAGATGCACCTAAGGGAGGGGGCTTTAGGCATTCAGCCAATAAAATGCAGATAGGAATGTCAAACCAAGAGAGGTTTTTTTTTCCTCTTTTCTTTTGTTTGAGATCATAGTTGCTTTTTCCCCAGGTAACAAAGGCGTCAAATTCTCCCAGGAATGGACTCCTTGAAATATGTAAGTAGGGAAAAATTTATAGGTTTTGTTGATTTTCTTATTTAGGGATTTGGAAATCATTTATCAGCTGGTTAATTGTTTTTCTCTTTTGTAACTAAGAATTATAACCCAGGGATTTCCCCTGAATCTATTTCACTCCATGGCTTTTAACACCCAGTTATTTTCTATGCTT
Source organism: Pelodiscus sinensis (assembly GCF_052426305.1). Classification (NCBI taxonomy): domain Eukaryota; kingdom Metazoa; phylum Chordata; order Testudines; family Trionychidae; genus Pelodiscus; species Pelodiscus sinensis. Next base: position 29,101,673 of record NC_143063.1, read on the forward strand.
GCAACAGAAAATTTTGTTTTGATAATAAAAGTATTTTCCTTTTTGTTTTGATTAACCAGTATTGGTTGATTCTTGTGTCCTGGAAGGTCTGTTTGTGTGTATCTGCATGCCTCTGACTGAGGGGTCAGCTACTTGAGACTGCAGCTTGTCTTTCTCTTTTCTTTTGTCAAGCTCTGTGATGAGGTGGACAAAGCTACAACACCCCCTACAGCAGGCCAGAGGCCTTGCCATACCCCATCCCAGTGAGAGGAGCAGAAGAGAGGTCCTCCAGGTAGAAGTAAGTAAAAAGAGAGAAGTGAATCCAGTCATGTTCGGGGCAATTGTTCTTTATTTTGTGGTTTGGTTTGAACTGCTCTGTGTGAGTCTATGCCTCACCTCCCCAATTACCAACTAAGCATCGTTCCTAGTGATTTTCTCTGTATTTTGTTTTCCTTAATTGCTCTGTAACATCTAGCAACCAAGTATGCTTTATCAAATATATCTTTTGTTTTGTAATAAAAATCACTTTCTTTAAGGTGATGATTTGATTCTTCCGTCCTAGAAGGTCTGTTTGTCTGTATCTGCATGCCATTGACTGAGGGGTCAGCTACCAGAGACTGCAGCTTGGTTTTCTCTTTTCTTTTTTCAAGCTCTTTTGGGGTAAAAGAGCTTGGGCTACCGTGGGGGATGATTTCAAGTGTTCACCTCTGGTTTTTAGGAATAAAAAAAAGCACTTGGTGGTGGCAGTGATTCCCCCAAAATCTGTGTATTATGATTCCAAGGAGAAGTTTTTTATAATCAGTACCTGTAGAGGCAAGGTTTTGAAGTTCTCTTGCAGACCCTCCCCTTCTGCACTCGTAGAGCCCTGACAAGGAGTCAGGAGTGCTGGACAACTCTGAAAAGAGAGAGGATATATTTCTTTTGTTGACTTGGTACTCCTTTTTCCTTTGAATCCTGAAAATTTTACTAGATAAGGAGGATGGGTTTTTAGAAGCATTTACTTCGACTTCACAATTTGAGGACACAATGGGAGTACTTTCGCATGATAAGTACTCAGAAGCTGCTACCAGTCCGGATAAGTTGCAGGGAGCCAGGTCTAGTGCTTGGAGTCCAAATGCCACAGCCAAAGGTCAAAGTAGAACCAGAGCCAGAGATCGGAGCTGCAAGTCAGCACCAAAGCCAGAGTTGAGACCTAAGCAAAATCAGGGCTGATGGTCAGGGAAGACTGCAGCAATCAGTCCACGAGACTGAAATAAGTCTGGGTGCTGGGCACATGTGACCACTTTTTCAAGACTATGATAAATTTTACACAAAGTATACCTTGTGAGGTATCATTTGAAAACTCAATCTGCTGCATATTAATATCCTGGTTAAATGTTTATGAATATTGTTTATAAAGTTAGAGGCGTATACTGTATAACACTGCTGTAACACAACCCACAGTTAGAAAGGAGGGGCAGAGCTGGGAGCAGGTCTTGGAATAAGGCAAGCAGAAGGCAGAAAATCCACAGACATGTATGTTGAACATCCAGTAAACTGCTGCTGGCTTAAGAACCGCCTTACTAGGTTCCTTAGTCAATCATCCAGGGCAGTCCATTTGGCAGTCTGGCTGACTCCACAGATGGTCAGAACACAGAGCAGGCACAGCTGTAGGGCCTTACTTCTGACATTTGCCACATTCTAGCTCATGTTACTATTAGGGATGGCCCAAATGGAACATCAAATCCTCTTAACTTTGGTGAAGCTTGGAACAGATTCTGAACTTTAGCATTTACATACATCTCTTGTGTTTACATGCCTTGCATTTTCACTTATTTCTTCCAGGTGCTTGTCTGAATTTGTTATGCATTGTTTCTGCATCCTGTACTGCTGTTTCACCTCAACAGTGATTGCATTTTACTAAAGGGTGAACTGATGTAAAGTGCTTTGGGATCTTTCAAAATAAATGGATGTCATTAACCTGTAGGTCAGTTGTAAAAGGCTCCTTGGTGACAGCAAAGTAATTTTCATCTGAGCAATCAGTCATTTATGACACTTTTTTTTCCAAAATGCACAGTAATCATTACCTTCATCATACTCTTACCTTTAGAGTCAAAACAGGAGGTTCATCTTCTGCTAAGGAAAAAAAATAGATGGTCTTTACATCAATGCAAAACAAAAATCTTTTGCAAGTCCATAAACCATAAGACTATAGGAAAATGCAGACAACATTAAGCACATCTTCCCAAATGAGTACACAGATTAGATAATTTAATTCCTCTTTTATTATACTCCATATATTTTATCAGAAAACTGATATATGTTTATTTTAATATTATAAAGAGAAATGTGGGAGAAATCAAGATTTATTGATGTCTTCCTCTAGTTTATTTTGCTATTCTTTTAGGATCTCATAAGAATGGCCATAGTGGGTCAGACCAAAGGTCCCATTTAGCCCATTATCTTGTCTTCTGACAGTGGCCAATCCCAGGTGCTCCAGAGAGAATGAACAGAAACAGGTAATTATCAAGTGATCCATCTCATCACCCATTCCCAGCTTCTGATAAACAGAGAGTAGGGACACCATTCCTTCCCATCCTTGCTAATAGTTACTGACTATTGAAAATTAAGAAGCAAATGTTTCAGATTTGAACAGTTCACAAAAAGACATTCAGCTGCTTCAATCTAGTACGCTGTTTAGAGCTGCCAGGGCTCAAAGAATCCTGATGTCCAGAACAGCTGATAGTCTAAGTAAGGTTATTACCGAGAAACAGATTTCTTGTCAATGGGATGACTGACTTGGCTCTTTTAAATACCTGATTAAATTGCTGTTGTAGGACTAAGGGATGTCAACATGCAGACAACGACACAATTAACCGATAAGGATGGGCTTAACGATTAATCCTGTTGACTACATACACTCCCCTTGCCCCTGTTGCCTCTGCATCAGAGGCAGCAAGGGGGGAGAGCTGGTGCCCGTGGGGAGCCAGTTCCCCATGAGTACCGGATCCACCCGCCACACTGCACCGCACTGCTGCCTCTGATAGAGGATGAGGGAAGCAGCAGGGGAGGATGCAGTGAAGCAGCCTTTTCTGCAGCAGGTCCGAGCAGCATCTATCCACGGGGAGCTCGAACCCCCCATGAACAGGGGCCTCTGTCCGTGGAGAGATCAGACCCAACAGGGACAGGGGCTGCTGCCACCCTGCACTGCTGCCTCTGTTCCCCTCGAAGACTAGCTCCTGCCTGCCAACCTGTGTTGCTGCCTATGACAGATTTCTCAGTATGAATAAAGTGAGTCACATAACCTAAACAGTCACTGAGATAGTAGACATTAAAACTGAAAGCTCTTCAGTGGCCAGAAAATTATGGATAGGAAAAATAAAGGAGAGAGTAAAGTAATAAAGGCTTTACTCACAAGTCCTTATGGATGGCTGCTTTGTAGGGCTGAATCCACACAAGCCGTTTCAGATAATACAAATTTGTATGGAGGCAAAGTTTTGGGTAAAAATCCTGGCCTTGCTGAAGTCATAAAAGCAGCCATTCTGGTCAGAATAGTTCATGTCAGCCAGTATCCCATATCTGGTCAGTGCTAGATGCTTCAGAGGGTGTGAACACAATGGGGCAATTTTGAATGACCCATCCCGCCATCCAGTCCCAGCTTCTGGCAGCTGGAGGTTTAGGGACACTCAGAGAACAGAGTTGCATCCCTGACAGTCTTTGCTAATAGCCATAATGGAGCTAACTTCCATGAAACTGTCAAATTCTTTTTTTAACCCAGTTATACTTTAGGCCCTCCTAATACCCCATGGCAATGAGTTCCATAGTTTGACTATGCATTGTTTGAAAAAATACTTCATATTTTTAAATGTGTTGCCTATTAATTTCCTCTTGTGATAGGTGACATGGTAGTTCTTGTGATAGGTGGCATGGTAATAACTATTTCCTATTCACTTTTTCTACACTACTCATGATTTTATAGATGTCTATCATATTCCTGCTTAGTCATTTTTTAAAATGAACAGTCCCAGTCTTTTTAATCTTTCCTCAAAGCTGTTCAATACCTCTATTCTTTTGTTGTAGTTCTCTTTTCCCAATTCTAATACATCTTTTCTGATATGAGGCAAACAGAACTGTACACAGTATAAAAGATGTTCATACACCATGGATTTATATAGTGACATTATGGTATTTTATGTCTTATTATCAATCCCTTTCCTCATGTCTTTAACAATTAGTTTTAATTAGTTAAAAAATTAGTTTTTTAACTGCTGCCGCACACTGAGCAGATGTTTTCAGGGAACTATTCACAATGACTCTAAGATTGCTTTCTTGAGAAGTAATGACAAGGGGTATGTCTACGCTACCACCCTAGTTCGAACTAGGGTGGCTAATGTAGGCATTCGAAGTTGGAAATAAAGCCCAGGATTTAAATATCCCAGGCTTCATTTGCATCTTGCCAGGCGCTGCCATTTTTAAATCCCCCTTAGAAGTGGCGCAGAGCAGCTCCAATTGTCCAGCTGGCCGGACCACAGGTACATTAGAGAGCCTAATTCGAACTACCTACTCCGTGCCGCATGTAGCACAGAGTCCGCACTAAGGGGGATTTAAAAATGGTGGTGCCCGGCAAGATGCAAATGAAGCCTGGGATATTTAAATCCCAGGCTTCATTTGCAACTTCGAATGCCTACATTAGCCACCCTAGTTCAAACTAGGGTGGCAGTGTACATATACCCTAATTTAGATTCCATCATTTTGTATGTACAGGCAGTCCCCGAGTTACGCGGATCCGACTTATGTCGGAGCCGCAGATACGAACGGGGATTTTCTCGCCCCAGAGGACTGGAGCGGCGGGACGCCTGGTCCCGCCGCCCGCCTCCTCCGGGGTGAGAAAAGCTGCTCCCCGTCTCCCTGGTCTGCTGCGGGAGCCAGCAGACCAGGGAGACGGGGAGCAAAGCGGCTCAGGACCCGGGGCCGGACCTGCGGGAGCTTCCAGATCAGCTGGAGGCGCCGCGGGTCCGGCCCCGGGTCCTGCACCGCTTTGCTCAGCGTCTCTCTGGTCTGCAGACCAGGGAGACGCTGAACAAAGCCGCGCAGGACCCGGGGCCGGACCCCCGGCGCTTCCAGCTGATCTGGAAGCGTGGCGGGTCCGGCCCCGGGTCCTGCGCCGCTTTGCTGAGCGTCTCTCTGGTCTGCAGACCAGGGAGACGCTGAACAAGCCGCGCAGGACCCGGGGCCGGACCCCCGGCGCTTCCAGCTGATCTGGAAGCGCGGCGGGTCCGGCCCCGGGTCCTGCGCCGCTTTGCTCAGCATCTCTCTGGTCTACAGACCAGGGAGACGCTGAGCAAAGCCGCGCAGGACCCGGCCGGACCCTGGCGCTTCCAGCTGATCTGGAAGCGGCCGCGGGTCTGGCCCCGGGTCCTCCGCCGCTTTGTTCAGCGTCTCTCTGGTCTGCAGACCAGGGAGACGCTGAGCAAAGCGGCGCAGGACCCGGGCCGGACCGCGGCGCTTCCAGCTGATCTGGAAGCGCAGCGGGTCCAGCCCGGGTCCTCCGCTGCTTTGCTCCGCGTCTCTCTGGTCTGCTGGCGGGGACGCAGCTAGTGCCCCCCTCAGCAGACCAGGGAGACGTGGAGCAAAGCCCGGGGCCTGTGGTAGAGCAGGTGGGGCGCTGCCGGTTGGTCCCACAGCACCGCTCCTTGGCGCTACTGGACCAACCCGGCAGCACTCGAGCTGCTCTGCCCCAGGCGTCCCCAAGTTAGCCGCTGCTGAAACTGACCAGCAGCTGACTACAGGAAGCCTGAGGGAGAGTTGCTCTGCCCCGGGCTTCCTGGAATCAGCTGCTGATCAGTTTCAGCAGCAGCTGACTTGGGGACGCCTGGGGTTCTTAAGTTGAATCTGTATGTAAGCTAGAACTGGTGTCCAGATTCAGCGGCTGAATCTGGATGCCAGTTCCGACTTACATACAGATTCAACTTAAGAACAAACCTACAGTCCCTATCTTGTACGTAACCCGGGGACTGCCTGTATAGTAGAGATTATTTACTTACCTTGCATTTATTAACGCTGAATTTCATCAGCTATTTTGTCACCTATTTTAGCAAGGTATCTGTAGAACTCTTTGCACTTTTGGACTTAACTATTGTGAATAATTTTGAACTGTCCATTTATTCCTACCCTTTGTTTCTTATATTTTTACCAGTTACTAAGCCATGAGAGAACATACCTATCACATAACTGCTCAGTTTGCATGAGAACCTTTGAGGGGAACCTTGGATAAAAGACTTTTTGAATATCAAAGTATACTACAGTAAACTTCCGATAATCTGGCACCTTTGGGATCCAGGGGGTGCCGGATTATCGGATATGCCGGAATATCAGGAGATACTCCGGAAGGGGAGCTGTGACAGGTCGGGGGAGGGGAGGGGAATCGGTGGGGAATGGCGCAGCATGGGGCGAACCCTCCGCCGTTATGCAGGGAGGCGGGGGAAGCACCGCGCAGCCGCAGGTGACAGGCCAGCTAGGGCTGCAAACAGGAGTGGTGACTTGGGGAAGTGGCGGGGCAGAGCACCTGGGGTGCTGCCGGGTTGGTCCTGCAGCGCTGCCCCTGAGTGGTGCTGCAGGACCAACCCGGAAGCACCCCAGCTGCTCTGCTCCGCAGCTTCCCCAAGTCCGCTGCTAGTCAGTTTCAGCAGCAGCGTGCAGCAGAGCAGCTGAGGTGCTGCTGGGCACTGAGCTGGGAGGTGAGGGGCGGTGCTGCGGGACCAACCCAGCAGCACCCCAGCTGCTGTGCTCTGCGCCTCTTCCCCAAGTCCGCCACTGGCCAGTTTCAGCAGCAGAGCAGCGGACTTGGGGAACAGCGCGGAGCAGCTCCAATTGTCCAGCTGGCCGGAGCACTTCCAGGTTCCAGTTGGTGCCGGACTACAGGCAGACCCCAGGTTACGTACAAGATAGGGACTGTAGGTTTGTTCTTAAGTTGAATTTGTATGCAAGTCAGAACTGGCGTCAAGATTCAGCCGCTGCTGAAACTGACCAGCGGCTGACTACAGGAAGCCCGAGGCAGAGTTGCTCTGCCCTGGGCTTCCTGGAATCAGCCGCTGATCAGTTTCAACAGCAGCTGAATTTGGACACCTGGGACAGAGCAGCTGGGGCACTGCCAGGTAGGTCCCCCGCAGCGCCGCACCTCAGCACTGCGGGGACCCACCCGGCAGCACCCCAGCTGCTCTACCCCAGGTGTCCCCAAGTCAGCCACTGCTGAAACTGATCAGCAGCTGATTCCAGAAAGCCCGGGGCAGAGCAACTCTGCCTCGGGCTTCCTGTAGTCAGCCGCTGGTCAGTTTCAGCAGTGGCTGACTTGGGGATGCCTGGGGCAGAGCAGCTGGGGTGCTGCCGGGTTGGTCCAGTAGTGCCGAGGAGTGGCACTGCGGGACCAACCCGGCAGCGCCCCAGCTCCTCTACCCCAGGCGACTTGGTGAGAAAAGCCTGGTCTGCTGGGGGGGGGGGGGGGGAGCAGACCAGGGAGACGTGGAGCAAAGCCGCGGAGCACACGGGCAGCGGGACAGCCCAGACGTGCCGCGGCTCTCCCACTGCCGGTGTCCTCCGAGGCTTTGCTCCCTGTCTTCCGAGGCTTTGGCTCCCCCCAGCAGACCAGGGAGATGGGGAGCAAAGCCTCGGAGGACGCCGGCAGCGGGACAGCCGCAGCGCGCCTGGGCTGTCCCGCTGCCCGCGTGCTCCGCAGCTTTGCTCTGGGTCTTCCTGGTGTGCTAGGGGGGGCTCTCCCCAGCAGACCAGGAAGACGCGGAGCAGCTTTTCTTGCCCCGGAGGACGCGGGCAGCGGGACTGCAGCGCATCTGGGCATCCCGCTGCTCGCATCCTCCGGGGCCAGAAAAGCCCCGTTCGTAACTGTGGATCCGACATAAGTTGGATCCGCGTAACTCGGGGGACTGCCTGTATTGGAAGTGCCAGACCACTGGATAACAGACAACTGGGAGTTTTACTGTATATTGACAGTATCACTCATGTGCATCTTTGCTGACCAGTCAAAGCATTCTAATTTCCATTTAGAAAAAAAACTCTTCACTCTTCTCCAACACACTTTGTTTATCAATGTCTCTGTTAATTTTGTTCTTTACTATTGTTTAAACAATTTGCCTTGTATGGAAGTTAGGCCTGTAATTGTAGGGATGTGAACATGTACCTGTGTATACTGTTACCCTGAAAGTTACACACAGCATGCCCACCGTGCTGCTGTCTCTGAATCAGGGAAACAGGAGTTGATGGGCATTGGGAGCAGCTTTTAAGGCAGCTCTTTGCGCGTTCCAGTTCCCAGGAAGCAACCTCCCTTCCCGCTCCCGCTGCCTCCCACAGAGGCAGCAGTGCAGGAGGATGGGTGCAGGCAGGAGCCGGTGCTTGTGGGGACTGCTCCCCACCATGCTGCTGCCTCTGATACAGATTAGAAGCAGCAGCATGGAGGGCAGGCAGGACATGGGACAGGCAGTTACACATTTACAAGAATAAACACATTCCTAGTAATTGTCAGGATCATCTCAGTTTTTTTTTTTTTTTTTAACAGGCATTACGTTAGTTATCCTCTATGCATCTGGTAATGAGGCTCATTTAACAGATAGATTGTGCCAAAGTTCATAGTTACTCTTGGAGGTTAAAAAGTAGGAAAAAATCACTTTTAAAGTGTATTTGTTACCTTCCACTTGTATATTTGACTGGTCTACTAAAACTGGAAAAGCAGCTTCATGGGAAGAAATTTCATTCTCATCATCATTAACACTAGGAGATACTGGAAGCTTTCCCTGAATGAAAATATCACAGAGAAGTTACCATATTATACAAATCCAGAGAACACCCAAACAGCAGCTCATGTGCATTTGCAAGCATGCAAGTCCATGTGACACTTTCATAGCATTAACACCTTCACCAGTCCTTAAATGACTGTTGAACAGATATGTTTCAAGATTATCAAGATTATACTTAAATCCATATTTTCCTCTTTTTTTCTTTTAGATTTACATGTATGAAAATCATAACAGTAGATAAGGAATTACAGTATTTTCTTAAAAAACTTAAAAAAACAACAAACTGAATGTATGTGTACCACCCCCACAGACTAAGTGAGCATGCTCCACCACAGAGCTATACGGGAAAAGCCAGATTTCTCTTAAAATTGCTGCTTCCAGAAGCTCTGGGATGGGCTCAGAAACTGGAACTGAGAGCACAGATCTTGTTTCTCCTGCTATTTCAGAGATTTCCTGCTGATACCCTCAAAGAAGGAAGCTACCTGAGTCGAATATAGAGAGGACAAGAGAAAGATCAGGGAGAGGAAAGGAGTAGATTGGCAGAAGAAGCCAGGTGACACTGGGACTGGGCTGCAGAAGCCTAGGCTGACAAAACAGAAGCTTTCTGAAAAGATTTGGCAAGGAAACTGTGACTAGAGATGAGAAGACTCAGAGACAGATGTCTGGAGAGGAAGGGAGCAGAGGTGGCGAGTATACTAGGCAGAGGAAGGAACTGTCTTCCCAAACCATCAGCCTGGCCTGCCCCAGACTCTGCTCCAGAACACCTAATATAGGCATATTGGGAGCAGAGTGTTGCTGCCCCCAAGCACCATGCTCTGGGGCCAGGGAGGCTCGGACCGCACACTGCCCCACCTTCTCATGGTGCTGGAGCAGGGAGGTCTTGGCTCTCATGGGGACGGGGCCTGGACAAAAGAGGTGGGGCTGTAGGTGGGGTTGGGAGCTTGCACATTACAGCAATATTGTGAAGATAAATTAAAGTTTTTGAAGCATTTGTAGATAGTGATGAACTCTATAGAAAAGCCCATAAGAAACTATAATTCAGCACAGGATTTGAATAGCTTATCTCAAATAAGGTTCAAGACCACACAGAGAGCAAGGAACATAAAACCAAATAGTAAATAGCTGCTGTTCATTAAATGATCAGAGTTCATTCTGTGCCTCTAACAAGGTAAGGATCCTATGGAAAAGACACTATACAATGTAATTAAAAAATTATCATCACATGAGCAAGGCAGATGAATTCGGATTGCACAAGTAAACTTAATTTCTTGCACTGTCTAACTTTTGAGTGGTTGATTTTACAATAGTAATGTTCTTTTAATGTAGCTGTGTGTGTGAGTTCATATGTATATAACAAACAATCAAAGAAAAATCATTATTCCAATTTCTGGAAGTTATAAAGTATGTATAATTCATATGACTTGAGTTCTCCAAGCTATTCTTCTCTATAGCCTACAGTATAGGTTTCATACTTAGTGTACTGAACCCCTCTATAAGCCAGCAGTGAGCTGTGGGCACAAATTTTCAAAAAGAGCTTCTAATCTTCCCAGTGGAAACAGTTGTGGGTATAAATGACATGGTTTAAATTGCTAACTGATTTGTGCCCACAAACATTTGTAGCTGTATATCATGTTAACAGAAACCATAATCTGTTATTTCTGCCTGCAAAACTGCAGGTATAAAATAAGGCTGGGCTGCAACGTCTAGAAAATGGACTGAGGGTGCATGCTTTGCTCAGATAAATATTCACACTCGTTAAACATGAAATAAGGTGTTAAGATACTACATATGTTTCCTGGCAACTTCTAAATCATTCTGGTAAAAGAAACCCCAAAGCCATCAGGAATGCAAGAGGGTGATTGTGAATGTGTTAATGAAACTAACTTGGAGGACTCCAGTCAGAGGTAAGTGAAACACAAGACAAGAATGAAAAATGCAAACCAGACAAAATGTTTATGAATGCAGAAAAAATGTAATAATCTTTTTCAGACATTCAGATTCTTATATTTTTATATTAAGATGTGCAAAAGAAACTAAGTAACCAACCTTTTTATTTTTGTGGGGAACAGCATAAATAGCATCATTGCTTAAGCTTTCCTCTTTTTTCTCTGTACTCTGATAGTTGTGTTCCGGCTGTTTTTCTGTGTCAGAAAGGTATGTGTCCATGTCTTCATCTTCACAACGATTGCCTGACACTTCCAGCGACTGCACAGATCTTTCACTATCATCATGCTTCCAATTAGACCTGCAAATGGAGAACACTTTAAAATACATACTTGTTCTTTTCCAAAAAAACAAAGGCTAGTAATGTTTAAACAGTCACTCTGAACATATACCTCAGACACAACAGTAGATGTCTAAAAAAGACAACTACATGTTTAGTGGCGCATGCAATGGTCCAGAATTTCAGCTGTTCACACTAGGGATGTAATAGTATAGTTGATTAACCGATAAGCAAAAGCTTATAGGTTTAATGCTATAGACTACACACATTGCCTGCACCCCCCACCAGTAAATTTTTTTGCAGGTTGACCAGCAGTATGGCTCAGTCCCAGCTTACACTGGGTCCAAGGCCTACCCCTGCTGCGACTCTGCATTTAAAGTGTATTAGGAGCCAGATGGGCAGGCAGCCTGGCTCAGTTCTGGCTTATGCTGGGTCCAGGAGCTCAGACCCCATCCTGGACAGGGACTGTTGCCACTCTGCACTGCTGCCTGTGTATCAGAGGCAGCTGCACAGGGCGATGGGCAGCCAGGCCGCAAGGGGAGCTGGTTTTAAAACCGACTCCCCTTGCGTACCAGATCTCGCCTGGCACCCCGCGTTGCTGCCTCTGATATACAGGCAGCAGCGTGGAGTGGAAAGGGGCTCCTCGGGAGAGGGGCTGGATTGCTGTCGGCCCCACCCCTGAGGACTACAGAATAGCTGAGTAACCAATAGGGATGTAAACAACTAGTCGACTATCCAATAAGCAAATGTTTATCAGATAGTCTACACGCTAGTCAACTAGTTGCTTCCCCCACTTTTGCTACCTCTATCAGCAGCAAGAGCAGGGGTGGAGAGAGGAAGGGATGCTTCAAAGTGGCAGCCACCCTTGGAGCCTGAGGCCAGACCTTGGGCTCCATGCAGCACTGTCACTTTGAAACGCTGCATGCAGCCCAAGGCCAGCTGAGGAGTCCGCTGCTGACCCTGGGCTCCATGTGGTGTTGCCGTTTTGAAACACCACAGAGAGAATGGGATCAATGGGGGATTGCTTGAGCCCCCGCTGGCCCTGTTCTCACTGCAGAGAAGAGCCCTGGAGATGTTGCTACACTTCAAGGCGGAGGCGCCCTTATTGACTAATCGAATAGTCGATGCAATTTGCATCGACTATTCAATTAGCCAATGAATCTAAATTTAACATCCCTAGTAACCAATAAGAATTCATGAGGTTACTCGAATATTCAATTAACTGGTGTTTAACATCCCTAGTTCACACTCTGGTTTATGTCACTGAAAGTGGAAATTTGCATCCCCCACATCTGGTAGATAGACACATGAAAGCATATCATCCTCTATTTTTAATGGGACTACCAACGGAATTACCTTATGTGCAACTCAGATGATTCCTTAAGAATAATTGTGCAAATGGGGGTGAATTGGTAAACTTTCATATGCACGTTTTTACTGTTATGTCTTGCTGCACTTTTCAATCTTTCTCCTCTGGAATCTGTGGTTATAACACTGTCATATATGTGAAATGGAAAATGGGGAAAGGGAAATAGGTGGGCACCTTGCACTTAACCTAGGACACTGAAAGGAAAAGATTAGTTTAAATAAGTAACTTCAGTATTAGGGCTTGAAAATATTTAACATAACTCATAATAAGAGTGCAAACATCATTTTCAGATTTTATTCACAATGTGAGATGCTGAAACAGAAAGTCTGACTTACCCTAGTTTGAGCTCAGTGATTGTGGCATAGGGCTCAATAAAACTTTCTTGCTCCAAACAGGTGGTATCACTTTCAGAAAATGATCGTTGACGAGGGTGAGGAATAGCAACTGTACGCCCAGTTAAAGTTGTCACTAGAATAGCTGCTGCTAGGGCAGATCTAGAAGAAAGCAAAGTAACAATCACTGTGATGTATTCGCTATGGCTCAAAGCTTTTATCTGTACCTTTTGTGAAGCACCTTTACTAATTAGGGGATAGCACAAAGTTTAAAACTTAATAATATAAAAAAAATCTTAAAATGTTTTAAACCACCAACCCACAGAATTGTTTAGGCTTAAACTCAGCTATAATTTTATTCTGTGTGTAAAATCTGTTCCATCTCATACTTTCCTACATCACATGTACAGAAATCTGAATGGTTTGCATGGAGCTGAATATATAAAATTCAGGGCAGAATTTGCCTGAAGTATTCCACAGTACCCAGTATCATCCCCATGTTCCCTGTCACCTGCTATTCCCTAATCTGCTTCTGCTATTGACTTTCAGGATGGAAACTAATGTTCTAGATTGTGATCTGGGATATGACAGACGGAGTATATTTGGCGGGAATGGGGTTACAGGGTGAGGTGACAAATGGAATCAGAGTAAAAAATAGTGAAAAAATCATAAGAAAAGAGAAAACCTTAGAGCCAAAGGTAGCACGAACTGAGGTTGACTAAGGACATACCAAACACAGCCAGGAAACAGGTGAGGATTGACATAGAAAGAAGACTGAAAAACAACTGCCAGCAGTGAGGGATAACGTACAGCAGAAGAGAGAGTGGAATACAGGAAGAGAAAGAAAATTTGAAAGGGGACTAAAAATGGAAAGGAACAGAAAAATAACTTAACATTTCTATGGTACCATGGGTATTCCTTGCTTAACCTAAAGAATTTGTTGTTTATTTTCTTGCTTTCGCAGGAATCGGGCCTCCTTTAGTACTGATGGTATTATTTAGGGCCTGCTAATGCTCTCTGTAAGAAGCAAACTAATGGGAATTTTGCCTGTGTGAAAGGCACCAGCATCAGGTTCTTAAACTTAAAGATACTGTGTGAAGAACCTTTGCCTTCATTTACAGTGTGTGAAATGCTATGGGTCTTCATTAAATATTGAAAATTCAGATCCTCAGGTTTCGTGGAACTTTTTTTTTTTTGGTATCCTTAGACCAGAGAGTGCCAAAATTTTCACGGGGGGGGCCACTTAAGAAATTTTGGTATGTGGTCACAGGCTAGCTCCACCCCAGGAAGGGGTGGGGCTTGGGCAGAAGAGGTGGGGCTGGGGACTAGCCTCCCCAGAGCATTGTCATGGGCTGGAAGTTTGAATTAAAATCACAGCAGAGTGCTTGTAGCTCCTGGCCCCACCACTACCACATTGCCTAGCAGATGCCTGGGGTTATTTGCCAGGGTAGCATTGCAACTGGAAGCTATTTAAATAGGATCCTGCAGCCTGAGCCACCACATGGAAGTTTGGTCACACAGGCAACAGGATATAAATAGAAAACAGCCAGATACAGTTCATGCGCCAGAACAAAGCATTAGGCAGGCCAGATCAGGGCCTCAGGCTGCATGTTGCCCAGCCCTGCCCTACACTAACTAAAAGAAAATGCTTCAGGGGGTAGCCGAGTTAGTCTGTACAGGATAAACTTAAAAAACAAAAAATAGTCTGGTAGCACTTTAAAAACTAACAAAACATGTAGCTGGTATCATGATCTTTTGTGGGCACATCCCACAGATGGTCATCTGAAGAACTGGGCTGTGCCCACAAAAGCTCATGCTACCATCTACATGTTTTGTTAATCTTTAAAGTGTTATCAGACTATTTGTTGTTTTAAAAGAAAATGGAATCTTATGCAACCTTCATTTAATGTTGCTGTACTCTAACAACAAATTCATTCATTTTTGTCAAAACTTAAAACAAATGTCTCTTAGAATTTACCAAGAAACTATATAGCTTCTCACACCTGTATTTAATTCTTGATTATATGAATTAAGAGTGACAGGCTACATTTAGACAAAAAACAGTCCACAGTAGATTTTCTGTGTGTAAAGTTTCCTAGTAATTTCAATAGCAGTTATATGTTTATAACAGTTACAGGATATGGCCTTGGCATTAGTCTGGTATTATGAATGCTTAGGCAAAGGGGAACAGAATGCAGATCTTAACAGTTAAAATAAATTATTCTATACAGAAAATATATTCTGCTTGAGAAAAAGGTTACAAGAGCTACAGTATAGATATACAATTATTCTAATCATGCATTTCTACTACACTAGTTATTGTAATTCCACCGTAACTAGTGGTACTTAACAGAGGAAAAAGAAGCAACTTTAAAACCTACCTGGGCCTTTCTGGAGAAGGGTTTGGACTACGAGGGGGAGGGGTGCGGGGAACTGCAGGTTTAGGAGCTATGGTAGCAGCAGGGACCAGGCCATGAGCTATATGTTTCTAGACAATTTAAAATAAAGTTAGTTGACAATGAACTGAAGGACAGCAACACAAGACTGAACACGTACACTATACAAAATAACACTAACAGGGAGAACACTTACATGCAAATTCATGTCCACATATGATTTCAAGAGGTTCTATATGATTTTAAAATATAATAGTAACTGCTGCCACTAGTTAACAATTTGTGATTCATTCAAGTCTCACAAGTATATTTTTCCCATTATTCTCAAGTAACAGAGTTCTAAACAACACATTTGCTATCACAACTACTTTTTGTAAATGAATAAGGGTAGTAGAGCCAAAAGGGCAACTTTATTTCTTCCAAACTTTTTAAACTCTGTCTCCCCAACATTGCCATAATGTGATCCTTCCTCTAGTGAAAAAGATTATAGAGGCAACTAGTTGAAGGGTTTATTGGTATTACCTCTTCAGTTGGTCACAGTGGATCACCACAGAGGGCAACATGAGGAGATAGGGAAAGAAATTAAAATTAAATCAATCAATCAGCGAGTTTAGTTTGAATAGAGGAAAAATATCATGAAGATGCTCCTGAAACTTGCATAATGCTTAATACTAGTTGGCTACGTCTACACTGGCCCCTTTTCCGGAAGGGGCATGTAAATTTCACCTATCGTAGTAGGGAAATCCGCGGGGGATTTAAATATCCCCCGCGGCATTTAAATAAAAATGTCCGCCGCTTTTTTCCGGCTTTTAAAAAAGCCGGAAAAGAGCGTCTACACTGGCCCTGATCCTCCGGAAAAAGCGCCCTTTTCCGGAGGCTCTTATTCCTACTTCAAAGTAGGAAGTAGGAATAAGAGCCTCCGGAAAAGGGCGCTTTTTCCGGAGGATCAGGGCCAGTGTAGATGCTTTTTTCCGGCTTTTTTAATAGCCGGAAAAAAGCGGCGGACATTTTTATTTAAATGCCGCGGGGGATATTTAAATCCCCCGCGGATTTCCCTACTACGATAGGTGAAATTTACATGCCTCTTCCGGAAAAGGGGCCAGTGTAGACGAGCCCGTTGAGTAGCTAGCGCTAATAACACTTTTATAAAGGAGTGTGCTGTAGGAGGGCTCAACCCTTTGGGCAAATTTGACTATTTTAGGGAGTGGAAAAGCTTATGTATTTAGGATTTCAGTTACAGAGGATTGTTCTGGTCCTGAAATGACCTTATCTTGGTGTGGCAGAAAAATGAGAACTATTGAAATTGGGAAGGCAATTGTACTAATTTACTAGCTCCTGAATTGGTGCGTTTCAAAGATTCTTTCCATCTGAATTATCAAAGGCTACTGCTTCCAGATCCTGGATTTAATAGGCAGTATTCTGAACTGACATGACCCATTCTATTTTTTTTTTTAAGTGAAACATTTAATGGTCTGGTAATTCAAGGTATTCCTGTAATTATTTAGAGATAAAAGTAAACAGTGTGACTAGCAGGCTAATACTCCACTGGGAGCAGCACAAAAACAAAAAACCCAAAAGAAAAAGTTGAATTTTTTTTTATCATCATAATCAGGACTCGACAAATTGCTGTTTCTACTCTCCCGTGGCGAGTAGATTTCAGCCGGTCGCCCCATTCACCGATGGCGCACGCATGCGCAATGTGGGTCTTGCACGTGAGGAGTGCAGGGCTGGCAAGTAGATTTCGCTGCCATTTGTCAAGCCCTGATCATAACGAAAAACCTTCAGTTAATTATGTTGTGATGTACATTCTAAGTGTTCTCTGAAATACAATAATTCATTTGTGTACAAATCACTTTTTAAAGTTATATGTTTGTTAATTACAACCTTTATTTTCTGCTATCAACTGAGCTGCTTAAAGAGGGCAAGCTAGATGAGTGCACATGTGCTTCTTGGACAAAAACAGGCAGAGCAATAAATTGATAGTTCTTTAACTTTTTCTTCTCTCTCCTTCCCCTCTGCCCCAGCCACAAAATTCTTCAAAACATCTCCTAAGATCCTTCCCAATCTACTGTTAACCTTTGGAGAAGGGGGGAAAATGTGGATACCAATCCAGGCTGGTGCAATAGCCATTCGTTCAATGTAGCCATGCTGCCTTTGTCCAAGAGTAAGAAGAAAGCATGGACCCCATTTGCTCTTTCCTCTCTAATGCCAATCCACTCCAGTGCACCATTCCCATGCCATCCAGTGCACCCTGGGGATGAGTCTTCTGGTTCTGAACACTGAACAAATCACCCAACACTCAATTTCAATGTTAGGTTAGCTACAGGCATGATAAGATTTATGATGGCCCCTGATGGAAGCAGCTGATCTGCTGGGCTTTGACAGATCTCTTTTCTACAGCAGATACAAGCAAAACTGCTGCTGAACTGTGGCTGAGTGTGTCTCCCCAGCATCACTCCAAAAAGGACCACCTGGGACAACGGTTGTCAACAGCTTATGCCTCTCAAAAGGAGGAATTTGAGCAAAAGGGTTGGGTTGGTGTGTATGCGCGTGCGTGCATGCAAAATGGCCATTCCTCACTGCTTTTTTGTGTGCAAAAACCTCTTCCACAAAAAGAATCGGAAGCGACTATGCAAAAGAGAGCGTAAGAAATGCTAATGAGCGCTTCATTTGCATTGCCTCTGCCCACAAATTCCTGCAGCGTAGACGTAGGTAACGGGATTCACGTTTGCCGTCACAGGCCTGGGAAGTGCTTCAGATTCACCATGGTCTCTGCAGAAGGGGCAGGTCCATGCTCTGGGGACACCTTGGCCAGGCTGAAGCCGACTGTCCACAGCCTCTTGTTCAGCACTGGGGGCCTGGTGGGAAAGGGTGGGGGCCCCCGCGGGTGGGGGAGGGTGCTTCGGGGGAACAGCAGCGTCCATCAGGTCCCTTCTAGTCTATGATGAGCGCCGCGGCCCCGTGCCCCCTTTGGGCCTTTGACCGCTCGGACTTGCGGGATAATACTCACAAAGGGGCCCTTCCGGCCTCTCCTGAAACTAAGCGCCATGAGCACAAGCTGAAAACGGGACCGGCACCAGCCCACACCACCACTTCTATTCCCAGAAGCTTCCCCCTTCACAACCAGCCTCACAACAACAGCACGCCTGATTGGTGGCAGGGAAAGCCTCAGCCAATCAGCACTGGCCTTACTCATCCTTTCTCTCCCGTAGCAACCCTCAACTGTTCCTGATGGCCACCTTCCTGCCCGCCTCCGCCGTTGGAGGCTCTTGAATCCTATTGGTGATTGCCAGTGTCAATCATCGTAAACTGTGTGGCGCAGGTAACCCGGCGCTCTGGCTGGCGAATTGGCTGCGGAGGGCGGTGCTGTGGCGCCGCGCGGTGAAGGTAGCGGTTCGGCGAAGCTAAACGGAGTCGGTAGGGGGCGGGGCCTCAAAAGTGGTGCGGGCCCCTCCCAGGGCGGGGGGATAGTCTCACGGCGCTGCTGTGAATGACTGGCCAGTCTCGTGCCCAGGTGGCCCCCGAAACCCCTCTCGTGGCTCGCGCCGCAGCCGGCTTGTGCTGCTGCCCTGACCCATCCGCCGGGGCCCTTGGTGCACTGGTCCCCCGCCCCCATACTGGGCTCTCGGGAAGGGTCCTGTCCTGTAGCGCACGTGCTGCGAATGTCTGCCCCTGGGAAAGTGGGTGGTTTTTTCTGGCAGAGCTGCAAATTCCCAACGCCACTGACTCCTAATGGTTGGTTCTTTTTCTTAAAAAGTCTTGTTTCCTGGAGTCATGTGATTACAGGGGGAGCCTAAATGCGTTTGCAAAGCTTCTGACCCTAGTGGGTTGCAGAGAAAAGCATAGGAATGTGAACCCAAAAAGGCTCAAAACCAAATGGAAAAATAATAATAAAAAAAGCAAATCCCATAATTAGTGGGAGCCGTTAACTAATTTCCTAATTTGTGGGAGCCTGCCTCTGGATTTTTGAGCATTCACAAATCTTGCATCGTTGTTCTATTTAAAATAAAAAAAACCTTTCGAGATGACTAAAAGAATTGAAAGGGCTTTTCAAGGGGCTGATAGCTGAAAATGTGGAGCTACACTTTTTTTTTTTTTCCAATTAATGGCACAGCTGGGAATAAAACCTACTTCCCCTGATTTCTAGGCCTGTTTTTTAACTACAAAAATATCCTTCCTCCCGTTTTATTATTTTAACCATCTAATATAGTTGCATTTTGGAGGAGTGGCTAGAGAACCTGTTGTAGATGGCTGTAGCTGGACTAGATTGTTGGATGGATTTTGAGGCTGGGTGGTCTGGGATGAAATAACATTTTTCACATTCCCCTGTTTAGCTTTTGCTAAACTAACACAGGAAAGGAGTTTAAATGACAGCAAAAGAAATTACACCTGTCAAAGCAGGAGCTGTCAGTGTCCCTTACGGACATGTGATTGGAAATGAGAAATGGAGAGGGTCACAGATAGCTCAAGGATTACAAGGTAAGCATGTAATTAAAGCACCAACGTGTACAAACTAGTCTACATATAGAATAACTCTTTTCCAAGTGGTTTTAATACTGATTCCAACTAATCAAGCAAACTGCTTGATCCTGTATAGAATTTAAAGTAAAACTGCTACTCTACGGCTGCGTCTAGACTGGCAAGTTTTTCCGCAAAATCATCTGCTTTTGCGGAAAAACTTGCCAGCTGTCTACAATGGCCGCTTGAATTTCCGCAAAAGCACTGAAAATCTCATGTAAAATAGTGATAGAAATGTAGCCATGTTAGTCTGGTGTAGCTGAAACAAAATACAGGACTGGGTAGCACTTTAAAGACTAACAAGGTGGTTTATAAGATGATGAGCTTTCGTGGGTCAGACCCACTTCCTCAGATCAAATAGTGGAAGAAAATTGTCACAACCATATATACCAAAGGATACAATTAAAAAAATGAACACATATGAAAAGGACAAATCACATTTCAGAACAGAAGGGGGATGCGGGGGGGAGGAAGGTAAATGTCTGTGAGCTAATGGTATTAGAGGTGATAATTGGGGAAGCTATCTTTGTAATGGGTAAGATAGTTAGTGTCGGTCTCAACAAAGACGCTAACTATCTTACTCATTACAAAGATAACTTCCCCAATTATCACTTCTAATACCATTTGCTCACAGACATTTACCTTTCCCCACCTCTAATATCATTAGCTCACAGACATTTACCTTTCCCCCTCCCCCCCCCACATCCCCCCTTCTGTTCTGAAATGTGAATTATCCTTTTCATATGTGTTCATTTTTTTAATTGTATCCTTTGGTATATATGGTTGTGACTATTTTCTTCCACTATTTGATCTGAGGAAGTGGGTCTGACCCACAAAAGCTCATCATCTAATAAACTATCATGTTAGTCTTTAAAGTACTACATAGTCCTGTATTTTGTTTCAATCTCATGTAAGATTGTCAGTGCTTTTGCGGAAAAACTAGGATGCTCCCATTCGGGCAAAAGTCTTTTTTCGAAAGACTTTTGCGCAAAAGGGCCAGTGTAGACAGCAGATTTCTTTTCCGCAAAAAAGCCCCAATCGCGAAAATGGTGATCGGGGCTTTTTTGCGGAAAAGCGTGTCTAGATTGGCCACGGACACTTTTCCGCAAAAAGTGCTTTTGCGGAAAAGCATCCTGCCAATCTAGACGCTCTTTTTCCGTTAAAAGCATTTTCGGAAACTTTTCCATTAAAAGCATTTCCGGAAAATCATGCCAGTGTAGACGTAGCCTACTGGTTTAAAAGCTCCTATTTTTCCATCATAGCATTGTTTTCCATATCCTAGCTTCAGTCCAATCACACAGCCTGTACAATGCAAATGAGAATCTGCCAGTAACCTGAGTAAGAAGTCATTTCTTTGCAAATGCAGACTCTGGTCCTGCAAATGGAACCATGAAAGTAGACCCCAATTGTTGACCTTGGAGTCTATATGGGTATAGCATCCACATTAGTGGGTTTGTGTTCATGATAAAGCCATATCTGGGAAATGCTTTTAGAATCACTTAGAAGTTTAGCGGGAAGTCATAACAAAAAGCCTAGTTTTGTTCAGAATATGATTTACTGAACTGAGTAGATATTAACATGAGTAATGCCAGCCTTCTACTCCCCTCTTACTCTTTTTCCTCACAATGCAAACATACTTCAGTCTTTCCCATTTTAAAAACACCATAGATGTCACTTCTCTAACTACCACCCCTTCTCCCTTTTATCTCTTATATTGTTGTGTGAGGCTGTTTACAGTTGCTGTTTGGAGCTTCTCTTCTCCAGTTCCATGCTAGACCATCTCCACTCTGGTTTTTATCTCTTGCACTCAACTGAAACCCCTTTTGCCAAACTCTTTAATGACCTCTTCTGACCCAAATCTCAGAACCAATGTTTCATCCTCATTGATCTGTCAGACACCTTTAACACTGTCAACTGAGCTGATGTTCTCTCCTGGTGTCTGTGACTGTCTTCTCCTGCTTCTTCTACTTTTATAATTACTCCTTCATTATGTCCTTCTGCTTTATATCAAGGTTCCACACAGGGATGTGAAAAGTTAACTGCTAAGTATTACCCAATTAGGATGGTGCTTACCGGTTCTAGTTAACTGGTAACCTGTGGGGGCTGGAGCAGTTCCTCACCTGCTGCAGGCAGGGAGCTGATCCAGCCCTGCAGGGGGTCTGCCGCTGAAAAGGGCTATTCTCATCCAAAGCAGTCCCACAGGCAGGGTTTGGGAGCCAGCAGCCACCCCAATGCAGGACTTGGGGGCTGGGATCCCACTTCAGCCAATTAACCAGTTAAACGTTAAATCAACCTGACGTTTAACTGATTAACAGGAACTTTGTGGGTAGCAGTTGGGTTACTGATATGCTGAGACCACCACCTATCATGCCGATCGACATTGTCTTGCTATTTCCTTGTACTCTCTTGTCTGTTTCCAGCCCTTGTCTTATATTGGTTTGTATGTTTTTGGGACAGAAACTGCCCTTTTTGTTCTGTATACAGTGCCTACCATGGGGAGGTTTTGGCCTGTGACTCGGGTTCGTAGGTGCTATACTAGTACAAATAATACACATTTTTGCAGAACTGGAGGCTCCATTTTTTAAAGGATACAGATTGACATCAACATAGAAAATATATAGTCAGAGGAGAATGAAAGCTTTTGTAAGACAGAGGGATATTAAAAAGCAGTTAATTAGGTAACTGTGAAAAATATTATCAGTTACATGGTTACACATTGCAGCCTTTGCAGCCCAGCCAGCTCCCCAAGAGTGGGGCCGGCAGCCAGTATATGCTAGTGTATCAGAAGCAGCAGCATGGGGCAGCAGTCAACTCTTCCAGGAGCCGATGTGTGTTGGAAGCCAGCTCCCAGCATGCACTGGATCCGCATGCTGCCCCACTCCTGAGGAGCTGGCTACTACCCTGCGCTAGGCAACAACATGGGATGACAGCTGGCTCCCATCTGCCGTCCAGCTCCCAGGGAGCCAGTGTGCACTGGGAGCCAGCTTTGCAGTTACTACGATAAGTTTGTAACCACTGACAATTTTAGCATTTATTCAATTACACAATGGTTGGGCAGCTCCTGGCTGATACAGAGGCAGCAGCATGGGTGAAGGGGGCTGCATACAGCCGATGAGCCCAGGCTAACTAATGAGTCCATTTGCATGTGTACACTTTTACATCCCTACTTTTAAGTCAGCTCCCAGCCATGCTCCTGGCCACACTCGCAGGGAGCTGGCTGGCGCTACCTACTGCAGGGTCTGATACAGAGGCAGCAGTATGGGGTGGAAGCCGGATTCTCAGGAGCAGGCGTGTAACCATTATGGCAACCAATAAGCATGAGCTGCTAATCATTTGCATAGTTACTCTATTATGTCCCTAGTAAGGTATACACCAGGACTACTCAACACACGGCCCACAGCCCATTTGTTTGTAGCCCGTGGTGTGGTTTGGGTTTACATGGGCTCAACACGCAGCCCGCAGGTGAGAGCCAAAACAAAAAAAGTAGTCAATATAACGGTCTTCTATTGATATGTGTTTTAGTAGTTAAATTCCTGTACTTTCACTGCTCATTAAAAGTGCTGTCATATGGGTAAATCAGGTAAATAGTGCATTTTATTAATATCAATAGAACTGACTTTAATAAGGCCTGTATGTTGTGTAGTTTTGCCTTAATCTCTGTATTCAAGCCTAGCAGTGTGAACACCTATTTGCATATATTTGCATGTACATTGCAGCCCTTGGCATGTGCTATGGGTATCATTGTGGCCCTCAGGGCTTCTAAAGTAGCCCTGATATACACCATATAGCCAAACAAGCTTTTTGAAGTCAGTGAGACTTAACCACATGCATAAATGTTTGCAGGATTGGGGCATTAAGTTCCTGTATTTTTATGAAAAAATATCCAGGCAATATAAAACTGTTTTGTATTGTTACAATTTTCTTTTTCCAATCTTATTTTTAAGGGAAAATTAAGGTAATTCTTGAAGATGGTTTAGGACTTGTGGATTTTCATCTTTCAAACAGATCTTGCATTTTATATATTTCTGAAGCAGATTTGGTGGCAGGAAATGGTTTCAAAAGACGTCTCGTTCGGTTTAGAAATGTAAGTTCTACATGAAGTTTAGAAAGGAGACGGAGATAAAGCTCACATCACAAAACCTTAGGGTTTTACCCCTTAACAGAAGAATCCACATTAATAAGAGAGTTTCATTATTCCAAGCTTTAAAAATAGAAAAAAATGTAATAATCAGATTTTTTATGGCTATTTTCTATCCTATTGTACTTGAATTCATTAATAGAAAGCTTTCCATCTGAAAACTGACCGAGCATGCACTAAATTTGTGTAACCACTTTTGTTTTCTAGAATTTCAACTAAAGTATTCCAGCAAATACTGTGGTTCATGCCTAGACACATATTGACTTCTTTTTAGGTTCATGTAGAAGGGGGTGTTTCATGTACCTTTCTCTCTCCACCTTCTTGAATACTGACTGCCTGATGAGCAGGCCCATTGGAGAAGTATTACTAGATAAGTAGTCTCCAATCTTTTTAAGCACAAGATCACTTTTTGAATTTGTCAGTCCAGGATCTACCTCAAACCCAAATACCCTTGCCCCGCCCCTTCTTTGAGGCCCTGCCCTTGCCCTTACCCCTTTGCCAAGGCCCCATCCTCCTCACTCTGTGAAGATGGGGTGTAGGGGAGCGGGAGAGAGTGACATTAGTGCCTCCTGCCTGTCTCTCCCACCCTGCAAAACAAGCAGGAGGCTCCCAGGAGGCGGCTCTGAGGCTCTAGGCAGGAGCAGCAGGGCAGTGGGGAGAGGGGCAGCTGAAGTGCCTCCCAGCCAAACCAGTCAGGATCACCTGTCAGAGGCTCCAAGATCTACCAGTATATCCTAATCTACTGGTTGGTGACCACTGTACTAGATGTATGATTTGTTTCACCTCACTTTTGTTTCTCTTTTTCAAAGGCCAGCAGTCTTCATGGAATTGTGTTAGTTGAAAAAACCCAGATAAGTGATCAATACTTTCCAGCAGTGCAGAAATTTATTGTGCTAGAACTTGGAATGACATTGCTTCCAGTGGCCAATCAGGAAGAAGCATCTCAACTTATTATCCAGCTAGTAAGTATTAGGGTCTCTACCAGTGAGTAAACATTGATACACGTCTGAAAATGTGTTGCTTTTTTCATGTCTCAGCAACTTGTATTCTGAGTTAAGAGTTAGACATGATCCTCTCCTGGATTTTCAATGCTGCATTGAGCATTGACTGCAGAATAGAGAGGTGTCACAAAAAACTTACCACTCCATTCTTGTCACTTCTAACACTTCCATGCCAGTTTAAGAATCAAAGGATCAAACTTGGGGGGAACTGAACTTGGATTCTACACGTGGGCATAAGAGGTGTCATTGAAATGTTTCAGCAAGTTTTCTTCACTGAAAATCTTTGTCCAGTATGTGCATGTTTAGGGCTTTGTCTTCTCAGGCTAGAAGTATTGTCTTTATATTTGTTGTCTGACTGCTATTCTTCTACTTGCTTAATTGTTCATTTATCTGTTGTCTGATGTAGTAGAAAGCAGCAAACGGTGGGATCTGAGTACTACTTCATGATAGGAAAAAAATAGATGTTTCCTTAAGACTTGGCATGCCCTCATCTACATTAATGGGAAATGCATGTTCACCTTACCAAAATGATTGGTTGATCAAAAACACTTCATTGTGAAGGAATCACAAACAATTGAAGTGTTGATAATAAAGGTCAGGCAAGACAAAGCTCTGCTTAAAGAGTTGCTTCAAAGCAGACCCCAGGAATGAAAGCCTCAGCAGAAAAAATACAACACTGATCTGATGTAGTAAAATTTAGTTTTACTATGAAAACTGACTGCTCCCAGTATATTTTCAGGGTCATATTTGCTTTCCTTTGTGTCAGAAATAATTTATACTGCCCTTTGCTCCTGCTGGTATTTGAGTCAGTGAATTGTAGAGAGTAATCTGGATTCTTTTTCTTCTTGTGCACCATCAGCAGAAACATGTACTAAACTTGAATTACAGACTAACCAGTTACAGTTGTGAAGAGACCATGAGGTTTGCAGTTACCAGTGAAAAATCTGAAGACAAAGTTGTACATCTGTAGAGAGGACATTGTTTGGCCTTAGAATCTTTATTACAAGTTGCTGAGTGAAATGAAAATAATGTCTTCTTTCAGACCTCAGATTGTGGGCAGCAGTTAGAAAACCCTTTTTTTTTTTTTTTTTTTTTTTTTTGGTCAACTTGGTTAATTGGGAAATCTTGGGAATACATTAAATATGCCACTTTTAGTGTTCTTCTTAAGAGTAGGACTACATTTTAATCAACATGAACTGATGACTGATCAGCACTCAGATTTTAAACAATTCTGTTGTGTATTTTCTGAGGCGTATTCCATTGACATTCCTTTTTTTTCTTGATTCATGCAAAATTTCATGAAGCTTTTGAATAAGTATTCCAAGGAAGAATATTTAATCTGCTCTCAACACTGCATAATTTGTAAAATCAACTACATGCCTACATTTTGACATCTGAGTCTTTTGCAAGCTTACAAAGAATCTATTTCTTGGAGTATAAGGGGAGGGCAGCCCAAGGCTGTGGTAGTGTCTGCAGAAACGGTGTCAGTAACCTCTTTTGCTCTTAAGAATGGGTGAGTATGAAGAATGTGAAGTCTCCTAGGTGCTATAACAAAATTTAGATCTGCTTTTTTGAGAACAGCTACTGCCCTCCTCTGATCTGCCCTGTTTTCGTCCTGCATCCAGCCAACTGTATAATTCCACTTTTCTTCCCTTTATGTTTCTCATGGCTCTGTCTCTTTCAGCTAAGTGGTAGAATTTAGTTACATTGCATTTTACTCTCAAACTGCATATTAACTGGTAAATAGATAGAAGTGCTTTAAATTAAAGAGTAAATTCTCTATAATGAAATGACTTAAGAAAAACAAATCAGGGCTATGCTAAGTGGAGCTCAGCTTCTACTTTCTTTTGTTTCAGGTCCATGAGCAAAGTAAAGATCAGACTAGTAACCCCTTTCTTCGTAAAAAATGTTCCCAGCTACTGGAGCCATCAATACTTCGAACAGTCCAGCAGATTCCAGGTGTTGGGAAAACAAAAGCTCTACTTCTACTACAGCAGTTTGTAAGCATCCACCAGCTTTGCAATGCATCTGTCCAGGACCTCGAGCTAGTAGTAGGACAAGCAATAGCACAACAAATTCATGCTTTCCTTTCACAGACAAAGTGACATTAGCTCATTAATATCTCAGACAAATGTGAGGGCTTTCCTCTTTGGAAGTGGAAAGTAATCTCTGAGTTTTATGGGTGGAATTGTTTTTATAGAACAATACAAGCATGAATTCCTATGTTGAGGGCACCACTGTCACTTGCAATCAGCAACTGAAAGGAGATGAGCAGGGCTCTTGAGATTTCAGCCTTCTCCCTATGTTATAGATCCACCCCCACCACCTGTTATTCCCCCCCAATATAAACTCTGCTTACATTGCCAGATCTTCTGTGGATGTTTGTCTGTATATCTGCATTTACAAGTTCGGATCTGGCCTTTTATATTTAGTGTTCTGAGTTCAATTTTATGGTGGTTGTCAAGGAATCATTTGAGTTTCTCATTGTGAGTGAGTTGTATTTTATTCTGTTATATCTGAGTTCTTGCTTTTTTTTTTAATTCTGTAAACCTCATTTGGGCCCAAGATTAGATGCCTTTTTGGTCATGCCATTTTGTTCTGTTCATTTTAATGGGTCTAGCATAAGTAAAAGATGTAATTCTGAGTCCATGGTTTATTACTTTGGAGTAGGGATGTTAATGTACAAGGTTAATCAATGAGTTACATGCAGCCCCCTCATTCTGTATCAGAGGCATCAACAGGGGAAGCAAGGGCACATGAAACTGGCACCCCACGCATACCAGATTCTGCTGAGCCGACTGACACGCCCCACCACCACCACCTCCACTCTGTATATTGCCTGGCAATCATGACAAGCATTTTTTTAAATTTCAAATGGCTGATTTCAGTAAATTATGTAAAGCAAGAAGTTTCTAATCTATTGCAAACCTCTATTTCCAGGACTGGATAAGAGCCATAGATATCCTTAGAGCCTTGATTAAAAATTACTTTGGAGCTAAGATCCTTACATGTCAGACAGTTTTTGTGCTGCACACAAAAATACCCTTTATTTTTCAAATACAATTTGCTGTAGAATTGATGACTGATGTAACTCCTAATAGTTTTGATCATTTAAAAATAAACTAGTTGAGATGAGCTGTAGTGAATCTTCTGCTAGTTCCTAGAAAATGTCAGTTTTGAAAAATGATTTGGTACGGTGTGGGCTGATATGTTTACTTTGCTAATAAGATTAAATTATGAAGATGAAGTGAACCCAAGGGAATATGTATATGAACACTATTGAGTTAGGCTGAAGGTTATGAAAATATTAAAGATCCACAAATGTGACTTCATAAATATAATGTATTGTAGGAGGATACAGCAACAGCACATTATTCAGTTCTATTCCATGGACTATCAAGATATCAACAATTTGTAGTGTATCACCCTCCACTGACTGCAGCCTGCATAAATGTAAAAGTTCTGCATCTGTCCATTTGAAATTTAGTCTTTCCTAGCCTGCCACAAGATGGCAATCTAATTCTAAGTAGAGCAAATGAACATCTGAAGTAGAGACTAGTTGACAGTATAGTTGACTAGTAGTTCCCCTCCCTCTTGCTGCCTTTATCTGATAGAGGCAGCAAGGGAGAGGGAAGAGGCAGCAAGGGGAAGGGAGAAGAGGGGAGAACTTAAAAGCAGCAGCACAGCGTGGAGCCAGAGGTCAGCTGGACCTTGGCATTTCAAAGCGGCAGTGCCACTTGGAGCCCGGGATCAACTGGGGAGACCCTGGACTCTGTGCAGAGTACATTTCAAAGCTGGCACAAGAGTCCCAAGGGGGACTGAGTTCCCTGCTTGGGCTCTTGCGCATTTCGAAGTGGAAGCGTCCACGTGGAGCCTGAAGTCAGCAGGACTTCCCGCTGGCCATGGGCTCTATGTGGTGTTCCGGCTCTGAAATGCATAAAAGTCCCCGGTGGGATTCTTGTACATTTTAAAGGCAGAAGATGTGCTTGTATTGACTAGTCAAGTAGTCAATGGAAATTCCATCAACTAGTCGAGTAGTAAATTAATTGCTAGTTAACATCCTTAATCTGAATGCGGGGTGGGCAATAATTTTTGATGGGGGGCACTCCAAGAACTTGCTAAGTGATCAAGGGCCACACTCTTCCATTAGCGCAGAAGGGAGCTAGAGGAAGGGTATAAGATGGGGTGCAGAGGGTTTGGATCGTGACCTGGGGCAGGAGTGCAGGAAGGGGAGTGGAGGGTTGGGTGGGAGGCAGAGTAGGTACAGGCTCTAGCCAGGAGGCACTTATCTTAGGCATCTCCAGCGAGACTCAGGGCAGGCTCCCTTCTTGTGGCATATTGCTCAAATCAGCTGGCAACAGTCCTGCATGTTTCTCTGTGAAACTGGCCAATGGGAGCTATGAGATTGTACTGGGGAGAACACACAGCCATCCCTCCTCCCCAGAGGGCACATCTCGCAGAAAAGCAAATGGCTTCCACACCTGGCCACTTCAAGTGGTGTGCAGGGCTGCAGGATGATGCCAAGACTCTGGAAAACTTTTATAATACTTGTTTTGTAATGTTGCTAGTTTTAGTGTTATTTGCAATATAGCTCAACTAAAGTCAAACTTAAGAAAGCGGTCTGCTAAAAATGTTCTTTATAAAGAGGAGTCTGTTAGCACATAGCTTCAAAATAAAGTCAACTGTGAAACACTTGTAGTTACATTGTTTCATCTAATCAGTAGCAGAAGCAAAAAAGGCATTACTAAATGGTAACATGATTTTTTATTCTTAAATAAGCTTTTAAATCTAACATATTTACATCTGTCATAACACAAAACCAAACATGAGTTAAATTATACCCATGGTGTCAAGATGTACATGTACACTTTTTTCCTATTAGTTTAGTGTTTTGAGTATCAAACAGCATACATCTACTCTGTAGATAGCATCTTGGTCTAACACTACAGTGTTAGCAACTTTAAAACAATCAAAATATATAAACACAAAGGCCGTGTGTCTACATTGGCGCGATCTTGCGCAAAAGCTTTTGCGCCAAAACTTGCTGCCTGTCTACACTGGCCGCGAGTTCTTGCACAAGAACACTTACGTTCTAATGTATGAAATCAGTGCTTCTTGCACAAGAATTATGATGTTCCCGCTCAGGAATAAGCCCTCTTGCGCAACTGTTCTTGCGCAAGAGGCCAGTGTAGACAGGCAACATGAATTTCTTGCTCAAGAAAGCCCTATGGTTAAAATGGCCATCAAAGCTTTCTTGAGCAAGAGAGCATCTACACTGGCAAGGATGCTCTTGCGCAAAAGCACATCTCTTGCACAAAGGCACATGCCAGTGTAGACGCTCTCTTCTGGAAGAGTTTTTGCACAAGAACTTCCGCAAAAGAGTTCTTGCACAAAATCATGCCAGCGTAGACGTAGCCAAATATTCTCTCAAGGAAATTAACACACAATTACATGTTAGATGGCTTCCCAATTTGCTTTATAGTTTGATATGAAGGATTTGGCAACTTGCAGTGTGAGCTCCTTATTCTCTTACATTCACAAACGAGGCAAATGGGACAATTGCAGGTGGAGCCCCTAGGAAGAAAGGGGCATATGTGGTGCACTCCACACAGCACTATAGAGAGGAAAGTGTCATGGTCTGCATAGTATTGAGGGCCACCTGCCCTTTCTTGGAGCACAGAGCTACACTCCTTTTTCCCCTCCACTCTCGATACCTTGCCCAGAGGCCCTGCGTGGCTGTCAGCTCCCCTGTACATTCATAAAGCGCCCTCGTCTCATTTGGCACTATCTCTCTCTCAATATATAAAAAAGTTTTTCCTGCTGGATGACAGAATGTTCCTGCCAGGCAACAAGAATGACATCAACAGGCTCTCTCAGAGAAGTGACAGCTGCCAGCGGGGCGTAGGCAAGCATAGCAAATCGAGGGTACAGCCCCTTAGTAATATATAAATGACTTAATGCTGAGTGACTGAAAACCCATTTTTAAATTACATACTTTTAAAGTGTCATAATAAATTCCGTATTGTTAATCAATGGTTATTTTAGCTATAAGTGTGAGATTTTACACACTGAGCACTGATTTTAACAAGGCTAAACAAAAAGCTTTTACTTTGAGTTAAATTATTTTTAAGTTGGAGGTAAGCCTTGTTTCTAATGAATTTAGCAAGACATTAGAAGTGAATCTTGAATTTTTTTAAAAATTAGGGCTGTCAAACTCTCTTGTAGTTGAAGTGTGCTTCCCTTTTGATGGTTAAGCCATTGCAATTATCTTTTCCTACAGCAAAATTCACTTATTTTCTACATAAGCCACTTATGATGCTCAAGTGTGAGCTACATGATAGGTAGGCTTTGTACTGTTCGTTTGCATCGGGTAAGTTTCACCCTCAATAATAGCTCTATCAAGCCTGTCTATTCTTGCTGTTTGTTCAGAAAGTTTAAATTGATGCTTATCAATTTCTGTGTTTATTAAGCCTTTAAATTTAAAAAAATCCTTCATTTTATGACTAGTACTATTATATATACAGCAATAAATAACTCCCATCTATGGTGTGCATAGAAATACCCCCAATTGAAATTCCCAAGGAGTCCAGTTTAAGCTAAAGCAGGAGTGGGGAACCAAGCCTGGGGGCCACGTGTGCCTGGATGCGGCCCCTGAGGCTCAGGACTCTTTCCCCTCCACCCCCAGCATTGTGGAATCTGCACCCTACTGCAGGACTGGAGCACACAAGATCTACTAGCCTAAGCCCCCACTAGGCTGTAGTGTGCAAGGGGAATGTGAGGAGCATGTTTCCTCAGTTGGGGGTGGTGCCACATGGGGGGGAGGGGATTGACTTCTAACTTGTGTGCAGCCCCCAAATGATTTTTCTGTGAGTCAGTGGCCCCCAATCCAAAAAAGGTTCCTCACGCCTGAGCTAAAGTTTTGTTTTTTAAACACGATTCCCCAATACCTCCTACAACTACTTCTGTTCTGATCAAACACTACATGTAAGTTCAGATTCTAAACCATTCATTTTTAAAGTTAGTTTTGCACTTATTGACCTGCAGTTTACACTGGTGTAAATGCTTAGTAACTATACTATTTGTCAATAGAGTTAGTATCTATTTACACTGGTGTAAAATATTAGCATCTAACCCCTTACATATATGTTTTGCATTTCTGGCATATACACAAAGATTCCTCTACATTTAGATATAACTTCACATTAAACAGATTCTTCTATTTAAAGACTCAGTACAATTCATTTTCAGTGTTCAGTACAGTCAAACGAGAAGAAAATTTCTTCTTAGGCTGAGAAATGCCAGCTACAGCAGAAGGAAGGCACAGGGTGCTTGCAGCCTTCTCCCTATTTTTGGCTCCCCAACTTAGAAAGGGCAATTTTGGAGTGGCTTTCTTGGTCTTGGTGATTTTATCCTCTTCCATGGTTAAGCATATCATGGAGTATGTCTTTTGCATCCCCACAGAGTAAGTAGCACTCTTATGCTGTAGGAAAAGGAATGGGGAGAAAATGTTAAAACAAAAAATCAATCATCCATAAGGATTAAACATGCTGAAGATAAAAGTTTGCACAGTGTGTGAAATCATTTTCCAAGTCAGACTGCAGTATTCTGCATTAATTATTCTAATGAAATACTTGATACAGTACTTGATATAATACTTGGTTATGTCTTGATACAAGTGAGAAAAGGCAAATGATAACAAGAGGTGTCCTTTGGTGAATCTTTCTGCAAATCTTTCTGAGAAGTGTTAAATTATTTCTAAATCTGGGGTGGGCAAAAAAGGCCTCCACAGGCTGGATCTGGCCTGCGACTGCCCTGCTGCTTTCCCCACCCACAGGCCAATCAGGGCCTGGGGACAGGGGATCGCGCAAAGTCTCCTCCCCTACCAATGGTGCATGATGCTTAGAGTCAACCAACCAGACCAGCTGGCGGTTCTCTCTGGGAGGGCGGGAGCAAACACGTGTTCCCGGCCCCCAGGCCAATCAGGGTCTGTGGGCATGGAAATACAGAAATGTCCTGGCTGCATCCCTTCCACCCGTGACCCTGCCCCTTCAGAAACTTCTGACATGACACCTCTTCCCCCCCCCCCCCCCCGGGCTAAAATTATTTCCCACCCGTTCTTGATCCTAGTACATGTTGTCAGGGGATACAATTTGGAAATGCAATAAATGCAGGAGTAAATTGGCTTTGCAAAGGGAGCTCCATGGATATCCTTTTTTCTTGGGCCTCAGAGCAAGATTTCTTGCTACGAGAGCCTGTTTTGCTTAGCTGTAAGCCCCAGTGACATTCACCAGGCTGGCCCCTAGCCCTTCTCCCCTATGCTACAGGAAGAGTTACAGTGGGGCATACCTCTAAGGGTATGTCTACACTACAGCGTTAATTCGAGTTATCTTAATTCGAAATAGTTAATTTGAATTAATCCAATTCAAATTAACACGTCTACACACAAAATGCAGCTTGAATTAGCAAATACTGCAGCCACACTGACTGGACATAGAATCGGATTTAAGGCCAGCCAGAACCAGGTCAGGCAAGGCATCAGGTCAGGAGTGTCTGTGTGTGGCTGCTGCCTGAGGCTATCTGATGCCTGTGCTTAAAGGGACACCCCCCCACTCCACTCCCTGGGCAGCCGGTTCTCAGGTGTCCTTGCTTGCTTGCCTGCCTCGATGAGGAACAGCAAAGCATTTGTGTCTCTGCGTGCTCTGGTTGCCCTCACTCGGGACACAACAGCACTTTGCAACATGGAGCCGGAGCTGCCCCTGGACACTCTGGTGCTTCTTGTGGACGTGTTGGTGTGAGCCTGGCTGCACTTTCTGCAGGCTGCCATCCCGGAGAGCCATTTGGGGACTGTCAGTATCCAGGAGGCCCTGCAGGAGAGCTTCCACCCTGAGGAGCACTAAGAGCCTCCCTGGTGTGCCCCACTGGGGTTTGTGCCTCATTCCTCCCTCCTTCCACTTACCCCTTCCTAACCCCCCTTCCTGATGTCAAATACAAACTCTCTTTATTGACCGAAACTGGGGTGGGAATGAGAGATGGAGAGGGGAGAGGAGGGGAAAACCTGTGAGGAGGGAGCTGGAAGGGGGAGGAGAAACTCAGGGTTGGGGGTCTTGCCGGACCAACTTGATTTTCATGCAAACCTACTCCTGGGTTCGCATGTGGCCTTTGGTGGCCAGGCTGGCAGCTTTACTGCCATAGACGGCTGCGTTCCTCTGTCTAGTGAGGAGATCACAGACATTGGGGGCATCCCCCCAAACCTGAGTACAGTCCACTCTGATCTCCGCCTTGGACCAGGAAGGCGCCCACCTTCTCTGGGCCCTGGCAGGCTCCTGGGACTTGGCAGACTGCTCCTGGGGTGCAGTGGAGGGCTGGCTGCCAGGGGCTTGCTGGCTCATGTTTTGGGGCCACTGGGTCGCGGCAGTGACTGCTGGCTCTGGGCCGGCAGGCTTGGAGCTGGCACAGGCACTGTGACCAGAGTCTGCCCCCTTTAAGGGCTCCGGGGCTGGGGGAAAGGAGAAAAGTTTTCCTGGTTTGGCCCAGAGTGGCCACCAAGAGAAACTGGGAAGGCTGGAGGCCAGCTAATTCGGACTAAGCGGCTACACAGCGCCTATTCCGAATGAGTTAATTCAAGTTTGGCATTACTCCTTGTACAATAAGGTTTACCAAACTCAAATTAAGCACCCCGCTATTTTGAATATAATTCAAAATAGCGGTTTGCTTGTGTAGACACTATGGAAATTAATTTGGAATAACGACTGTTATTCCGAATTAACTTTGCAGTGTAGACATACCCTAAGATACTTCTAAGGTAAAGTCCCCTATGCTGCTTATCTACAGCCACATCCTGCAGTGATTCTATTGTATACCACCAGCCTTCGGTGCTTGCAGAAGGCTGGAGAGGCAAGGTACAAGGTTGCTCTTAGCTATCCTTTGATTTGTGCTCACAGAAGAGAGGCTTAAACCTGGAAAATGATTAATTTACAAAGTCAAAATACAGAATGGCAACAAAAATCCCTTAGTCACTTCTGAGATGACAATGCTGAGCACCAGCACAAGCCTAAAGCTTGCTGTAGAATACTGGGTGGTATGCAGCATTAGCCTTAGTTGAACTACAGATTCTTTATTGTGTTCACACTACAAAAGGTTTTTTTTATTTTCTTGATTTATTTAGGGTTTAAATCTTGTGATCATTTTCTACTAGTCAAAAATTTCTTGAGCAACTAAGTAAATGGATTTATATATTAGCAGGATTAAATAGTTTTTACCCCTCAATATATGGGTACATCTAAACTACTGGCTTTTGTCGACAGAGGCTTTATCAACAGATACTGTCAACAAAGAGCCCTAGACTACAGCCAGTTCTGTCGACAAAGCAAGCCGCTTTTTCGAGAGAGAGAGTCTAGACGCTCTCTTTTGAAAAAGCCCAGTGTGAATGCAATAGCGCCTTTTGTCGACAACTCTGTCAACAAAAGGCGTTATTCCTCGTAGAATGAGGTTTACCGCCGTCGACAAAACTGCCGCGTTCTGTCGACTTATTGTCGACAGAACTTGGCGGTAGTGTAGATGCAGGTAATAGTTTTGTCGACAAAATTCCAGTTTTGTCAACAAAAGTCCACTTTTGTTGACAAAACCCTGTAGTCTAAACACACCCAATAATATATATGTCAAGGATGCTGATCCCATCTGTTCATGGACATAGTGGATTAAGCACTAGCTAAGAGTTGGATGGACTGTTTGGCTCTCTACTCTGCAACTGACTCAGTGTGTGCATCTCTTTGCAAGAAAAAACTTGTTTTTCCTCCACCAGTGCTACTAAAGGTGGAAAAAATGGGCAGGGGGGTTTCTTTTGTTGTTGTTTTTTGTTTTATTTTGTTTGTTTTACCACACAGCTGAGTGTGTGTCCTAGCTACTCTACCACTTCCACCAGTAGAGTTGCATGGACAAAAAATGTTTATAAATACTTCCAGATAGGGATGTGAATGACTAGTCAACTAGTTGACTATCTGATAAACAAATGCTTCCCACCCCCTTGCTGCCTCTATCAGAAAGAGGTGGGGGGAGTATGGGGGGCTGCTTCAAAGCAGCAGCACCGCGTGGAGCCTGGGGTCAGCTGGGGACTCCCCCGATGACCTGTGCTCCCCGCAGCGCTTTTGCCTTTCAAGTGTAGCAACAGCCCCTGAGTAGCTTCAAAAAGCTTCAAAAGAGGAAGTACCCTTTTCGACTAATCAAATAGTTGATGCAAATTACATAGACTATTTTAATAGCCAAATAATTAGAATTTTACATCCCTACTTCCAGAGTATTTATCATGTAATCACTGGCATTGTCCATTCACTTCTGCTTGTAAGGTTACTCCATTTATCAAGTTTTTTACATAACTCTGAGATGTACACATGAAAATACATGGTGGAAAGTGGTGTTTTTATACTTTATTAGATTTTGTATATACCAGATTCTTTTTTTTTAAAGTTTTAAGAGTTTTGAGTTTGCAGCCAGACTGTCTGAAAGATAGCCATAAGAAATGTGATTACTTTGGAATGTACTCTTCTCATTAGATGCAGGTGCAGTAATTAGCACAATGGGGGTCTCACCCTATATTGGGGCCTTCTGCTACAATACAAATAAAACCCATGTTCCACCTAAATATTCAGGATGAAGGAACACTTGAAGACATTAACCCAAGGCGCGCTCTCTCTCTCTGCACTGAAGATACTATCTAATTTGTTTTTTGGCCAGTGCTACACTACATTCCTGACATAGGTTACCAACTCTATGCCTTGTACCTGTTGGTTTGAACAAAGCCTCCTCATCCTTTATCTAGTCCTTACCATCCTTTTCTTACTCAGAGTTGGTGGATTCCTGTACCATCCTTTGGAACAGTGTTTATATTTTACCTCGGTGCACTAGTCTTCTGGAATGTGTTTACATAAGTATCTACTTAGGAGTGCCTATGTTTTAGCAACGCTTGCCATGCCTTTGCTAAGCCCATATACCAGACAGTAAACTGTAAGCTAGCATCTGCTCTGTGAGAGGGCCTGACTTCTGGTCATGGTACCGCTTTTGTTCATTGTGGGTCAGGACTCAGATCTTAGAGAGAGCCTGGCATCCAGGGCTTGGTGTTTCTCTTCCACAGCAGACACTTCATGGACATAGGGCTATTGAAGAAGGCATGATACAATGGAGTGGGAAGCAGGGAGGAGGTACCTGAGCCTCATTTAATGTTCCAACAGCTACAGGAAATTCTTGCAGAATTGAAGAATCCTTTGAGTTTTGGGACAGAGCACCACACCAATTTTGGGTCAAGAGGGAACTGCAGGAGACAATATGCACCCTCACAGTCAGTTTGGAGAGAGAACTGATGTAACTCTTAGAATTACCAGTGATTAGTCTTTGGAATTTCACTGCTAAAGCTTGCAAGGTGGCCCTACATATACAGGAATTACTTTGGGGTTTCATTAAGCAAAGCATGTATGCATGTGCTGCAAGCATATGAGTAGACCCATTTATCATAATTAAATCCTTTAAACACATGCATCAGTGCTCTGCTGGATTGAGGTCTAGAACCACCTGCAACCCAGAACATCTGGCTCTATCAAATCAGATAGCATTCACTGTCCAAAATGAGGCCATTTCTTCAATTTACTTGAGTGCTCTTCAGGTTGAGAAAAGTAGCTGCCCCATTACTTACCACAGAAGCCATTGTATCCTGACAGCTAATAACTTTAATCACAATGTCGTGTTCTCCCATGTTTTTTAACTTTTTGAAAACCTCATTCACTCCCAGCCATTTAGAATCCAAGCCATCAACAGACACAATACAGTCTCCTTCTTTCAGACCATTTATCTGTAAAATAATTTCATGCAAATTAGCAGGATCAGCTGTAGTTCTTAAAACAATTCTTTATCCTAAAGCGTTTTGTCCTCTTCAAGGCTTCATACAAAACTCATAAATCAGATGGCACAGAACAAAACATCCAAGAAACATTTTAATGCACATAATTTTGTGAACATTAGTTTGAATTGAGTATAATTATTAAATTTTCCTGTCTCTTATTTTTGTGCCCTTTGCTTTTCTATTTTTCTTTCATAAAAAAAATTTTCTTTTAATAAAAATCTTATCGTTCTACTATTAGGTAGTTTTAGCCTTTTGTAATTTTTCCTTTTCATTTCTCTCTATCTCTTCCGTTTAAATTTTTTTTTTTACTTTAATACAAGTCTTGTGCTTTTGCCAGTCACTCTGATCTAGTTAAGCCTTTCTTCTCTTGTGCATATTCTCTCTTCTTTGTATCCCTCCTTTTTCCTCTCCTCTCATTCCCAAAATAGGATTACATTTGGAATCACCAGCATATTCCATTTGTTCCCTCTTTTATTCTCTCCTCTTTGTTTCCTGATCTTTGCCTCTCCCTACTACCTGTCACCCCGGAATTCCTCTCTCATAGCTTTTCCCCTTCCGGCCTTCTGAAGTAGATGGCGAATAATGTATTTGCTTATGGTACTTGTAAGTCATCTTCATTTATTAAATTTACACAAAAAGGAGAAATCTGTCCTAATTTAATAAGATTACAAATTTAAAATTGATCCAGATAACGTAAAAGTTAAAGTTCACACTATACTGTTAATCTGCTCAAATAGCAGACAATATATGTAGTATGGCAGTGCATTTAACAACTTAATGAGAATGAAGAAATACTCCACATGCCAATGCAAGTGAATACCATTTTCTGACTTCGGGTGTTCAAATTATTAATTTATCACTGCATTTATCTTTTTTGCATTTAAAACTGATAATGTCTATTGTTGTATTAGTGGTATTATATTTAGCTTTTTAAACCCACCCTTTTATTAGTCAGATAATATCTTTATTTGCACTAATCTGGATGCCTTACTGTTGTATAGGCTTGGCTAAATTAAGAAATCATACCAAACTTGGAAGAACCCGGAGAGAAAATTATTATTAAAACTGCATTCTCTATACTTACTGCTGCAGAACAGTCTGGATCAAGACCGTGAACTTGCACAGGTGGGCCCCCTTTAAGAGCGAATCCCAATTCCCCTTCTTGACAATGGAAATTAATAGTGCGAGGGACTGTCCATCTCTGCTTGGCTGAAAACACAGGCAACGGGCCCTGAAGGATGCAAAGGGGCAGAACACACTCATTAACTGCAAAAACGCTGACACACAAGTATTATAAGGTAATACAATGTGCTACCTACCAGCTTCTCAAAGAAGTCTTTCACTTTCACCGCAGAGAACTGAGGAACAATCATGTCTACTTTATGCTCTGTTTTAGCTAAAACAAAAGTGAAAAAAACAAACTAGTTTTCAAGGTCCAAATTGATAGTCAGAGACTGAAAGCTTCTATCCAAAGAATGGGCAGAGGAAGCTTCACATGCTACCTGTTTTTGCACTTGAGCTATTAGTTTCTCCTACAGCAGTGCTGAAGTTAAGAAAAGAAAACTATACATAATTTGAACATATCAATTTTTTATTTTAAGGGCTTTTTAAAAACAATTTAAATGTTCACACTTATGGGAAATAGAGGGTCAGACAATTATTTAATGACTGATTCAAAACATTAAAACCCAAATTACCAACATCCAATATCAAAACATACTAAGTAAATATACCAACTTAAATAAGTTCTCAAGCAATATTTTTCTTACTTTGCCCATTTGTAAATTTTGATTATTATTTATGCAAGTGTACATGCACACACAAAAACCTTGACATTTATTAATATTTGCCATTTTTAAAAATCTAATTTTTCCAAACTTCAGGATAAATCAGCAGATGGACACAGATGTCATTATCTTAGCAAAATGAAACATCAGGTTCCACAAGGCTTCTTCAGAGTATATATATATATATATATATATATATATATATATATTATAAAATAGGAGCTCAATAAACAAAAGAAAGAATCCAGTCTGTTTATGCTTTTTAAAGAGGCAGCTGGTCTGAATTAATGCAGGAGGAACTAGTAGCATTCATAATCAACTAACGTTTTACTGTATGCTCCTGTAGTACATATCTTATGCGAACATCCATGTGGAGAGATTAAAAATATAAAGCACAAAACTAAACTACATTTTATAGCCGTAGAAAGATTTTAACAAATAGAGGATACTTCCTTCATCCACCATAGTCCACTATATCTAGAAGATGCAGTCACGGAAGAACTGACACACTTTCAGGAGCCCTTCTTACAAATCATCCCTCAATCATCCCTTAAATATGAAGGGCCAGAGGAGGCTTCCGGAATCTGATGTCAGGCAACCAGCCTGTACCATATGAACGTGCTTAAAGGCACCAAAGTAGCATGATTGCACAATTCTTCCACAGCTACTTAGGAACTAATCAACAAACTCCGAGTTCACTGTATAGAACATGCTTCTCCATGCACTTTGAGCAAGAACGTTTAAGTGTGTAATCAGACAGCTATAAAAGGGGCTGTTTTTTTCAGAAGGTAAGTGCTCACTGCTTTCTGAAAACGAGGTCATGCTTAACGTGCCTTAGCTTGAATATCCAAAATCACTAGTCCCTTTAGAAAACCTTGATTTTCAGTTAGAGATACTTACGAACGACAGTGGAGGCTTCCGTTAAACTTAGAAAGTCATCTTCCTCCTCATGCTGAGCATACTTGCTAAGTGAACGCTTGTGAGCAACTGACAGGATCTCCTGAAGAATGTCAATATCCCGAAGCTTTTTGCACAGACCACAAACCCTTAGTGCTTCTTCATGATAAACAATGGCTTTGCGTAAATGTGCTTTCCCTAAACAGAGTAGAAACCATTAGCAATCATTTGCTATCCCACAGCAAGAAAAGGCTGAAGGTCCAGTTTTGTGATTCTCATTCAACTAAGTCATTTTCATGTGAGTGCATCCCACTGATTTAGTGGGAGCAGCAGCATGAATAAAGATGACTTAATTCACTTGCGTATTGCAAGGGCCTACGTATTCCTAATATACCAACATTTGCAAAAGTAAGTGAGCTTCATGTCTAATTCCAAGTCAAAGAAACACAAGAAATTGGACTAATTTCAATGAATTTTAATGAGATACACAGTATATGAGACCCCGATTCATCCTATTATTGCAACCTTTTGAATTTTGAGAAACAAGCATTGTTTTTTCTCTCCAAAACAATTTTCTTCTTAACCGACGCATTTAATAGTAGGAACATACATTATAATCCCGTAATAAAACTGGTTATATGAGCTTTGCCTGATTCATCAACAGCATGGGTGAGAAACCCCAGCTTGCCTGGATCTGGTCCCTGAGGCTCGGGGCATTGGGGAACCTACGCTGGCACTCCAGCCCCTCCCCCCCCTCCCTGGGGCTGGAGAACACAAAATCTACTAGCCTGGGACTCCCTAGGCTCTGGAGTGCAAGGGGAATTTGGGAAGTGTCTTTCTGCTTCCCAGTAGGAGTTACCTCAGTGAGGGTTTGCTTGTTTTTCTTCTCACTTTTGTGTACAGCCCCCGGACTAATTTTTCTGTTGGTCAGTGGTCTCTGCCCAATAAAAGTTCCCCACCCTTATCTAAAGAGTATTATATATTGTGTAGATATACTTTTAACAGTATGTATGATATAAGAAGATATTTTGCTGCACTGTAATTTCCAACAGTTATACACTTGCTGAATAGAGTCAGATTACCTAATTGTTTTCGTTGAACTTTATCCCTTAAAATGGTTAGGGACGTCAGTCCTTCTGGCATGTAGTCATGCAGTTGGGACCAGGCCTTTTCCTGTTTGTCTTCATCATCACTGGGATTCACTATATCAACATACATAAAATGTGAGTTATTTTAAAGTATTTCTATACCAGGTACCTGGAGGCAAGTAGAGTGCAGATGGGGGGGAATAAGCAGTAACATTTTGGAAACATTCTAAATTTTACCCCAGTTTTTAAAAAATCAGCAAGTTTGCTGCCTGAACTCTTGATTTTTCTATTCAAGAGAACTAATTTAGTAATAATATTACTTAGCTCGTATAGAACACTTTTCAAGTCTACTGTGTAAGTATTAGCTAATTAACTTTCTCAGTATTCCTGGAATGGAAGTCAGAAAGCATTATTTCCATCTTGCAGATGGGGAAATGACAAGATAACTCAAGGCCACAAAGGGATTCCGGGGAAGAGTCCATATTAGTACTCCGGTTTCTTAGCTTCCAGTCCTGGCCTCAATACAAATCTTTTCTTGATAGCAGTTGTTTATATGAATATATAAATAAAACCTAAGTATGCTTACGCTGGTGGTCGCTCAGTAGAGTAGCAACGAAGTAATGTGCCAGAGCTTTGTAATGGTCCGATTTTATTTTTGCCAGATTTGACCAGGTATAGGGGATTTTCTCCTTGACTGGTGTCTGATTCATTGCAGTGTTAACAAGCATGTAAACCTCACCAACCTAAAATGAAACACACATCTAGGTATGAGAAGTTACCTTTAAAACTAGGAGCTCTGTTATTAGCAAGAGGAGATATAACCATCTACAAATATTTGAAGGTTTAGTCATACCAGTAGGAGAGCAAAAGGAGATTTTACATTGACAGCAAGGACTAGAAGGGATGAAATTAAAAGGACAACTGAAGGTATATATCAGAGAAAACTAAATCTCCACCTATGGAGATATTTAAAACTAGACTAAGGGCAGGTCTACAT
This sequence comes from Pelodiscus sinensis, assembly GCF_052426305.1. Lineage (NCBI taxonomy): Eukaryota > Metazoa > Chordata > Testudines > Trionychidae > Pelodiscus > Pelodiscus sinensis. Next base: position 29,144,071 of record NC_143063.1, read on the forward strand.
TATGAGAGAAGGTCAGCTTAAGGCATGCAGTTCTAGCTACGTAAATTATATAGCTGGAGTTGACGTATCTTAAGCCAAGCTAGGGCATCATCCTCACTGGCAGGTCGACCAGAGAAATGCTACCATCCACTTCCCTTACTCTTGCAACAGTGAGGAGTACCAGCACTGATGGGGTTGCCCTCTGTGTTCAATTTAGCATGTCCTCACTAGACCCGCTAAATCAAATGTCAGAAGATTAACTACCACCACAGCAGCATGTAGATGTGCCTCAAGACACAATACTAGAAAATATATTGTATAGAATAATCCTGCATGATATTGGACTAAATCACTTCTGGGGTCTTCTCCATCTCTAATTTCTATGAAATATAATAGAAATATCCTATAATTTGCAGGCAAATCTTCACTTGTTAATGCGTCTGAAGGTAGGGTAAAGCAGATTACTATTTTAGTATATGCGTGTGTCAGCTCAAGAAAGCTGAATTCAAAGTTTATTTTACTTTACATACAAATGTGGTCCATGGAGGCTCTTTTAGCTACCTGTTTTCAGA